>NC_086100.1:202511769-202826144 GCF_963921235.1 Mobula hypostoma | reverse complement strand
AGGTCAGGAACAGGAAGGGGTCAATAACTCTACTGGGTGTTTTTTATACACCACCCAATAGTAACAGGGACATCGAGGAGCAGATAGGAAGACAGATTCTGGAAAGGAGTAATAATAACAGGGTTGTTGTGGTGGGAGATCTTAATTTCCCATGTACTGATTGGCATCTCCCTAGAGTGACGGGTTTAGATGGGGTAGAGTTTGTTAGGTGTGTTCAGGAAGGTTTCTTGATACAATATGCAGATAAACCAACAAGAGGACAGGCTGTACTTGATCTGGTATTGGGAAATGAACCTGGTCAGGTGTCAGGTCTCTCAGTGGGAGAGCATCTTTGAGATAGTGATCATAATTCTATCTCCTTTATGATAGCATTGGAGAGGAATAGGAAAAGACAAGTTAGGGAAATGTTTAATTGGAATAAAGGAAAATATGAAGCTATCAGGCAGGAATTTGGAAGCATAAATTGGAAATAGATGTTCTCAGGGAAACGTACAGAAGAAATGTGACAAATGTTCAGAGGATATTTGCATGGGGTTCTGAGTAGGTACGTTCCTATGAAACATGGAAAGGATGGTAGGGTACAAGATCCGTGGTGCACAAAGGCTATTGTAAATCTAGTCAAGGAGAAAAGAACAGCTCACAAAAGGTTCAAAAAATTAGGTAATGATAGGAACCTAGAAGATTATAAGGCCAACAGGAATGAGCTTAAGAATGAAATTAGGAGAGCCAAAAGCGGCCATGGGAAGACTGTGGCAACAAGATTAAGGAAAACCCCAAGGCTTTCTACAAGTATGTGAAGAGCAAGAGGATAAGATGTGAAAGAATAGGGCCAATCAAGTGTGACAGTGGAAAAGCGTGTATGGAACCGGAGGAAATAGCGGAGGTACTTAATGAATACTTTGCTTCAGTATTCACTACGGAAAAGGATCTTGGTGATTCTAGGGATGACTTGCAGTAGACTGAAAAGCTTGAGCATGTAGATATTAAGGAAGAATATGTGTTGGAGTTTTAGGAAAGCATCAAGTTGGATAAGTCACCGGGACCGGATGGGATGTACGCCAGGCTACTGTACGAAGTGAGGGAGGCGATTGCTGAGCCTCTGGCCATGATCTTTGCATCATCAATGAGGATGGGAGAGGTTCCGAAGGATTGGAGAGTTGCGGATGTTGTTCCCTTATTCAAGAAAGGGAGTAGAGATAGCTCAGGAAATTATAGACCAGTGAATCTTACTTCAGTGGTTGGTAATTTGATGGAGAAGATTCTGAGAGGCAGGATTTATGAACATTTGGAGAGGCATAATATGATTAGGAATAGTCAGCATGGCTTTGTCAAAGGCAGGTCGTGCCTTACGAGCCTGATTGAATTTTTTGAGGATGTGACTAAACACATTGATGAAGGAAGAGCAGTAGATGTAATGTATATGGATTTCAGCAAGGCATTTGATAGGGTACCCCATGCAAGGCTTATTCAGAAAGTAAGGAGGCATGGGATCCAAAGGGACATTGCTTTGTGGATCCAGAACTGGCTTGCCCACAGAAGGCAAAGAGTGGTTGTAGACGTGTCATATTCTGCAGGGAGGTCGGTGACCAGTGGTGTGCCTCAGGGATCTGTTCTGGGACCCCTACTCTTCATGATTTTTATTCATGACCTGGCTGAGGAATAGGAGGGATGGGTTAGTAAATTTGCTGATAACACAAAGGTTGGGGGTGTTGTGGACAGTGTGGAGGGCTGTCAGAGGTTACAGCGGGACATTGATACAATGCAAAATTGGGTTGAGAAGTGGCAGATGGAGTTCATCCCAGATAAGTGTGAAGTGGTTCAATTTGGTATGTCAAATATGATGGCAGAATATACTATTAATGGTAAGACTCTTGGCAGCGTGGAGGATCAGAGGGATCTTGGGGTCAGAGTCCATAGGACACTCAAAGTGCTGCGCAGGTTGACTCTGTGGGTAAGATGACATACAGTGTATTGGCCTTCATCAACCATGGGACTGAGTATCAGAGCAAGAGGTAATTTTGCAGCTATATAGGACCCTGGTCAGACCCCACTTGGACTACTGTGCTCAGTTCTGGTCGCCTCACTACAGGAAGGATATATAAGCCATAGAAAGGGTGCAGAGGAGATTTACAAGGGTGTTGCCTGGATTGGGGAGCATGCCTTATGAGAATAGGTTGAGTGAACTTGGCCTTTTCTCCTTGGAGCGACGGAGGATGAGATGTGACCTAATAGAGGTGTATAAGATGATAAGAGATTGATCGTGTGGATAGTCAGAGGCTTTTTCCCAGGGCTGAAATGGCTGCCATAAGAGGGCACAGGTTTAAGATGCTTGGGAGTAGGTACAGAGAAGATGTCAGGAGTAAGTTTTTTACTCAGAGTGGTAAGTGTGTGGAATGGGCTGCTGGCTATGGTAGTGGAGGTGGATACGACAGGCTCTTTTAAGTACATGGAGCTTAGAAAAATAGAGTGCTGTGGGTAACCGTAGGTATTTTCTAAAGGAAGGACATGTTTGGCACAGCGTTGTGGACTGAAGGGCATGTATCGTGCTGTGTGTTTTCTATATTTCTATGTTCAGGCCATCCAGACCATGTGGAAACGATTTAAATTGCCTCCTCCCTTCAATCTGCACCAGAACAATAGCCCTCCATACTACTACCAACCACGTACCTATCCAAACTTCTCTTAAACTTTGATATTGAACTTGCATGCACCACTTGTGCTGGCAGCTCATTTCACGCTCTCATGTCCCTCTGACTGAAGAAGTTTCCTTTCATGTTCCCCTTAAACTTTTCACCTTTCACCCTTAACGCATGACCTCTGGTTGTAGTCCCACACAACATCAGTGGAAAATGCCTGTTTGCATTTACCCTATCGATACCACTCAATTTTGTATACCTCTATCAAATCTCTTCTCAATCTTCTACATTCTAAGGAATACAGTCCTAACCTATTAAGTTTTTCCTTGTAACTCACGTCCTCCAGACCAGCAACATCCTTGTAAATTTTCTCTATACTCTTCAACCTGTTTCCATCTTTCTAGCAGGTAGGTACCTAAAACTACACACAATACTCCAAATTAGATCTCATCATTGTATATTACAACTGCAACATAACATCCCATCTCCTGTACTCAATACTTTAGATTATGAGAACACTCAGTCCTCTTTTATTGTCATTTAGAAATGCATACATGCATTAAGAAATGATACAATGTTTCTCTGGAGTGATATCACAGAAAACAGGACAAACCAAAGACTAACACTGACAGAACCACATAATTATAACATATAGTTACAGCAGTGCAAAGCAATACCATAATTTGATGAAGAACAAACCAAGGGCATGGTAAATAAAGTCTCAAAATTCCCCGAGTCGATCGACTCCCGAGTCTCCGATAGCAGGCGGCAAAAGGGAGAAACTCCCTGCCATAAACCTCCAGGCACCATCAACTTGCCGATGCTTTGGAAGCAGCCGACCCTGAGTCCATCCGTCCGAAAACTCCGAGCTTCCGAACAGCCTCTCCGATACAGCCTCCCGAGCGCCATCCTCTGCCGAGCGCCTTCGACCTCTCCCCAGCCGCTGAAACACGCAAAGCCGAGGATTTCTAGGCCTTCAGCTCCGGAGATTCCAGTTACCACACAGTAGCAGCGGTAGCAAAGCAGACATTTCAGAAGTTTTCCAGGTGTTCCGCTGTGCTCTCATGTCTCTGTCCATCAAATTAGGATTGTGCACGGTCCTCTACTTGACAGATAACAGATATTCATCACCGGAAAGGCCGCGCGCGCTGTCGTTGCACTGCCATCTTCTCCCCAGAGAAGGCAAATATGCCAAGAGCTTTCTTTACAACCCCATTGTTGGGCAGAAAGAACTACAGTATGAAAATCACTGAATTCAAATGAAACTGACGGACCAACTGTCTTTGTTTTGCCATGTGCCTGGAGATGGAGGCTGCCATTTTGTGGAACTGTTTTATATCCTCTGTTTTGTGTGTTAGTTGCTTGGCTTGACCAGTGTTTTAAAGACACAATAACGCCTCAGGTAATCTGCTGAATTCGGAATCATTTCCAAATAAGAAGTTATTTTTGAGCTGTTCTTTGGTTGGATACAACATGCAGGTTTGTGAATGTTGCCCTGTGTCTGGTCTGTGTGATTCAAGCAGATTGAGAAGAGCGAGCCATAAATTACCAATTGTCACTTGCTGGGAAGAGGGCAAGAAGTGGATGCTGGCCTGGAGCGGGGGCAATAAATAGGTGCTGAAGGTCAGGCACATGACCTACAGCCAGTGACACTGGAGTACAGTATTTGAATTGGTAATAAATTGATATAAAAGCAGGTCTGCTGGCATTAGCAACGAACACGGATATGAGGAGCCCCATGGACACGTGGCGATTCAAAATGGAACTACGAGAAACATGTCGCCAGCTGTAGAAACCCCTTTTTAACTGGAAATATATTTTCTGTTCTTTGATTATTTAGGAAAAATTAGTTGGTGCGCATATAAGCGAGGATATAATCGATCAGAGTTATAGGGAAGTAGTCACCCCAAAGTTGCAGGAGGCGGGTAGCTGGGTGACCGTCAGGAGAAAAGGAAATAGACAGTTAGAGTAGAGCACCCTGTGGCCATTCCTCTCAAAAACAAGTATACCGCTTTGGATACTGTTGTGGGGGATGACCTCCCAGGAGAATGCCACAGCAACTGGGTTACAGGCACCAAGCATGGGTCCATGGTGCAGAAGGGAAAGAGAGAAGGGAGCAGTAGTGATAGGGGACTCGATGGTGAGGGGAAGAGACAGGAGGTTCTGTGGATGTGAACAGGACACATGATGTGTCAGATCATGTCCACAACATTTTGGAGAGGGAGGGGAAGCAGCCAGATGTCTTGGTACATATTGGTAACAATGACATATAAGGAAAAGTGAACAGGTCCTGAAAAGAGAATTTAGAGAGTTGGGTAGAAAGCTGAGAAGCAGGACCTCTCAGGTAGTAATTTCTGAATTGTTGCCTGTGCCACACGCCAGTGAGGGTAGAAACAGGATGATCTGGCAGATAGATGTGTGGCTGAGAAGCTGGTGCAGGGGGCAGGGCTTCAGGTTCTTGGATCATTGGGATCTCCTGGGGGAGGTATGATCTGTACAAAAGTGACGGGTTGCACCTGAACCCAAGAGGGACCAGTATTCTCGCAGGCAAGTATGTTAGAGCTGTTGGAGAGGGTTTAAATGAACTTGGCAAGGGGGTGGGAACCAGGGTGAAGGGACCCAGGAAAGGACAGCTGGTAAAAATGTAAAGATAGCGTGCAGTCAGATTATCAGGAAGGGCAGGCAAGAAGATTACTGGTATGAGGTTGTGGCCATCACTGAATCGTGGCTGAAGGATGGTTGTAGTTGGGTGCTGAATGTCTGAGGTTACACATTATATCAGAGGGATAGGAAGGTAGAATTGAAAAGAGGATGCTGTCCAAGTTGCATGCCATCTTGGTCAATGTCTCCCATCCACTACATAATGTACTGGTTGGGCACAGGAGTACATTCAGCCAGAGACTCATTGCACCGAAATGCAGCACAGAGCATCATAGGAAGTCATTCCTGCCTGTGGCCATCAAACTTTACAACTCCTCCCTTGGAGGGTCAGACACCCTGAGCCAATAGGCTGGTCCTGGACTTATTTCATAATTTACTGGCATAATTTACATATTACTATTTAACTATTTATGGTTCTATTACTATTTATTATTTATGGTGCAACTGTAACAAAAACCAATTTCCCCTGGGATCAATAAAGTATGACTACTATGACTAGGCAGAGGGGGTGGTGTGGCTCTGCTGGTAAAGAATGGCATCAAGTCAGTAGAAAGATGTGACATAGGATCAGAAGATGTTGAATCCTTGTGGGTTGAGTTCAGAAACTTGCAAGGATAAAAGGACCCTGATGGTAGTTATATACAGGCCTGCCAGCAGTGGCTGGGAGGTGGGCCACAGATTAAAACAGGAAATAGAAAAGGCGAGTCAAAAGGGCAATGTTATGGTAGTTATGGGAGATTTTAACATGCAGATTGAGTGGCAGAATCAGGTTGAGAATGAATCTCAAGAGAGTGAGTTTGTTGAATGCCTAAGAGATTACTTTTTAGAGCAGTTTGTTGTTGAGCCTACCAGGGAATCAACTATACTGGATTGGGTGTTATGTAATGAACTGGAGGCAATTAGAGAGCTTAAGGTAAAAGAACCCTTAGGAACCAGTGATCACAATATGATTGTGTTCAACTTGAAACTTGATAGGGAGAAAGTAAAGTCTGATGTAGCAGTATTTCAGTGGAGTAAGGGAAATTACAGTGATCTGAGAGAGGAGTTGGCCAAAGTAAATTGGAAGGAGCTGCTGGCAGGGATGTCAGCAGAGCAGCAATGGTGTGAGTTTCTGGGAAAAATGAGGAAGGTGCAGGACATGTGTATTCCAAAAATGAAGAAATACTCAAATGGTAAAATAGTACAACCGTGGCTGACACGGGACGTCAAAGCTATTGTAAAAGCTAAAGAAAAGGCATACAACAAAGCAAAAATTAGTGGGAAGATAGAGGATTGGGAAGTTTTTAAAAACCTACAGAGAGCAACCAAAAAATCATTAGAAGGGAAAAGATGAAATATGAAAGCAAGGTAGCAATTAATATCAAAGTGGATAGTAAAACTTTTTTCAATTATTTTAAAAATAAAAATGAGAGTGGATATAGGACCACTAGAAAATGAGGCAGGAGAAATAATAATGGGGGACAAGGAGATGGATGCTGAACTAAATGAGTATTTTGCATCAGTTTTCACTGTGGAAGACGCTAGCAATGTGCCTGATGTTGTAGTGTGTGAAGGAAGAGAAGTGGGTGCAGTTACTGTTACAAGAGAGGAAGTGCTCAAAAAGCTGAAAGACCTAAAGGTACATAAGTCACCTGGACCAGATGAACTGCACCCTGGGGTTCTGAAAGAGGTAGCGTTAGAGATTGGGGTGAAAAATGATTTTTCAAATAATTTCTAATGGAAAATTGCAAATGTTACTCCACTTTTTAAGAAAGGAGGAAGGCAGCAGAAAGGAAATTATAGACCAGTTAGCCTGACCTCAGTGGTTGGGAAGATGTTAGAGTCAATTGTTAAGGATGAGGTGATGGAGTACTTGGTGGCACAGAACAAGATAGCACATAGTCAACATGGCTTCCTTCAGGGAAAATCCTGCCTGACAAACCTATTGGAATTCTTTGAGGAGATTACAAGTAGGATAGATAAAGGGGATGTAGAGGATGTTGTATACTTGAACTTTCAGAAGGCCTTTGACAAGGTGCCACACATGAGGCTACTTACCAAGTTCAGAGCCCATGGTATTACAGGAAAGTTATTAACATGGTTAGAGCATTGGCTGATTGGTAGGAGATGGTCAGTGGGAATAAAAGGATCCTTTTCTAGTTGGTTGCCAGTGACTTGTGGTGTTCCGCAGGGGTTGGTGTGGGACCACTTCTTGGTGTACCTGGTGTAGATGCATTTCCCTGGGAAACTGGAAGTCTCTCAGACTTTCCACATCCCACACACAGTAGAAAAAACTACCTCTGGAGCCATTCTCACTACACTACTATATGCTAACAGATGAGGCTTGACCAAATAAGAACAGAAAGGGAGACCTTACCAGATACTTTACCTTGCCAAAGTCTAATGAGCCAAAACCTCTTTGCAGCCACCAGGAGTGAGGGGACAAATTTGATGTACTTCACCAGGGGCAGTGTGGCACTGCGTCCAGAACTGAGACAATGCTGCCCTCCCTGTGTTTGCTCAAGTGAAGACAAGCCCTACTGTGATCAACTGATGATTTTGATGGGCTGTGGAGATTTAGGCTATATGCATGTATATCCTGCATTGTTGTGTTTTACTGATCTTCTACATGTGCTTGTTGCGTTGTGTATGTGAGGACAGGGCCTCACACTGTGGTGTTGCAGGTCTGTCAGGGCTGGTCCACTCCACAGGGGTGGGAGAGGGGCGGTGGTGTGGCATTGTGTCCAGGCTGCCGACCCTCCTTCCCCACCCCCCCACCCCCACCAACCTCAGTGTTCGCTCGGTGGGAGACGGCCTCTATTGCCGTTGACTGTGGATTGATTGTTGTATCTGTACAACTACATACCAATTAGATAAAAGCACGCACATGGAAGTTGAAGGGAACTGGTATATTCACACTGCAGAGAGAGCAACAGCAGGAGAGATTAATGCATTTAGGTAAGTTATCAGTGCCAAGGGGAGTCATTGCTCTAAAAGAAATAGATCCACATATCACACTTCCTCCCCCTTCAGATTAAAGTAACATAAAACTGTATATGTAACAATACATTCAATTTCCCTTTCACAGACCGTATACAGATAAACATGCTTTCACAATACCAGTCCATTATTAACTTAACAATACTAAAGATTCATTCTTTTGAGTGGCGCTTGGTTTCGTTCAGGATAGCACCTTTGGACCTGTGGAATGGTGTTAGGTTTGGCAGATGTCTTGTCAAGCACCATTTTTTGTGTTGCAGGTGTCACATTGCTGTAGGTGACATGACCATCACTGACAGGTAGCTCCGGTGGCTGCCATGTGTCTATCCTGTTGGTAGCAGTTGACTCAGGTGTATTCTTTGTCTGAGGATTCATGATGTCTCCATGTATGATCTCCAACATCCACTGTGTACATCAGTGGTCTAGTTCTTGTAGTTATCCCACCAGTAATCAAGTGCTGGGACTTCCTGTCCAAACTCAAAACTCCTTGCTGCATAACTGTTTATTCTGCACTTCCCTCCATAGGTCTGGTTTCAGGAGGTCTACGCGAGATCTCAGATTCCTGCTCATGAACAGCATTGCAGGTGTTTGATTTGTCGAACCATGAACAGAGCTGTGATACACAAAAAGGAAGTTGTCCACCTTGTGCTTTAGGGAAATGTCCTTCTTGTCCATAGCTTAACGGACTTTTTGAAGGTTTGGGCCAACCTTTTGCTGGGTTTTGAAGAGCTGACTTGAAATGTTTGCTGCCATTTTTCTTCAAAAGTAGTCTGAACTCTTCTGATGTGTATTGTGGTCCATTGTCACTCACAATTTGTTTTGGTGAGCCATTTCTGGTAAACATAGCCCTCAGAGCTGAAACAGTCTTTTCATTGGTATGACCTCTGGCCACTTTGAATGAGCATCAACAGCAATCAGAAACGTGGAGTCCATGAACGGCCCAGTGAAGACAATATGCGCTCTTTGCTGTGGAGAAGATGGCCACTCCACGGTGTAACGGTGCTTGTCAGGGAGCATTCTGAACTTACAACAGCTTCTCTTCAAGTCTTCAATCTATCTACCTATTCCTGGTCACCACACATAGCTCCAGGCAAGACTCTTCACCCTGACTGTACCCCAGTGTCCTTCATGTAGATGCTCTAACACTCTGGTGTGCAGTTTCGAGGGAACCACAACACGAGATCCACACATCAGCGTTCTTTAACATCCTGACAGTTGGTCTCGTCTCACTGAGAACTCTGGAAACAGGATTGCCACGAGCTGGCCATCCTTGCATGGTGATGTCACAGACTTCTGACAATGACAGGTCATCCCTTGTTATTCTTTGTATTTCAGAATTTGGTACTGGCAACTGGTCCACCAATGCTGTGTGGAGCACTTCTGCTGGGTCACAGGGTCACAGTCTTCTTCTTCAGTTGTCAACAGTGGAAGATGTGACAAGCTGTCGGCATTGCTGTGTTGTTTGGTACCTTGAACTTTATGTCATCAGAGTGGGCTCCTGGGAAAGGTACCCAAAGTTGCAACCGGGCAGCAGTCATCACTGGAGTTCCCTTCCTAAGATTGAAAACAGACACAAGGGGCTGGTGATCTGTCACTAGCGTAAACTTTTGTCCGTAAGGGTAGTGGTTGAACCTCTTTATTCCTCATACTGGACTAAGAGCCTCTTTGATGATCTGTGTGTGGCTGTGTTCTGTGCTCATCAGTGATCTTGAAGCAATCGGGCATTCAGATCCATCTTTCAGAATGTGTGACAAAGTGGACCCAATGCCATTAGGGGACACATTGCACGCCAGTCTGATGGACAGAGATGCATCACATTCGATGATCAGTTCTTCTGATGCTATTAATCCCTATATTTCATTGAATGCTCTTTCACATCTTTCTGACCATTCCCGCTTAGCTTCTGTCTGCAACAGTGCATTCAATGGGTGCATCACTGTAGCAATGGTTTGGGAGAAACTGGTGGTAGTAGTTTACAAAGCCCAAGTATGACCTGAGTTGTGACACGTTTTCCGGTTTGGGTGCCTGTAGCACTGCTTCAGTCTTCACTTCCAACTTCTGTAAGCCATGCTTGTCAATGACATGTCCACAATATGAGATTTCATTCTTCAAAACCTCACATCTCTTGTGGTCTCTTTGCACACAGACCATACTCACTCAGCCTGATCAGCACCTTACCAAGGTTCTGGAGGTGCTCTTCATCATTCTTGACCATCACAATGATGTCATCAAGGTAACATTGTGTTCCTGGGATACCATGGAGAACTTGGTCCATTGTTCTTTGCCAAATTGCTGGGGCTGATGCAGCGCCAAAGACAAGACAATTATACAGGAACAGTCACTTGTGGGTGTTGATCGTGAGGAAGTTCCTGGTTGACACCTCAATCTCTATTTGCAGATAGGCTTCTGACAAATCAATATTTGGAAACCTCTCCCCACCTGCCAAAGATGCAAATATGTCTTCTATTTGTGGTGGGGCACACCAGTGTATGCAGCACAGGGCTGATGCTCACTTTAAAGTCTCTGCATATGCAAACATCTCTGGCTTTCCCTTTCTTGTTCTCCAGGGCAATGGTTGTGGCCCAATCACTTCACCCAGGCTACGTCCACACTACACCAGATAATTTTGAAAATGTCGGTTTCGAGTAAAAACGACAGGCGTCCACACTAAGAGTTTTTCAAAATATCTTTGTCCACATTAGAACGGATATTTGGGTGAATCTCCTCCTACTGGGCATGCGTAGGACACACAGAAAACAAGCGAAGAGGAAACGGTATACTTGGTGCACGTTTGTCCAGTTACAGAGTAGAGAAACTTCAAAGGAATTGCTCTTGGCTCTCACGCAGGAGGACTTAAAACTGAAAAAAAAACAAATACTGGAGCGTATGGAGACAACCGACAGGGAGTTCACGGACAGTGTGACTCGGCTGACGACGAACATTGAAAAACTGACTAACTCTGTTGCATTAATAAAGCACCTTGTTAAATGTATAAAACATGTCTGCATCAGTGTTATCTTGTATTTCCATACAATGTTACATTAGGCTGTTACACATCTATTGTCAGAGAAGTACTTGCATAAATAGGTAAAGCACCTTCATACAAGCAAGGACAGAAAACAGAGCAAAGTGAGTATACTTATTTATTCAGTAAGCTATGGGTCAGAGTATTTGGTGAGTACATCTCTAACTCTTCTGGCTTCAATCTCGTTGCCGTCTGTCCTGAAATTGTTAGGTTATGTGGTGCAGAATCAAATATCGCTGTGATGATTGTACGCTCTAGTATCAATTGTTTGGCGACAATAAAGTAGTAATAATAATTATAATAATAAGAAGAAGATGAAGAAAACAATGAACTGCTGGGCTGCGGCTATCTGTTCCGGCACATCATGACAGCAGTTTTAAAAATCTCCGGTTACCCCATCCGCACTGCAACAGATATTAGGTATTTTCAGATTTATTCACTCTGGAGACCGTTTCTGAAAATCTCTGTTTTCGGGGGATGAAAAGGCTGTTTTAGTGTGGACAGAGGGTCAAAATAAAGAGAAAAAGCTTCGTTTTCAAAATTATCTGGCGTAGTGTGGACGTAGCCTCAGCCTTGGAGAGAATGCCAGACTCAGAGGTTCAGCATCAACCTTAAGACCATAAGACACACAAGCAGAATCAGGCCATTCAGCCCATCAACTCTACTGTGTCATCCAATCATGGCTGATCATTTTTTCTCTGCCTCAGCCCCACTCTCGGCCTGCTCCCCATAACCTTTGATGCTGTGTCCAATCAAGAATCTAACAAGCTCTGCCTTAAATTCACCCACTGACCTAGCTTCTGCAGCTAGCTGTGGTAATAAATTCCATAAATTCACCACCATCCAGCCAAAGAAATTTCTCCGCATCTCTGTTTTAAATGAATACCCCTCTATCCTGAGGCTGTGCCCTTCTATCTCAGACTCCCCCATCATGGAAAACATCCTTTCAACGTTCGAAGAGTTTCAATGAGATCCACCTTCCCCCCCACCACTGCATCCTTCTAAATTCCAGTGAGGACAGACCCAGAGCCATCAAACGTTCCTTGTATGATAACCCTTTCATTCCGAGAATCATCCTTGTAAACCTCCTTTGAACCCTCTCCAATGCCAGCACATCTTTTCTTAGATGAGGAGCCCAAAACTGTTCACAGTACTCAAGGTGAGGCCTTACCAGAATCTTATAAAGCCTCAGCATCACCTCCATACTCCTGTATTCTAGAACTCTTGAAATGAATGCTAACATTGCAATTGCCTTAAGGCATATTGGAAATGCCATAACATTTGTTTTAAAATGTCATGCATAAGGCACTGGATACACTTTATGGAATCTTGGTGTTGCTGCTTCACCCAGTTAAATCTGGCTTTCACACCTTTGAGTTTATCAGTATCTTTCTCGAATACCTTCTCATTAGCATTAAGCAGCTGTGACAGACTCTGATTAGTGCTCATTTTGGGTTGCAGTTGCTTGTTGATCACACATTGAGACCTTTCACTGTGTGCCAGTCTAGTTGGATTTTTCTCAATTATTCATGTTTGAAAGGTGCTGAACCTCCACTTTTCAATATATAAAGGTCTAACTGCTGTGTTTGGCCTCCATGCATCACACTCACTTTCAGTTTGCCTTTGGGAGACACCTTTTCACTGGTGTAGGTCTTTAGCATCACTGAGGTCTTTTCTAATGGTAGCTTAGTAAACAGTATGTTGTAATCAGCCTCAGAAGTTATAGACAAAGGTGATTCTCTATCCAGCTCCATTTTTAGTTTTACACCAGACACATCTATTGTGATCCATATGATTTTCTGATCTGCTTCGGTTTGCTATGTACAGCAGGTGTAGGATGACAGCTCACCTTTGTCAGGCTCTGTTCTGTCTGATTCTATTTCATATTCAGTCACTTTAGACATTTGTTTAGTTTTGTGTTTGACCCTTTTCACTCTGTATGGTTACTCCCCCTCTCCCTCCCTTAGTCTGTTACACTTTCTGCGAACATTTTCTTTGAATCAACAGTCATATGCAAAATAGGAGGATTTGCCAGATTGATAATATTTTTGGCTTTTTGCAGCATTCAGAGACATTTTGTGCATTTCACATTCTAAACTCTCTTTCTGTAGTTCTGCTGCATCCTTTGCTGCAGTCTCCAACAATATTGCAATGGTCAATGTCCATTCTAAGCTTAAGTCTCTTTCTGATGGTAGGCTGTCTTTAGTGCTTTGACTATGCATACCACAACCATGCCTGTCCCTTAATTCATCAGAAAGTCAATCTCTAAAGTCACAGTATTGGGAAAGCGTGCACAGTTCTGCAATATATTCTGAAATGCTTTCATCCTTTGACTGGTTCCTTTTGTAAAATCTAAATCTCTCAGCTATTACTAGTGATTTAGGGCTCGAGTGATTTTGTAAAATTGGAACAATCTCGCTTACTGGCTTTTTAATTCTTTCCTCTCTAAAGTCTGTTGTCCCGTAACTGTTGGTGCAGATAGTGATATTCGCTGAATTTCAGGTTCCTATTGGTTGCCAATTTGTTGCGTCTGTGCAATTATATATCAATTAAATAAAAGCAGTCACAGGGGAGGTGAGGTTAACTGGTGTATTCACATTGCGGAGAGAGTGAGAGAAAGATCAATGCACATGAGTAGACAACAGATCAATGTGTATAGGTAAGTTATCAGTCCATAAGTAATGCTAAGGGAGTCACCAGTCAGAAAGAAATAGATCTATACTTTACATCGATGGTGCAAGTTTTGGGACTCGTTTATTGCATGACTGTGATACCATTTGTGCCAGCTAACTTTGTGTGTGCTTTGTGCGGCTGCTGTTAATATGTTCTGCATCTTGACCCCAGATTAATGCTGTTTCATTTGGCTGTATTCATGAGTATTCGTGTACGGTTGAATGACAATTAAACTTGAATGAATCTCTGCTTTAAATATACGCAATGACTTGTCCTCCAAAGCCGTCTGCAGCAACGAATTCCACAGATTCACCAGCCTCTGGCTAATAAATTCCTTCTATTAAGGGACACCCTTCTATTCTGAGGCCGTACCATTTGGCCCTAGACTTCCCCACTAGAGGAAATATCCTCTCCACTTCCACTCTATCCAGGCCTTTCAGTATTCGATAGGTCTCAATGAGATTTCCCCTGCCCCCACCAACATTCTTTTAAACTCAGGTGAGTACAGAGTCAGAGCCATCAAATGCTCCTCATATGTTAACTTGTTCATTCCTGGATCATTCTTATAAACCTTCTCTGGACCTCTAGTTAATCTAGAGAAGTGTGAGGTATGCATTTTGGATCGTCTTATCCTCACCAGACATGTATAGTAAATAACAGGGATCTTGGAGTGCAAGTTCATGGCTCTTAAAAAAAATAGCTACAGAGGTGGGGAGAGTAGTGAAGAAGGTATTTTGCTTGCTTTCTTTTATCAGCAACAGTACTGGACATAAGTGTTGGGACATCATGTTGCAGATGTACAAGACATTGGTTAGGACGTACATGAAACATCACTGACTGCCCTGGTCATCACACTGCAGGGAGGCTGTGGTAGTGCCAGAAAAAATGCCAAGGAGTTTCACCAGGATGTTGTCTGGCTTTAGTTACAAGGAGAGATTGGATATGCAGAGAGCTCAGGAGACTGAGGGGTAAGCTTGTGTAAAATTATGAATGATATCAATATCATCGTTTTCTCTCCAGGGTAGGAAAGTCTAAAATGTGAGTACATTCTGTTGTTGTTTTCCTTTTATACCATCTCAACATACTTTTGGAATGATTTATCTGTATGGCACGCAAAACCAAACATTTTGCTGTATCTTATGATACAATCAGTGGTCACTTTATAACGTACACCTATACAACTGCTGGTTAATGCAAATATCTAATCAGCCAATCATGTAGTTGCTCAATACATGAGAGCATGCAGAGATGGTCAAGAGGTTCGTTTGCAGTTCAAACCAAACATCGGAATGGAGAAGAAATGTAATCTGTAACATTGATAGTGGAATGACTCTTGGTGCCAAACGGAGTAGTTTGAGTATTTCAGAAACTGTTGGTCTACTGATTTCTTTCTTTATTTCATTTAGAGATACGGTGGTGAACAGGCCCTTCTGGCTCTTCAAACCCTGCGGCCAGCGACCCAACGATTTAACACCATCGACCATAAGATATAGGAGAAGTAGGCCATTCGGCCTATTGAGTCTCCTCGGGCATTCAATCATGGGCTGATCCAATTCTTCCAGTCATCCCCACTCCCCTGCCTTCTCCACATATCTTTTGATGCCCTGGCTAACCAAGGACCTATCTATTTCTGCATTAAATGCACCCAATGACTTGTTGCTCATGGCAACAAATTCCACAGATTTACCAACCTCTGACTAAAGTAATTTCTCTGCATCTGTTTTAAATGAACTTCCTTCAATCCTGAAGTTGTGCCCTCTTGTCCTAGACTCCCCTACCATCGAAAATAACTTTGCCATACCTAACCTGTTCAAGCCTTTTAATATTTGGAATTTTTCTATGAGATTCCCCCTAATTCTCCTGAACTCCAGGGAATACAGTCCAAGAGCTCAAACAATAATGAGGTGGCCTATAGGGAAGAAGTCATCTCTATGACACAGTGGTATCAAGAAAAGAATCTCTCCCTCAATGTTGCAAAAACAAAGGAGCTGGTGGTGAATTACAAGAGGAATGGAGACAGGCTAACCTCTATTGACATCAATGGATCTGGGATTGAGAGAGTAAACAGCTTTAAGTTCCTCAGCATCCATATCACCGAGGACCTCACGTGGTCTGTACACTCCAATTCTGTGGTGAAAAAAGCACAACAGTTCCTCTTTCACCTCAGATGGTTGAGGAAGTTTGATATGAGCACCCAATTCCTAAGAACTTTCTACAGGAGCACAATTGAAAGCATCCTGACTGACTGCATCACTGCCTGGTATGCCAACTGTGCCTCCCTTAACCACAGGACTCTGCAGAGAGTGATGTGACAGCCCAGCACATCGGTAGTTGTGAACTTCTCATGATTCAGGACATTTACAAAGGCAGGTCTGTAAAAAGGGCCCATAGGATCATTGGGTACCTGAGTCACCCCAACCACAATCTATTCCAGCTGCTACCATCCGGGAAACGGTATCGCAGCATAAAAGCCAGGACCAACAGGCTCTGGGACAGCTTCTTCCACCAGGCCATCAGACTGATGAACTGACGCTGATTTGAGTGTACTCTATATTACATTGACTGTTCTATTTATTATAAATTACATTACACATTTAGATGAAGATGTAATGTAAAGATTTTTACTCCTCATGTATGTGAAGAATGTAAGAAATAAAGTCAATTCAATGCTGTCAGACATTCCTCATACAGTAACCCTTTCATTCCTGGAATCATTCTCATGAATCTTCTCCGAACCCTCTCCAATGTCAGAACATCCCTTCTGAAATAAGGAGCCCAAAACTGTACACAATACTCCAAGTGTGGTCTCACAAGTGCCTTATAGAGCCTCAACAACACATCCCTGTTCTTGTATTCTATACCTCTAGAAATGAATGCCAACATTGCCTTCACCTTCTTCACCACCAGTTCAACCTGGAGGTTAACCTATAGTCATAATCATAGTCGTAGTCATACTTTATTGATCCCAGGGGAAATTGGTTTTCGTTACAGTTGCACCATAACTAATTAAGTAGTAATAAAACCATAAATAATTAAATAGTAATATGTAAATTATGCCAGGAAGTAAGTCCAAGACCAGCCTATTGGCTCAGGGTGTCTGACCCTCCAAGGAAGGAGTTGTAAAGTTTGATGGCCACAGGCAGGAATGACTTCCTATGACGCTCTGTGTTGCATCTCGGTGGAATGAGTCTCTGGCTGAATGTACTCCTGTGCCCAACCAGTACATTATGTAGTGGATGGGAGACATTGTCCAAGATGGCATGCAACTTGGACAGCATCCTCTTTTCAGACACCACCGTCAGAGTCCAGTTCCATCCCCACAACATCACTGGCCTTACGAATGAGTTTGTTGACTATGTTGGTGTCTGCTACCCTCAGCCTGCTGCCCCAGCACACAACAGCAAACATGATCACACTGGCCACCACAGACTCGTAGAACATCCTCAGCATCGTCCGACAGATGTTAAAGGACCGCAGTCTCCTCAGGAAATAGAGACGGCTCTGACCCTTCTTGTAGACAGCCTCAGTGTTCTTTGACCAGTCCAGTTTATTGTCAATTCGTATCCCCAGGTATTTGTAATCCTCCACCATGTCCACACTGACCCCCTGGATGGAAACAGGGGTCACCGGTACCTTAGCTCTCCTCAGGTCTACCACCAGCTCCTTAGTCTTTTTCGCATTAAGCTGCAGATAATTCTGCTCACACCATGTGACAAAGTTTCCTACCGTAGCCCTGTACTTAGCCTCATCTCCCTTGCTGATGCATCCAACTATGGCAGAGTCATCAGAAAACTTCTGAAGATGACAAGACTCTGTGCAGTAGTTGAAGTCCGAGGTGTAAATGGTGAAGAGAAAGGGAGACAAGTCAATCTCCTGTGGAACCTTAGGGTATCCTGCACAAGGACTCCCAAGTCCCTTTGCATCCCTGCATTCTGAATTCTCTCCTCATCTAAATAATAGTCTGCCTGTTTATTTTTTCCACCAAAGTGCATGACAATACACTTTCCAACGTTGTATTTCATTTTCCACTTATTTGCCCATTCCCCTAAACTATCTAAATCTCTCTGCAGGGTCTCTGTTTCCTCAACTCTACCTGCTGCTCCACCTATCTCTGTATCTTCGGCAAATTTAGCCGCAAATCCATTCATCCCATAGTCCAAATCATTGACCTACATTGTAAAAAGCAGCAGTCCCAACACCGACCCCTGTGGAACTCCACTGGTAACCGGCAGCCAGCCAGAATAGGATCCCTTTTACCCTAGCCTAATCACCGGATAATTTACAATGACCAATTACCCGACTAACTGGTTCTCTTTGGACATTTGGAGGAAACGAAGGACCCAGAGGAAATCCACATGTTCATGGGAAGAATGTACAAACACCTTACAGATGACGTTGGAATTGAACTTGAACTCCCAACTCCGATGTCTGGGGCTGTCATAATGCTACTCTGTGGCCATCGATGCTTCAGGCCAATATCCTTGATCAGGACTGATGGTAAAGGGTGCTGGTGATGGGTGTCAGCCCAAAATACCAACTGTTTAACCATTTCCATTGATGCTGTCTGACCTGCTGATTTCCTCCAGGAGTCTGTGTGTTGTTGTGGATTTTCAACATCTGCAGAATCTCGTGTTTATCCTGATGGTCTCAGCTGAAATGTTGACTGTTTATTCATTTCCACAGACGCTGCCTGACCTGATATTTCCTCCAGCATTTTGTGTGTTGCTGTGCATTTCCAGCGCCTTGTGTTCAGCAGCAGATCACACTGGTTCCACCCCTGTATCTAATAAAGTGGCACTGAGCGTAGGTTTGAGTTGAGGGAAAAACTAGGCGGCAAGTTCTTACAGTAACAGCTTTTCAAAGGCATTTGCTCAGCTGACAGACGAGAAAGGCAAAACGCAAGCAAATGGTTAGCATTGACGAGTGGGGCCGAGGGGCCTGGTTTTGTGTGGAGTTGCTCTGCATCTGCGGAGGTAGGGTTAACAGACGCCGAGGACGGTCTTCCAGCCGAACTGTTGCTTAGTTGCCCGAGTTGTGCGGGATGATACTGCCGCTGCTGCCGCAGTGAATGGCGCTAGTGTGTGCAGAGTGAGAGGCTGCATTCACACAGCCGCTTCCTGTGGGCGAAGAATGCGCAGCTGGTAGCGAATGAATGCTTGTGGGAGGCGCAGGCTGGGGCTGGGGCTGTGCGGGGCCAGGCGGGGCTGACACCGCGGCTGGACCGAGATTCGGACCCGCTCAGTGCCTCGCGGGGCCGCGTCCGGACACGGGACAGACCGTGGCCATGTCTCGCACAGCCGGGGGCGAGGAGTAAGCGGCAGGAATGGACGAAACCATCCGGATCATGGAGGACCTCAACCTGCTCTACATCCGCCAGATGGCCGAGAGTCTGCAGGTACCGGGGGGGCGAACGGGAACAGCTTATCGGAGTCTCAGCCCAACTCTGCAGAAATCTGAACTCACATGTTCAGGGGCGGCGCTGAGGGAGCGTCGGGGGGAGGGGCGGGGAGCGGCGCCGAGGGAGCGTCGGGGGAGGGGGCGGGGAGCGGCGCTGAGGGAGCGTCCTCCTTGACTAAAGTCCCTCAGTTTGCGCTATACATAAGTTACAACTGATGCAAAACTTGGTGTTCGTGAGAATCTTCAGAGCTTCAGGGGACGTGGACAAACTAAGTAAATGGGCGAAGATGTGCAGATGGAATTGAATTTGAATTAGGTAATCCACATCACGGGCCTAATGTAAGCAGAAAAGGTCTGGTGTAGACACATGAGCCTACAGATACTGGGACCTGGAGTAGCAGACAATCTTTGTGAAGAACTCAACGTGTCCCATTTTGGTTTGAGTGAACAGTGTGATGGAGGTGGTGAGCAAGGTGGGCTGGAAGAGTACATCACTGTAGATTCCATGACTGCAATTTGGTTAAAATATAATGTTTTAAAGATGTTTAAATGATTTTTAATGATAAACTTGCAGGGAAATGCAGACTGGCTGAATGTTTGCAGATGACGAAAAAACTGATGTAGTTGTGGATGGTAAGAAAAGTTGTTGAAGAATTCAATAGGATCTGGATCAGAATGAAATATGGGCAGACAATGTCTGGCCGTAGCTGATGTGAGGAAGACCCGAGCCAGGGTCAACCTGTGTAAAGCCGCAGGGTCTGATAACGTGCCTGGTCACATGCTGAGGGATTGTGCAGCCCACTTAACAGAGATCCCAACGAACATCTGTAACATCTCTCTGAAACAGCCCATTGTCCCTCAGACTTTTATAAAGAGCCTATGGACTTTATAGATTACAGAGGAGGATACGTGTGCTACCCTGAGGCAAATCAGGGTGGATAAATCCCCAGGGCCTGACAAGGTGTTCCCTTGGACCCGACGAGAGGTAAGTGTAAAAACTTTGGAGCCCTAGCCAGGATATATAAATCATCCTTAGATACAGGAGAGGTACCAGAGGATTGGAGGTTAGCCAATGTTGTGTTGTTTAAGAAAGTCTCTAAACTTAAATCAGAAAATTATAGGCTGTTGAGTCTGACATCAGATGTGGGAAAGTTATTGGAAGGTATTCTAAGGAACCGAATATACAAGATATTTGGATGGTCATGGACTGATTGAGGTTAGTCCATATAACCATATAACAATTACAGCATGGAAACAGACCATCTCGACCCTTCTAGTCCGTGCTGAACGCTACTCTCACCTAGTCCTATCGACCTGCACTCAGCCCATAACCCTCCATTCCTTTCCTGTCCATATAGCTATCCAATTTTACCTTAAATGACAATATTGAACCTGCCTCTACCACTTCTGCTGGAAGGTCGTTCCACACAGCTACCACTCTCTGAGTAAAGAAGTTCCCCCATGTGTTACCCCTAAACTTTTGCCCCCAACTCTCAACTCATGTCCTCTTGTTTGAATCTCCCCCACTCTCAATGGAAAAAGCCTATCCACGTCAACTCTATCTATCCCCCTCATAATTTTAAATACCTCTATTAAGTCGCCCCTCAACCTTCTATGCTCAAAGAATAAAGGCCCAACTTGTTCAACCTTTCTCTGTAACTTAGGTGTTGAAATCCAGGTAACATTCCAGTAAATCTCTGTACCCTCTCTATTTTGTTGACATCTTTCCTATAATTGGGTGACCAGAACTGGACACAAAACTCCAAATTTGGCCTTACCAATGCCTTGTACAATTTTAACATTACATCCCAACTCCTATACTCATTGCTCTGATTTATAAAGGCCAGCATACCAAAAGCTTTCTTCACCACCCTATCCACGTGAGATCCACCTTCAGGGAACTACTGCATTCTTCAGTGCCCTACCATTTACCATGTATGGCCTATTTTGATTAGTCCTACCCAAATGTAGCACCTCACATTTATCAGCATTAAACTCCATCTGCCATCTTTCAGCCCACTCTTCTAACTGGCCTCAATGTCTCTGCAAGCTTTGAAAACCTACTTCATTATCCACAACACCACCTATCTTAGTATCAACTGCATACTTACTAATCCAATTTACCACCCCATCATCCAGATCATTAATGTATATGACAAACAATATTAGACCCAGTACAGATCCCTGAGGCACACGACTAGTCACCGGCCTCCAATCTGACAAACAGTTATCCACCACTACTCTCTGGTGTCTCCCATTCAGCCACTGCTGAATCCATTTTACTACTTCAATATTAATACCTAACGATCGAATCTTCCTAACTAACCTTACGTGTGGAACCTTGTCAAAGGCCTTACTGAAGTCCATATAGACAACATCCACTGCTTTACCCTCATCAACTTTCCAAGTAACCTCTTCAAAAAATTCAATTATATTTGTCAAACAAGACCTTCCACACACAAATCCATGTTGACTTCCTAATCAGACCCTATCTATCCAGATAATTATATATACCATCTCTAAGAATACTTTCCATCAATTTACCCACCACTGACGTCAAACTCACAGGCTGATAATTGCTAGGTTTACTCTTAGAACCCTTTTTAAACAATGGAACCACATGAGCAATACGCCAATCCTCCGGCACCATCCCCATTTCTAATGACACTTGAAATATTTCTGTCAGAGCCCCTGCTATTTCTACACTAACTTCCCTCAAGGTCCTAGGGAATATCCTGTCAGGACCCGGAGACTTATCCACTTTTATATTCCTTAAAAGCGCCTGTAGTTCTTCTTCTTTAATCATCATAGTTTCCAAAACTTCCCTACCTGTTTCCCTTATCTTACTCAATTCAATATCCTTCTCCTTAGTGAATACCGAAGAAAGGAAATTGTTCAAAATCTCCCGCATCTCTTTTGGTTCCACACATAGCCGTCCACTCTGATTCTCTAAGGGAACAATTTTATCCCTCACTATCCTTTTGCTATTAATATAACTGTAGAAACCCTTCGAATTTATTTTCACCTTACTTGCCAAAGCAACCTCGTATCTTCTTTTAGCTTTTCTAATTTCTTTCTTAAGGTTCTTTTTACATTCTTTATATTCCTCGAGCATCTCATTTACTCCATGCTGCCTGTATTTATTGTAGATATCTCTCTTTTTCCGAGCCAAGTTTCCAATATCCCTTGAAAACGATGGCTCTCTCAAACTTTTAACCTTTCCTTTCACCCTAACAGGAACATAAAGATTCTGCACTCTCAAAATTTCACCTTTAAATGACCTCCATTTCTCTATTACGTCCTTCCCATAAAACAATTTGTCCCAATCCACTCCTTCTAAATCCTTTCGCATCTCCTCAAAGTTAGCCTTTCTCCAATCAAAAATCTCAACCCTGGGTCCAGTCCTATCCTTCTCCATAATTATATTGAAACTAATGTCATTGTGATCACTGGAACTGAAGTGCTCCCCAACACATACCTGTGTCACCTGACCTATCTCATTCCCTAACAGGAGATCCAACACTGCCCCTTCTTTAGTTGGTACCTTTATGTATTGCTGCAAAAAACTATCCTGCACACATTTTACAAACTCCAAACCATCCAGCCCTTTTACAGAATGGGCTTCCCAGTCTATGTGTGGAAACTTAAAATCTCCCACAATCACAACCTTGTGCTTACTACAGATATCTGCTATCTCCTTACAAATTTGCTCATCCACTTCTCGCTCCCCATTACGTGGTCTGTAATACACCCCTATAAGTGTTACTACACATTTCCCATTCCTCAATTCCACCCAAATAGCCTCCCTAGTCGAGCCCTCTAATCTATCCTGCCAGAGCACTGCTGTAATATTTTCTCTGACAAGCAATGCAACACCTCCCCCTCTTGCCCCTCCGATTCTATCACACCTGAAGCAACGAAATCCAGGAATTATTTAGTTGCCAATCACACCCCTCCTGCAACCATGTTTCACTAATAGCTACAACATCATACTTCCGGGTATCAATCCATGCTGTAAGCTCATCCACCTTTATTATAATGTTCCTAGCATTAAAATAAATGCATTTAAGAAAATTTCCACCTCTTACTCTCTGTTTGTCACTAATGGTGCAAACAACTTTACTATTTTCTTTTTGTTCTTTCTCCAGTACATCTGTTCCTACACTCTGGTCCCCCCCACCCCCCATCCCCTTGCATCTAGTTTAAATCCACTGGAGCCTCTCTAGCAAACCTACCTGCAAGAATATTTGTCCCCCTCCAGTTCAGATGTAAACCGTCCCGCCAGAACAGGTCCCACCTTCCCTGGAAAACTGCCCAATTATCTGTAAATCTGAAGCCCTCCCTCCTGCACCATGTCTTCAGCCACGTGTTGATCTGTGCTATCTTACTATTTCTAAACCCGCCTGCATGTGGCACTGGTAGCAATCCTGAGATTGTTATCCTGGAGGTCTTGTCCTTCAACTTGGCGCTTAACTCCCTAAACTCACCTTTCAGGACCTCCTCACTCTTCCTACCCACGTCATTAGTCCCTACATGGACCACGATATCCGGATGCTCACCCTCCCTCTTCAGAATAGTTGAGGTCATGTAATAGCCAGCATGGCTTTGTGTATGGTAAGTCGTGTCTAACTAATCTTGGAGTTTTTTGAGGAAGTTACCAGGAAAGTGGATGAAGGCAAGGCAGCGGATGTTGTCTACATGAACTTTCACAAGACATTTGACATGGGAGGTTGGTCAGGAAGGTTCATTCACTCAGTATTCAAGATGAGGTAGTAAATTGGATTAGACATTGGTTTTGTGGGAGAAGCCAGAGCGTGGTAAAAGATGTTAGCCTCTCTGACTGGAGATCTGTGACTAGTGCCGTGCTGCAGGGATCGGTGCTGGGTCCGTTATTGTTTGTCATCTATAGTAACAAAGTGGATGATAATGTGGTTAACCAAGATTGGGGGTGTAGTGGACAGTGAGGAAGGCTATCATGGCTGGCAGAGGGATCTGGATCAGCTGGAAAAATGGGCTGAAAAATAGAAGATGGAATTTAACACAGACAAGTGCAAGGTTTTGAACGTCAGTAGGACCAACCAGGGTAGGTCTCACACAGTGAACGGTAGGGCACTGAAGAGTGTGGTAGAACAAAGGGATCTGGGAATACAGGTCCATCATTTATTGAAAGTGGCATCACAGGTAAATGGGTTCATAAAGAAAGGTCTTGGTGTTTTGGCTGTCATAAATCAATGTTTTGAGTACAGGAGATGGGATGTTATGTTGAAATTGTATAAGATGTTGGTGAGGCCTAATTTTGGAGTATTGTGTGAAGTTTTGGTCACCTACGTACAGGAAAGATGTAAACAAGGTTGAAAAAGTACAGTGAAAATATACAACGATATTGTCGAGTCTGGAGGACTTGAGTTGTAAGGAAAGATTGAATAGATTAGGACTGTATTCCCTAGAACATAGAAGATTGAGAGGAGATTTGATAATCGTATACAAAATTCTGAGGGGTATGGATAGGGTAAATGCAGGCTTTTCCCACTGAGGTTGGGTACAACTACAACCAGAGGTCATGGGTTAAGGGTGAAAAGTGAAATGTCTGAGGGGAAACTTCTTCAGTGAGAAGCTGGTGAGAGTGTGGAACAAGCTGCCAGCACAAGTGGTGCATGTAAGCTCGATTCTAATGTTCAGATAAGTTTGGATAGGTATATAGATGTTAGGGATATGGAGGGCTATGCTGCTGGTGCAGGTCGTTCGGAGTAGACAGCTTAAATGATTTGGCACAGACTAGATGGGCTGAAGGGCCTGTTTCTGAGCGGTATTTTTCTATGACTTACTATGTTTACTTGTGTTGAGTTTGACTATTGGTACTACATTTTGCAGCTTGGTCCTGGAGGAATCCTTTTGTTTGGCTTTATTCATGAACTTGAACTTGATCTCTTTAGTCAAGAAAGCATAGCAGCATCTCCACTTTCTGAGGAGACTGAGGTGAATGAAGCTCCCCACCCCCATTCCAATCAATTCTTGGAGGAGCATCATTGAAAATTTCGTGACCAGCTGCATCACCGTCTAATATAAGATTTGCAAGGCCCTACAAAGGATTGTGAGGACTCATAGAAAACATAGAAAATCTACAGCACAATACAGGCCCTTCGGCCCACAAAGTTGTGCAGAACATGTCCCGAAATTACTAGGCTTACCCATAGCCCTCTATTTTTCTCAGCTCCCTGTACCTAACCAAAAGTCTCTTAAAAGACCCTATCGTATCCGCCTCCACCACTGTTGCCAGCAGCCCATTCCACACACTCACCACTCTCTGAGTAAAAAAAACTCAACCCCAACATCTCCTCTGTACATACTCCCCAGCACCTTAAATCTGTGTCCTCTTGTGGCAACCATTTCAGCCCTGGGAAAAAGCTTCTGACTATCCACATGATCAATGCCTCTCATCATCTTATACACCTCTATCAGGTCACCTGTTATCCTCCGTCTCTCCAAGGAGAAACGGCCGATTTCACTCAACCTGTTTTCATAAGGCATGCTCCCCAATCCAGGCAACATCCTTGTAAATCTGAGAGGATTATCAGGATCTCTGTTCCACCCATCAGAGATCTTACCAGGAGCATTGCACATGCAGGGCCCTTAGCATTGTCAATAATCTCTCCCATCTGTCCAGCAATTTCTTTGACCCTGTACCATCAGGCAGGAGGTATCATAGCATTAGGACAAGGACTGTTTGGATAGGAAGCAGGTCCTTACTCCAGGCTGAAAGATGACCGAGTTCCCTGCCATCGTCCAGTTCCCACTGCATATGGAACGTTATACTGTCCTACTGACTGTGTTCATCGGAGGATCCGAGCTGGAGAGGGTCAGTAACTTTAAATTCCTGGGTGTCATTATCTCAGCGGATCTGTCCGGGCCCAGAAAATCTGATAAAAAGTAGTAGACTTGGCCCAGTACATGATGTGTGAAAACTCCCCCGGCCATTGAGCACGTCTACATGAAACATTGCTGTAGAAAAGCAGCATCCATCATTAAAGATCCTTACCACCCAGGTCATGATCTTTTCTCACGGCTGCCATCAGGTAAAAGGTACAGGTGCCTCAGGACTCACACCACCAGGTTCAAGAACAGTTACTACCCCTCAACCGTCAGGCTATGAATACACTCCATCTATTTCTGGTGTTCCCGCAGTGGATAGTCTCACTTTAGGGACTCTTGATCTTATTTCTTGCTCTTTCATTTCATGTTATATCTTACTCCTTTTTTATTGCTATTTATTTATATTTATAATTGCATTTTCACAGTTTGTTCATTGATCCTGTTTACTGTTAATGTTCTATAGATTTGATAAGTCTGCCCACAGGAAAAAGAATCTCGGGGTTGTGTGTGGTGACATGTATATACTCTGATAATACATTTTACTTTGAGCTTTGTATGTCTATTTGGTCTCTTATATGCTGTGTATGACAGTATACTGTTTCCTTTCTAATTTGTGATTAAATGCACCTTATTACTGTAGTAATATTGCTTTGTGTTGGGCGTGAGTTATACAATATGTACTGTTACAGACCAGGAGGAACGTTGTTTCACTTGGTGGTATACGTGTATTGAGCTGAAATGACAATGAACGTGAACTTGAAGTTAATCTGGACAAATGTGAGGTGTTGCACTTTGGGAGGCGTAACGTTAGGGGAAAGTAGACAGTCAGTGGCAGGACTGGAGTACTGAGGGGTGACAGAAAGTGGTGTAAGTGGGTGGCTGGAGCAAAGCCTCATCATTGCGGGGCAAAAGGAGAGAAAGGGGGGAAGTGGATAAGCTGCTTATTGCTTCGTGCTTTCCAGGACTCTGATTTCCAGAAGAAGATTGACTACGAAATCCGAATGCGGGACGGGGCCTGCAAGCTCCTTGCAGCGTGTACGCAGAAGGACCAGACGCTGGAAGCAGCCAAGAGCCTGATGGTCTGCAACGCACGCATCACGTCCTACCTGTCCCAGGTGCAGAGGATGAAGGAAGCTCAGGTGATGCAGCGGCGCGTAAGACGGTAAGCAGCAACGCCAGCGGTATTACTGTCAGAGGGGAGATGGGGAAAGGTCGGGTGTACTTGGGGACGATGGAAACGATGATGCATGAAGGGAAAACATACAACAGTACGGTACAATACAGGTCCTTTGGCATATGATGCTGTACTGACTTATGTGAACTTCATTTTCCTACATTTGTATGCCCATCTAAGAGTTTCTAAAATGTCCCTGTGGTATCAGTCTCTGCCATCATTCCTGCCAGTGAGTTCAAGGCATCCACTTCTCTCCACCTACCAGTGACATCTCTGCTAAACTTTCCCCCACTCACCTTAAACTGATGTCATAAGACCATCAGACATAGGAGCAGGATTAGCCCATCGAATCTGCTCCACCATTACGTTGTGGCTAATCCCAGATCCCACTCAACCCCATACTACTGCCTTTCTCCATATCCTTCGATGCCACGACTGATCAGGAAACGATCAACTTCTACCTTAAATATACCCATGGACTTTGCATCTGCTGCAGTCTGTGGCAGAGCATTCCACAGATCTACCACTCTCTGGCTAAAAAAATGTCTTCTTTCCTCTGTTCAAAACGGTCGGCCCTCAATTTTGAGGCTGTGCCCCCCAGTGCTGGATACCCCCACAATAGGAAACATCCTCTCCACATCCACCTTATAGAACATAGAATAGTACAGCGCAGTACAGGCCCTTCGGCCCACAATGTTGTGCCGACCCTCAAACCCTGCCTCCCATATAACCCTCCACCTTAAATTCCTCCCTATACCTGTCTAGTAGTCTCTTAAACGTCACTAGTGTATCTGCCTCCACCACTGACTCAGGCAGTGCATTCCATGCACTAACCACTCTCTGAGTGAAAAACCTTCCTCTGATATCCCCCTTGAACTTCCCACCCCTTACCTTAAAGTCATGTCCTCTTGTATTGAGCAGTGGTGCCCTGGGGAAGAGGCGCTGGCTATCCACTCTATCTGTTCCTCTTAATATCTTGTACACCTCTATCATGTCTCCTCTTATCCTCCTTCTCTTCAAAGAGTAAATCCCTAGCTCCCTTAATCTCTGATCATAATGCATACTCTCTAAACCAGGCAGCATCCTGGTAAATCTCCTCCGTACCCTTTCCAGTGCTTCCACATCCTTCCTATAGTGAGACCACCAGAACTGGACACAGTACTCCAAGTGTGGCCTAACCAGAGTTTTATAGAGCTGCATCATTACATTGTGACTCTTAAACTCTACCCCTCAACTTATGAAAGCTGACACCCCATAAGCTTTCTTAACTACCCTATCTACCTGTGAGGCAACTTTCAGGGATCTGTGGACATGTACCCCGAGATCCCTCTGCTCCTCCACACTACCAAGTATCCTGCCATTTACTTTGTACTCTGCCTTGGAGTTTGTCCTTCCAAAGTGTACCACCTCACACTTCTCCGGGTTGAACTCCATCTGCCACTTCTCAGCCCACTTCTGCATCCTATCAATGTCTCTCTGCAATCTTCGACAATCCTCTACACTATCCACAACACCACCAACCTTTGTGTCATCTGCAAAGTTGCCAACCCACCCTTCTACCCCCACATCCAGGTCATTAATAAAAATCACGAAAAGTAGAGGTCCCAGAACAGATCCTTGTGGGACACAACTAGTCACAATCCTCCAATCTGAATGTACTCCCTCCACCACCACCCTCTGCCTTCTGCAGGCAAGCCAATTCTGAATCCACCTGGCCAAACTTCCCTGGATCCCATGCCTTCTGACTTTCTGAATAAGCCTACCATGTGGAACCTTGTCAGATGCCTTACTAAAATCCATATAAATCACATCCACTGCACTACCCTCATCTATATGCCTGGTCACCTCCTCAAAGAACTCTATCAGGCTTGTTAGACACGATCTGCCCTTCACAAAGCCATGCTGACTGTCCCTGATCAGACCATGATTCTCTAAATGCCCATAGATCCTATCTCTAAGAATCTTCTCCAGCAGCTTTCCGACCACAGACGTCAGGCTCACTGGTCTATAATTACCTGGACTATCCCTACTACCTTTTTTGAACAAGGGGAAAACATTTGCCTCCCTCCAATCCTCCGGTACCATTCCCGTGGACAACGAGGACATAAAGATCCTAGCCAGAGGCTCAGCAATCTCTTCCCTCACCTCGTGGAGCAGCCTGGGGAATATTCGGTCAGGCCCCGGGGACTTATCCGTCCTAATGTATTTTAACAACTCCAACACCTCCTCTCTCTTAATATCACCATGCTCCAGAACATCAACCTCACTCATATTGTCCTCACCATCATCAAGTTCCCTCTCATTGGTGAATTCCGAAGAGAAGTATAAAGAAGATGGGGGACGGTGGGAAGGAGAAGGCTGGTAGGTTCCAGGTGGAAAACCAGTAAGGGGAAAGACAAAGGGGTGGGGGTGGGGGAGGGGAAGCAGGGAGGTGATAGGCAGGAAAGGTGAAGAAGGAATAGTGGAAAACACAATGGAGAGTAGAAGGAGGTGGAACCATGAGGGAGGTGATAGGCAGCTGGGGGAGGGGGCAGAGTGAAATAGGGATAGGGGAGGGGAGGGGGAGGGAATTCCTCCCTCTCCGCACTAATCCCAACCTCACCATCAAACCCGCAGACAAAGGTGGTGCTGTAGTAGTCTGGCGGACGGACATCTACCTCACTGAGACCAAACGGCAGCTCTCTGACACCTCCTGTTACTTACCCCTGGAACAGGACCCCACCAAAAAACATCAAACCATTGTCTCCCGTACCATCACCGCTCTTATCAACTCCGGAGACCTTCCATCCTCAGCCGCTAACCTCATTATTCCCACACCCCGCACCGCTCGGTTTTACCTCCTCCCCAAGATCCACAAGCCTGACTGTCCCGATAGACCCATAGTTTCTGCCTGCTCCTGTTCCACCGAACTTGTATCTGCCTACCTGGACTCCATTTTGTCGCCCATAGTTCAGTCCCTCCCCACCTACATCCAGGGTACATCCCATGCTCTCCACCTCTTCAATAACTTCCAATTCCCCGGTCCCGACCATTTCATTTCACTGTGGATGTCCAATCCCTATACACCTCCATTCCCAATCAAGAAGGCCTCAAAGCCCTCCGCTTCTTTCTGGACAATAGACCTCACCAGTTCCCCACCACCACTACCCTCCTCCAGTTGGCGGAACTGGTTCTCACACTTAATAACTTCTCTTTCGGATCTTCCCGCTTTCTTCAGACCAAGGGTGTAGCTATGGGCACTCGCATGGGCCCCAGCTATGCCTGCCTCTTCGTTGGTTATGTGGAACAGTCTGTGCTCCAAACCTATTCTGGTACTACATTAGTGCTGCTTCCTGCACCCATGCTGAGCTCGTCAATTTCATCGACTTTACTTCAAACTTCCACTCATCCCTCAAATTCACTTGGTCTATCTCGGACACTTCTCTCCCCTTTCTCGATCTCTTGGTCTCCATCTCTGGAGACAGACTGTCCACTGACATCTTCTACAAGCCCACTGACTCTCATAACTACCTCGACTATACCTCTTCCCGCCATGCCACATGCAAAAATGCCATTCCATATTCCCAGTTCCTCTGTCTCTGCCACATCTGCTCCCAGAATGAGACTTTCCGTTCCAGGACATCTCAAATGTCCTCTTTCTTTAAGGATCGTGGTTTCCCTTCTGCTGTCATCAATGATGCCCTCACCCTCATCTCCTCCATTTCCTGCACTTCGGCCCTCACCCCAGCCTCCTGTCACCACAACAGGGACAGAGTTCCCCGTGTCCTCACCTACCAGCCCAGCACCCTCCGGATCCAGCACATTATCCTCCGCAACTTCCGCCACCTTCAACAGGACCCCACCACTAAACACATCTTTCCCTCTCCACCCCCTCCGCTTTCCGCAGGGATCGGTCCCTCCGCGACTCCCTGATCCACACGTCCCTCCCCATGGATCACCCACCCGGCATTTATCCCTGTAAGCGCAAGTGCTACACCAGTCCCTACACCTCCTCTCTTGCCACCATTCAGGGCCCCAAACAATCCTTCCAGGTGAGGTAACACTTCACTTGTGAGTCTGTTGGGGTCATCTATTGCATCCGGTGCTCCCGGTGCGGCCTCCTCTACATCGGTGAAACCCAACGCAGATTGGGGGACCGCTTCGTCGAGCACCTCCGCTCCGTCTGCCACAACAGTCAGGATTTCCTGGTTGCCACCCACGTCAACTCTGCTTCCTATTCCCATTCAGATATGTCCATATATGGCCTCCTCTACTGCAATGATGAGGCCAAACTCAGGATGGAGGAGCAACACCTCATATACCGTCTAGGTAATCTCCAGCCCTTTGGTATGAACATAGAATTCTCCACCTTCCGGTAATTCCCTCCCCCTCCCTTCCTTTATCCCTATTTCACTCTGCCCCCTCCCCCAGCTGCCTATCACCTCCCTCATGGTTCTGCCTCCTTCTTCTACCCATTGTGTTTTCCGCTATTCCTTCTCAGAATCACAATCAGAATCAGAATCAGAATCCTTTATTATCGCCAAGTACGTGGACACATACACGGAATTTGATGCCTGTTTCCCTGAGCTCTCGCTGTACAGAATCAAAAAGCAAAGAAAACAATAGTGCAAATAATCATGAACTTTATACAATGAGATATACCTGTGTATGTACAGGTGGACTTGGTTTATAATAGACTAAAATTCAAGTGTTCATAAGACTGATGGCATACGGAAAGAAACTGTTCTTGTACCTATTTGTCCTGGCATACAGTGATCTAAAGCACCTACCAGAAGGAAGGAGTTGGAACAGGTGATGTCCGGGGTGTGATGGGTCTACAATGATGCTGCTTGCTCGCTTCCTGACTCTAGATGCATATAAGTCCTGGATCGAGGGCAGCTTCGCACCAATAATCCTTTCCGCAGCCCTGACGGTTCTTTGGAGTCTATTCTTGTCTTGTTTAGTAGCTGATCCAAACCAGACAGTGATGGACGAACAGAGAGCAGACTGGATTATTCCTGAACAGAATTGAATCAGCAGCTCCTGAGGCAGGTTGTACTTCCTGAGTTGACGTAGGAAATACAACCTCTGCTGAGCCTTTTTGATAGGAGTGTCTGCGTTGGGTGTCCACTTCAGGTCCTGGGAGATTGTGACACCCAGAAACCTGAAGGTCTCCACAGCAGACACAATACTGTTCAGTATAGTGAGTGGGGGGAGTATTGGGGGGCTGCTCCTGAAGTCCACTGTCTTCTCCACAGTCTTGAGCGTATTTAGCTCCAGATTGTTCTGACCACACCAGAGGGCCAGCCGTTCCACCACCCGTCTGTATGCAGACTCATCACCCTCTCGGATAAGGCCAATGACAGTTGTGTTGTCTGCAAACTTCAGGAGTTTAACAGATGGATCCTGTGAGGTGCAGTCATTAGTGTAAAGGGAGAAGAGCAGTGGGGAGAGCACACATTCCTGGGGGGCACCGGTACTGATTGTCCGGGTGCTAGAAATGATGCTCCCCAGCCTCACTTGCTGCACCCTGTCAGTCAGGAAGCTTGTGATCCACTGCGGGGGAGACAGTGAGCTGGGGGAGTTTGAAGTGGAGGATTTCTGGGACGATGGTGTTGAACGCTGAGCTGAAGTCAACAAACAGGACCCTCGCAGAAGTTCCTGGGTTGTCGAGGTGTTGTAGTATATAATGTAGTCCCATGTTGACTGCATCATCCACTGACCTATTTGCCCAATAAGCAAACTGCAGGGGTCCAGCAGGGGGCCTGTGATGTCCTTCAGCTGAGCCAACACTAGTCTCTCAAAGGACTTCATGACCACAGAAGTCAAGGCAACAGGCCTGTAGTCATTTAGTCCCTTGATAGTGGGTTTCTTAGGGACTGGAATGATAATGGAGCACTTGAAGCAATGATGGACTTCACACAGCTCCCATGATCTATCCGTGTGTAGATGGGGGCCAGCTGATCAGCGCAGGTCTTCAGGCAGGAGGGCGACACGCCGTCTGGGCCTGGCGCTTTCCTGGTCTTCTGCCTCCGGAACAGCTGACTCACCTCCCTCTCACAGATCCTGAGTGCAGGTACAAGAGGGTTGAAGTGAAGGGGGTAGGGGGAGCAGTTTTTGTAATGTGGGGTGAGAAAGTGGATACTGAGATGTCGGGGTGATGGATGATGGGGGTTGCAGGTAGGTCTGTGTTTTGGCTGGGGGGAATGAAGGTGTCGAATCTACAATAAAACTTGTTCAGATGGTCAGCCATTTGATGGTTCTCCACAGCCTGGGGGAATGGTTTCTTGTGGAGCCCCTTCCACACTGACACTGGGTCGTTGTCTGAAAACCTGGTTTGCAGTTTTCCAATGTAGCGCTTCTTCGCTGCCTAATCTCCCTTGTCAGTGTGTTCCTGACTCGTTTGTACAGAATCCTGTCCCTCTTCTGTATGCCTCCTCCTTCTCCCGACAAAGCTGCCTGAGTTGTGATGTGAACCAGGGCTCATTGTTGTTGAATGTGCAGAAGGTTTTTGATGGAATGCACATGTCTTCACAAAATCTGATGTATGAGGTCACGATGTCAGACAGATCATGAAGATCTGTAGCTGCAGCCTCAAAGACACTCCAATCTGTGCAGTTGAAACAGGCCTGTCATCTTTCCTGCCTATCCCCTCCCTGCTTCCCCTCCCCCACCCCCACCCCTTGATCTTTCCCCTTACTGGTTTTTCACCTGGAACCTACCAGCCTTCTCCTTCCCACCCTCCCCCCACCTTCTTTATAGGGCCTCTGCCCCTTCCCTCTTCAGTCCTGACGAAGGGTTCCAGCCCGAAACGTCGACCAATCTTTTCCACGGATGCTGCCCGACCTGCTGAGTTCCTCCAGCGTCTTGTGAGTGTTGCTCAGAATCTAATGATTCTTGAAAGATCATTACTAATGCTTCTATGATCCCTCATGCCAACTCTTTCAGAACTCTGGAGTGTACACCATCTAGTCCAGGTGACTTATCTATATTCAGACCTTTCAGTTTCCCAAGAACCTTCTCTCTAGTTATGGCAACTTCACACACTTCATGCCCCCTGCCACCAGGAACTTCCACCACACTACTAGTGTCTTCCACTCTGAAGACTGATGCAAAATACTTATTCAGTTCATCTGCCATTTTGTTGTCCCCCATTACTACCTCTCCAGCATCATTTTCCAGTGGTCGGATATTCACTCTCGCCTCTCTTACACTTCACGTATCTGAAGAAACTTTTGGTATCCCCTTTAATATTATTGGCTAGCTTACTTCCATATTCCATCTTTACTTTAATGACCTACTCAGATGCCTTCTGTTGGTTTTTAAAAAGCTTCTCAATCCTCTAACTTCCCACTAACTTTTTTTCTATTATATGCCCTCTCTTTGGCTTTTATGTTGACTTTGACTTCCCTTGTTAGCCACGGTTGTGTCATCTTGCCTTTGGAATGCTTCTTCCTCGTTGGGATGCATATATCCTGTGTCTTCTGAATTGCTTCCAGAAATTCCAGCCGTTGCTACTCTGCCGTCATCCCTGCCAGTGTTCTTTTCCAGTCAATCCTGGCCATCTCCTCTCTCATGTCTCTGTAATTCCCTTTACTCCACAGTAATACCAATACACCTGACTTTAGCTTTAGGGCACAGATAAGATTGGGACTGGAGAATTGAGTAGCAAGGAGAGACAAGATAATCAGAGTCCGACGGGTGACCCTATAGAACTTTTAAAAAGCATGAAGACTGGAGATGGAGAGTAAAGCCATAGGATATAGGAGCAGATTTGGGCCAGTCATAAGACTTGGGAACAGAATTAGGCCATCTGGCCCATCAAAAAGGCAGATGGCAGAGTCTGCTGTGACATTCAGTCATGGCTGATTTATTATTCCCCACAATCCCATTCAAGTGCCTTCTCCCTGTAGCCTTTTAAGCCTTGATTAAATGAAGAACCTATCATCCTCCAATTTAAATACGCTCAATCACTTGGCCTCCATAGCCATCTGGCAATGAATTTTACAGATTTACCACCCTCTGGCTAAAGACATTCTCCTTCTCCATTCTAAAGGAATGTCCTTTATTCTGACACTGTTCCCTTTGGTTCTGGACTCTCCCACTGCAGGAAACATCCAGTCGACTGAGGCCGTTCAATATTCAATAGGTTTCACTGAGATTCCCGCTCACCCTTCTAAGCTCCAGTGAGTATAGGCTCAGAGTCATCAAACATTCCTCATAAATTAACCCTTTCATTCACCAAATCATTCTTGTGAACCTCCTCTGAACCCTCTCCTATGTCAGTATATCTTCACTCACAGGGTCATGAGAGTGTGGAATGAGCTGCCAGCACAGTTGAGCTCGATTTCAACACTTAAAAGAAGTTTGGATTGGTTCATGGCTAATCAAGGTATGGAGAGCTGTGGTCCGTGTAGATCCCTGGGACTAGATAGTTTAAATTGTTTTGTCCTGGACGACATGGGCCAAAGGGCCAGTCTCTGTGCTGTACCTTTTCTCAGATCAGCAGTCCAAAACTACTCATAATACTCCGAGTGTGGTTTGACCAATGCCCTTAAAAAGCCTCAGTGTTACATCCTTGATCTTGTATTCTAGTCGTATGGAAATGAATGGTAGCATTACACTCGCCTTGCTTACCACTGATTCAACCTGCAAGTTAATCTTTAGGGAATCCTGCACATGGACTCCCATGTCCCTTTGCATCTCTGATTTTAGAATTTTCTCTCCATTTAGAAAATAGTCTATGCCTTTATTATTCTATCAAAAGTGTATGAACATACACCCTTCCTTACGCTATATTTCATCTGCCACTTCTTTGCCCATTCTCCCAATCTGTTAGGTCCTTCTGCTGGCTTCTTGCTTCCTCAACGCTACCTGCTCGTTCACCTATCTTTGTATCACCTGGAAACTTGGCTACAAAGCCATCAATTCTGTCATCCAGATCATTGACATACAGTATTATATGAAGAGAAACAGCCCCAACACGCTCGAGTAGGACACCACTTGTCACCGACAGCCAACCAGAATGGGCCCACTCTGCCTCCTGCCCATCAGCCGATCTTCTATCCATGCTAGTACCTTTCCTGTGATACCTTGGGCTCTCATCTTGTTAAGCTGCCTGACGTATGACACCTTGTCAAAGACCTTCTGAAAATCCAAATAAATGACATCCACTGACTGTCCTTTATATATTTCCTTAAAAAATTGCAAAAGGTTTATCAGGCAAGAATTCCCATTAAGGAAGCCAGAATCAGGTTATTATCATCGGCATGTGTCATGAAATTTGTTAGATAGATAGATAGACATACTTTATTGATCCCGAAGGAAATTAGGTTTCATTACAGCTGCACCGACCAAGAATAGAGCATAAATATAGCAATACAGTTCGCAGCAGCAGTTCAATGCAATACATAATATAGAAGAAGAAAAAAAAATCAGTAAATCAATTACAGTACATGTATATTGAATAGATTAAAACCATGCAAAAACAGAAATAATATATATTTAAAAAGTGAGGTAGTGTTCACGGGATCAATACTCATTTAGGAATCGAATGGCAGAGGGGAAGAAGCTGTTCCTGAATCGCTGAGTGTGTGCCTTCAGGCTTCTGTACCTCCTACCTGATGGTAACGGTGAGAAAAGGGCATGGCCTGGGTGCTGGAGGTCCTTAATGATGGACGCTGCCTTTCTGAGACACCGCTCCCTAAAGCTGTCCTGGGTACTTCGTAGACTAGTGCCCAACATGGAGCTGACTAAATTTATGACCCTCTGCAGCTCCTTTCAGTCCAGGCTGACTTTGGCCTGTTTAATCATGAGCCTACAAGTACCCGAAACCTCATCCTTAATAATGGGCTCCAATGGTCTTTTCAAGTACCGAAGTCAGGCTAAGTGGCCTATAATCTCCTTTCTTCTGCCTCCTTCCCTTCTTAAAGAGCGGAGTGATATTTGCAGTTTTTCAGTCCTCCAGTGCCATTCCAGAATCTCGTGATTCTTGGAGGATCGTTTCTGTGCTGCATGGAGACTATGGCCTGCAGCTAATCGACTCCTGGATCGGCTGTGACTGGCAGCTAATGGACTCCTGGATCAGCTGTGACTGGCAGCTAATGGACTCCTGGATCGGCTGTGACTGGCAGCTAATTGACTCCTGGATCGGCTGTGACTGGCAGCTAATGGACTCCTGGATCGGCTGTGACTGGCAGCTAATGGACTCCTGGATCGGCTGTGACTGGCAGCTAATGGACTCCTGGATCGGCTGTGACTGGCAGCTAATGGACTCCTGGATCGGCTGTGACTGGCAGCTAATGGACTCCTGGATCGGCTGTGACTGGCAGCTAATGGACTCCTGGATCGGCTCTGACTGGCAGCTCTCTGATAGCATTTAAGCATCTAAACTACCCTTGGATCATTATTGCATAGAAAACTATGGGTTAAGTACCGAATGATGAGATTAGACAATAAGATATAGGAGCAGATTTGGACCTTTTTATGAAAAGACCATAAGATATGGTCACATCCCTGCATCACATCACATCACATCCCTGCTCTTATATTCTTTATCCCATCTATTTTCCCTCTCAGCCCCAATCTCCTGCCTTCTCCCCATATCCCTTCCTGCCATGACCAATCAAGAATCTATCAACCTCTGCCTTAAATATATAAAAAGATTTGGCCTCCACAGCTGTTTGTGACAACAAATTCCACAGATTCACCACTATAGCGACAGAAACTCCACTTCATCTTTGTTCTAAACAGACACCCATCTATTCTAAGGCTGTGCCCTCTGGTCTCAGGATCTTTCACCATCGGAAGCATCCTCTCTGCATCCACTCGATCAGAACTTGCAACATTCGATTAGTTTCAATTAGATCACCCCTCATTCTTCTGAATTCTGGTGAATACAGGCCCAGAGCTATCAAACACTCTTCATATGTTCAATATTGAATCATTTTTGTGAACTTCCTTTGAACCTCTCTACTTCCTCAAAACTATTTGCGCCCCCCCCCCAACTATCTTCATATCGACTGCAAACTTTGCAACAAAGCCATCAGTTCCATCATCAAATTCATTGACATAACAAGTAGTGTCCCAACATAGAACCCTGTGGGACACTGCTAGTCACTGGTTGTTTCAGGTGCCTTGCCGTTCAGTGTGGGCGATCATGTCTCTCCATCCATCACGGTCCCTGACCCTCTGAATCGTAGTTGTGGCCTCCCCTTTTTAACCGTGATGTTATTCCATCTATCATTTCCATTCTCTGTCTGCCTCTGCTTCTTTTCCCTTCCAGCTTTCCCGTTGTAACTAAATGTTCTCATGTCTCTCTTTGCATGCTGTGTCCAAAGAATTTTGATTGCTGTTTTCTAATTTTTTTTAAAGTAATGTACATTTTCTTGTCATTCTCTGTAGAACTTCTTCATTGGTTATCCTGTCCGTATATGATATGCATAGGATTCTTCTGAGGAACCACATCTCTGCTGCATTGATTCTTTTTTCCATTGCATTTGTGATGATCCATGACTCACAGCCGTACATCAATATAGGAAGAATGTAGCAGCTGAGGGTTCTAAGGAGGATGTCAATTGTTATTCTCTTGTTCGTTAGAATGTTTCTCATTTCTGTAAATGCTGTTCTTGCCATTGTTAGTCTTGCTGTTATATCTGTTTCGTATTTTCCGTCAGATGTTACCCATGATAACTCCAAGGTACCTGAAGTTGTGAACTTGTTGCAGGATTTCATTTCCCAATACAATCCGACAGTTTGGGATATCAGGTTTCTCTGATATTATCATTACTTCAGTTTTCTTTTTGTTTAAGGTTAGGCTAAGTCTTTCTCTCTCTGTGTTGATGGTAGATACTAGTTTCTGTAAATTGACTTCACTGTTTGCTATCAGTACTGTATCATCCACATAGCAGAGGTTGATGATATTGTATCCTCCTATACTTTTTCCAGGTAGGTGTTGTATGGTTCTCATGTTGTTTTCACTGTAGAGGGAGAACAGGTCTGGTGATAGAACACAACCCTGTCTGACTCCTTGCTTTATTGGCTGATATTCACCAATCTCGTTGTCTATCTGTATGGCTGCACTTTGTTGCCAGTAAAGATTCCTGATTATTCTTAGATCTTCTCTATCAATATTTATATCTTTAAGCATTTTCATGATGACTTGGTGTTTCACTGTGTCAAAGTCTTTTGTGTAGTCAATGAAACAGAAGTATAGGTCTTGTAGTACTTCTATTGACCTTCTGATAATATCCCTGAGAATATAAGTGGTGTTTGATGTTCCCTTGCCTTCGACAAAGCCGCACTGTTCTTCACTGATATCCGGTTTAATTTTGTTTCTTATTCTGAGCATGATGATTCTAAGTAGAATTTTTGTGAGGTGACTCATTAAACTAATTTTTCTGTGTTGTTTACACTCTGTTGCACCTGGTTTCTTTGGCAGTGCAATGACTACTGTCTTTAAAAGATCTTCTGGTACTTTGCCACAGTTGTATATTCTATTCAATAAGATTGCTAATTTCTCTACACTAAAATCTTCTAGCGCTTCATACAGTTCAACCGGAATGTTATCTGGTCCTGATGATTTCCCCTTTCGCATTTTCTTCATAGCTTGTTCCACTTCTTCTTTCAATATTGCGGGGCTCTCGTTGTTGTTGCCAATATCAAAGTTGTCCTCTCGGTCTTTGTCGTTGTGTAGGTCTTTGATGTATTCTGACCATCTTTGCATTATTTTTCCTTTTTCCATAATTGTAGAGCCGTCTTTTGCTTTCATACATCCTGTTGTTGCCCCGCTTTTCTTCCGATTTGTGACTTCTTTGATCTTGTCGTGCATACGTTTGCTGTTGTTGGTCCTCTGCAATTGTTCTATTTACTCACACTGGTCCTGAAGCCACTTTTCTTTTGCTTCCTTGCACTTGGTTGTTATTTGTGCATGCAAGGATACGTAGGCTTCTTTGTTTTCCTTACATTTTCTTCTTTGTTCCATAAGATTCAGAATTTTTTCTGTCATCCATTTCTTTTTAGCTTTTTTCTCTTGTTTGGGAATCACCTCTTGTGCTGCTTGTGTTCCTCTGTCTCTGAGGTTTTCCCATTGCTGTTCTATAATAGTGATGTTTTGTAGAGCCTCGAATTTGCTCTTCACTGTTATTTGGAATTCATTTTTGATGTCACTGCAACTGAAGAAGGCAACGGGAAACTACTTCAGTATTCCTCCCTTGTACAATCATGAACTCAGGTCAACTATGGTCTCAGCTCAAAGATGTGAATGGAGCCTCATCCGGTAGAGGATCTCATGAGCCACAGGTGAACCTCAACCGTTCTCCAGCGACTGTCGGCAGATTAATAGCATAGAAGATCAGACTAGCAACCTGGAATGTAAGAACCCTAACCAACCTGGCAAACTAGACAACATCAAACAGGAAATGGAAAATTTAAAAATCAGCAACTTGGGAATGTGCGAGATGAGGTGGAAAGGAGCTGGTTTTACCAGCTCAGAGGGATATACCATCATTACCCAGGAGGAGAAATGCATGAAAAATGTGTTGGAATTTTGGTAGATGAAGAACATGCAAAATCAATAAAAGGCTATTGGACAATATCAGATTGAATGTAAACCTTTTGACATGAACATCGTTCAAGTTTATGTCCCAACAGCAGACAGCAGTGAAGAAAGCATCGATCAATTTTATGATGAACTAGAAACAGCATAAGGACAATGTAAAAGCTCAGAAAATGCCATTATTCAAGGTGACTTCAACGCAAAAGTAGGCAAGACCAGGGACGAGGACAATATTGGGCATTACGGCATAGGTGAGAGAAATGAGAGAGGTGAACGACTGGCTACATGGGTCACAGAAAAAGATTATACAATTGGTAATACCATCTTCAAGCAACACCCGAGAAAACTATGGACATGGAGGAGCCCGGGGATAACACCAGAAACCAGACTGATTATGTGCTTATAAGGAGAAGGTATAGAAATGCTCTGAAATCAAGCAAAACATATCCAGGTGCAGACTGCTACAGTGATCACATACCAATAACCAGCGTGATGCACCTGAGACTCAGAAAGCTTAAAAGACCAAGAGTAGAGCCAAAGCTGAAACCAGAAAAGGCTCCCTTTATTCCCACTCTTTGCTTCCTGCCAATCAGCCACTGCTTTATTCAGATTAGAAATCTTTCCTGTAATACCAGGCGCTCATAGTTTGTTAAGCAGACTCGTGTGTGGCACCTTGTCAAAGGCCACACATCCAAGAACACAGCATCAACCGATTCTCCTTTGTCTAACCTGCTTGTTATTTTTTTCAAAGAATTCCAACAGATTAGAACATAGAATAGTAAACACAGTACAGGCCCCTTGGCCCACAATGTTGTGCTGACCCTCAAATCCTGCCTCCCATATAAGCCCCCAACTTAAATTCCTCCATTTACCTGTCTAGTAGTCTCTTAAACTTCACTAGTGTATCTACCTCCACCACTGACTCAGGCAGTGCATTCCATGCACCAACCACTCTCTGAGTAAAAAACCTTCCTCTAATATCCCCCTTGAACTTCCCACCCCTTACCTTAAAGCCTGTCCTCTTGTATTGAGCAGTGGTGCCCTGGGGAAGAGGCGCTGGCTATCCACTATATCTATTCCTCTTATTATCTTGTACACCTCTGTCATGTCTCCTCTCATCCTCTTTCTCTCCAAAGAGTAAAGCCCTAGCTCCCTTAATACTGATCATAATACATACTCTCTAAACCAGACAGCATCCTGGTTGGCTGTGTGGTTAAGAAGGCATACGATGTATTGACTTTCATCAACCGTGGGATTGAGTTTAAGAGCCAAGAGGTAATGCTGCAGCTATATTGGTCCCTGGTTTTACATAACATAGAAACATAGAAAACCTACAGCACAATACAGGCCCTTCGGCCCACAAAGCTGTGCCGAACACGTCCTTACCTTAGAAGTTACCTAGGCTTACCCACAGCCCTCTGTTTTTCTGAGCTTCATTAGCCTGTCCAGGAGTCTCTTAAAAGACCCTATTATATCCGCCTCCACCACCGTCGCTGGCAGCCCATTCCACGCGCTCACCACTTTCTGCATAAAATACTTACCCCTGACATCTCCTCTGTACCTACTTCCAAGCACCTTAAAACTGTGCCCTCTCGTGTTAGTCTTTTCAGCCCTGGGGAAAAGCCTCTGACTACCCACACGATCAATGCCTGTCATCAATGCCTCTATGGTTATTGTAGTCAAGAATAGTCTTACTATGTATAGAAGTAGTCTTGTAATATTAACCAATTCTCCTTTGTCTATCCTGCTTGTTATTTCTTCAAAGAATTCCAATAGATTTGTCAGGCAAGATTTTCCCTGAAGGAAACCATGCTGAATACAGCATATTTTATCATGTGCCTCCCAGTGCCCGGAAACCACATCCTCACTCTAACATCTTCCCAGCCACTGAGATCAGACTGATTGGCCTATAATTTGCTTTCATTTGCTTTTCTCTCTTCTTGAAGAGTGGAGTGACATTTGCAATTTTCCAGTCTTCTGGAACCATTCCAGAATCAAGTGATTCTTGAAAGATCATTTCTAATGCCTCCACAATCTCTCCAGACACCTCTTTCAGAACCTTGAGGCATACACCATCTGGTTCAGGTGATATATCTAACTTCAGAACTTTCAGTTTCCCAAGAACCTTCTCCCTAGTAATGGCAACTACACACGCTCCTGACCCCTCCGACACCTGGAACTTCCACCATACGCTGGTGTCTTCCACAGTGAAAACTGAGCAAAATACTTAGTCAGTTCATCCACCATTTCCTTGTCCCCCCCCATTGCTCCCTCTCCAGCATCGTTTTCCAGTGGTCCGATATCCAATCTCGCCTCTCTTAATAATGGAGCCATGCACATAGTGTGTACACCCTGCAGGAGCAGCGTAGGCCTCATCCCAAAAGTGAGCCAGCTTCAGGCAAGAGAGCCACTCATTGCCTGCAACTGTTTGCAAGCCACGCATGAAGGCACCGGACATTAGTATTGAGTACTGGGAGAAACTTGCAGATGACCGCATGAGGTGGAGAAGCAACTCCTGAAATTGGCAGAAGATAAATGGGCCCATTTCTCATACTTCCGGTAATGCCCCCCCTTCATCATTAGCTTCCCCTTTTCCCTCTCCTCGCCTGCCCATCATCCCCCCCCCATGCTCCTCCCCACTTTTCCTTCTGTCTCCTTCACCAATCTACTTCCCAGCCCTTTAAGAAACATCGATTTCTTATACTTCCAGTAATGGCCTCCCCCCACCCCCTCACCATTCCCCATCCCCTTTTCCCCACTTTCACCTTATTTCCTTCCCTGCCCAATCCATCACCTCCCCCTAGTGTTCCACCCCCACTCTCTTTATTCCATGGCCTTCTATTTGCTTCTATTGGACTCCCCCCTTCTCCAGTCCTGTATCTCTTTCACTAATGAATTTCCCAGCTCTTTACTGTATCCCTGCCCCTCCTAGTTTCACCTATCACCTTGTGTTTCTTCTCCCCTTTCCCCCCCCCCTTTTAAATCTACTCATCTCTTTTCTCCAGTCCTGCCGAAGGGTCCCGGCCCAAAACATCGACTGTACTTTTCTCCATAGATGCTGCCTGGCCTGCTGAGTTCCTCCAGCATTTTGTGTGTGTTGTTTGGAGTTCCAGCACTGGCAGATTTTCTCTTGTTTGTGATTTGATTACTGCTCCGCAAAGTTTCTTCCAGGGATGGCTACCCTGAAGAAGTTTAAATCCTGCCTTTGAAGGGAGTTCAGTGAAACTCTCTCTCACTGCTCCCCCGTTGTGATCCCTGTTGCTCTCTGACCCTTTGACCAAGTGCTTACCCAGACCCACTACTACAGCCACGTATCCTCTCTGGGAGCATGTCTTCCTGCCAGCTTGTACCACACCGTTTCCAGATTTGTATTCAAGCTGCTCGATTTGGACCCTCCGAGGACCCCAGGTACTCACCATCAATTGACTGCTCTTCCCTCTGCTGTTCCCGCCGCATTCTACGCTCCACGCTTTCCGCCATAAGGAGGTGCCTGGTGTCCCTATCCCAGTCACTTCTACAGCTCTGGGATTCTCTCTCTGCTGCCTGTAATGGACCTGTATGCTTCTTTATCCTCTGCCGGATCCACACTTTCAATTGCCGGTTTGACTTTCTCATGTCCTGCAAGGATCGGAAGGTCACCTGTCTACAGACCACAGAACCTGCTGCCTCCTACGCCGTCAGCCCTGGCTGTCTCCAGACTGTGATCCCTGCTGCTGATCTCAATGACTCAAACAATCCAGAGCGGACTCATAACCCGGACTCCACCGTCATCAGTGTAGATTCCAATGACCTTGGACACCTCCAAAGTGCCGATTCCACAACCTCCAACAACTCTGGACACCTCCAAAGTGCCAATTCCACAACCTCTAATCCTGACTCCGGCCTTGAGCTCCAGGCTGGATCTTCACATGCTGCCACTGGAACCCACGTCTCCCTTTCCCCACCGCCACCCCGCAATCCTGTCACTCTCAGGCCCCACCGCCAGCTCTTGGGCCCTCGGAGACTCAATCCCCTTACCCCACCATCCCTGAACACCCCAAACATCCCTTCCCCTCAGACACGACCAACCCTCTTCCCTCCTCCGATCCCAGGTATTCACCACTCCCTCCGACCTTCCCCTCTCTGAGGCAAAACACTCTGTCCTCAGTAAGGGTCTCACTTTTGTCTTTTTCAATATTTTTATTGATATTATATAAATTGCATGAAGACAAATACAAAATTCATAAGGATACAAGTAAATAATATGAATTACATTACATTTAAATCACAGTAATATGATCACAGTATCCCATATTCCAAATCAATCATATAGAAAAAAAGATTGAATTATGAAATGAAATAAAACGAAATAAAATAATTGTATTTTATTTAAAAAAATCTACCCCCACTACCCAAATGAGGTAGTTGATAAAAAAAGAAAAACGAGAAATACCTCGCCATATGATATTATAATAATAATGGCTCAGATCCATACTTTAATAACAGTTCAAAGATTGTGAAAATATTTTAGAAAGGGTCCCCATAACAGTAGAAAATCATGTTTAGAATCAGAAATTGAACAATGAATCCTCTCTAGATCAAGGTACAACACAACGTCAGTAGCCATTGAACATGAGTGGGCGGGACGGCCTCCTTCCACTTGAGCAAGGTCACCCTCCTGGCAATAACAGACATAAAGGCCAATACCCACAAATTAGATGGCTTCAATTTTGTAGCACTATCCTCAACAATGCCAAACATGGCAGCCAAAGGATTGGGTTTAAAGCTGACATTGAAAAGTGCAGAAAAAGTTTGAAATTCATCCTTCCAGAATTTTTCAAGGCTCGGACATGTCCAAAACATATGAGTTAGTGTGGCCACTCCATTAGTACATCTATCACAGTAAGGGAAAATATCTGTGTAGAAACAAGAGAGCTTGTCTTTAGACATGTGAACTCTATGTACCACTTTGAATTGTAATAAAGAATGATGAGTACATAATGATGAAGAATTAATCAATTTTAAAATAATCTTCCAGCTTTCTTCAGATATGAAAATCTATAAATCCTTTTCCCAATCTCCTTTAATTTTAAAAAATTAATTTTATCTAAAGACAAGCAACACACATCAAAGTTGCTGGTGAACGCAGCAGGCCAGGCAGCATCTCTAGGAAGAGGTGCAGTCGACGTTTCAGGCCGAGACCCTTCGTCAGGACTAACTGAAGGAAGAGTGAGTAAGGGATTTGAAAGTTGGAGGGGGAGGGGGAGATGCAAAATGATAGGAGAAGACAGGAGGGGGAGGGATAGAGCCAAGAGCTGGACAGGTGATAGGCAAAAGGGGATACGACAGGATCATGGGACAGGATCCTCCTCCCCCTCCCCCTCCAACTTTCAAATCCCTTACTCACTCTTCCTTCAGTTAGTCCTGACGAAGGGTCTCGGCCTGAAACGTCGACTGCGCCTCTTCCTAGAGATGCTGCCTGGCCTGCTGCGTTCACCAGCAACTTTGATGTGTGTTGCTTGTTTTTTATCTAAAGAGGCCTTTTTCAGTCCCAACAGTCGACCATAAATGTAAGATATTGAACCATTATCAAAGGGTTTCAGATTAAAAATTGTATCTATTCTTATCTGGACTCGTAGGAAATGTAAGTAATTGAGATCTTAAAAAATCTCTAATCTGTAAGTATCGAAAACAGTGAGTATTGGAAAGGTTAAATATCGTTGAAAGTTGCACAAAGGAAGAGAGATTTCTTCCATCAAACAAATCCTGAAATCGTTGAAAACCCAATCTATCCCATTCTTTAAAAGATAAGTCAATTAAAGATGGCTTAAAAAAGCAATTAGAAAATATGGGACTTGAAAGGGAGTATCTCAATAAACCAATATGTTTTCTGAACTGTAACCAAATCCTCAATGTGTGTTTAACCACCACATTGTCAATTAGTTTATTTAAAGATAAAGGAAGCGAGGATCCAAGTAAAGAAATAATGGAAAATTTTATAACAGAGTTGACTTCCAAAGAAACCCATTTGGGGCAATTCTCATTCTCATGGTTAATGTAATATATCCAGAACATAATATTTCGTATTATACTACCCAGTATAACCTAAGATTGGGTAAGGCAAATCCTCCGTTCTGTTTGGTTTTTTTGAAGGTGAGTTTTATTTATACAAGGTTTTTTATTCTTCCATATATAGAAAGAAAGAATTGAATCCAAAGAGTCAAAAAAAGATTTAGGAATTAAAAACAGGCACAGCTTGAAAAAGGTATATAAATTTAGGTAAGATATTCATTTTAATAGAATTGATTCGGACAATCAGTGATAAAGAGGCCACAAATTAAAAAGTGTTTTTTTTTTAAACATAATTCAATAAACTTAAAAATTTTTCCTTAAATAAATCTTTATAATTCTTAGTAATTGTTACTCCTAAATATGTAAATTGTTTTCTTAAAATTTTAAAAGGAAGGTTAATATCAGTTGATATTAAATTGTTTAAAGGAAACAGTTCACTCTTCTGTAAATTTAATTTACATCCTGAGAACTGACTAAAATTAGTCAGTAAATGGAACAGAAATGGTAAGGAGGTTGTAACATTAGATATAAAAAGCAATAAATCATCAGCATAGAGCGACACTTTATAGTACCTCTCCTTAAAATACCATTAATCTCTTTAGACTCTCGAAAAACAATTGCTAAGGGTTCTAATACCAAATCAAAAAGCAGGGGGCTTGAAGGGCAACCTTGTCTAGTTCCACATTGGAGTTTAAAGGGTTTAGAATTCTGAAAATTAGTAAGAACCCGAGTAGAGGGAGATAAATAGAAATTTAATCCAATGAATAAAATTAGGTCCAAAATTAAATTTTTCCAAGGATGTAAATAGAAAGTTCCATTCAACTCTGTCAAAAGCCTTCTCCGCATCCAAAGATATCACACATTCCTTAGATGGAGAGTACATAACATTTAACAAACGTCGTATATTAAAATGGGGATATCGATTTTTAATAAATCCTGTCTGATCATTGGAAACAATAGAAGATATAATATTTTCAAGTCTGCGAGCCAACACTTTAGATAAAATTTTAGTATCAAAATTGAGTAAAGAGATAGGTCTATACAAAGAATATTCAGTAGGATTCTTATTCTTTTTTAGAATAAGTGAGACTGCGCTTATAAAAAGACTGCAGTAATCTTCCTACCTTGATGGAATCTGTATAGGTAGAACATAAGTGTGGTATAAGCAAGGAGGAAAAAGCCTTATAAAACTCTCCAGAGAATCCATCAGGTCCTGGGGATTTCCCAGAATGCAATTCTCGAATAGCCTGAGCAGTTTCCTCCTGGGAAATGGGTTGATCCAATTGCCTACGATCATCTATCAAAAGATTAGGAATATTTAATTGATCTAAAAAAATTATTCATTGCAATATTATCATTAACAGGGTCAGAACTATACCATTTAGAATAAAATTCCCTAAAAATGTCATTAATTTCAAGGTGGACAGTTGTCATGTCCCCATTAATTTTACGTATTTCTTTAATTTGCCACTTGGCTATAAATGGCTTCAATTGATCAGCCAGTAGCTTACCAGTTTTATCTCCGTGAATATAAAATTGACTTCTATCTTTTAAAAGTTGGCTTTCAATTGGATACATTAAAAGAAGATCATATTTAGTTTTAGTTTCAATATGTCTCTTATATGTTCCAGGATCGGGTACCGAAGCATATTCATGGTCCAGTTGTTTTAACTGATCGGCTAGTTCATTTCTCTCTTTGTTAGCTTTTTTAATGATGTTTGCGGTATAAGAAATAATTTGACCCTGGATGTATGCTTTAAAAGTATCCCATATAATAAGACTAGACATCTCTTCCGACATATTTTCTTCAAAAAAAAGAGTAATTTGATTCTCCATAAACTTTAAAAAGTTCTCATCGGATAACAGAGTTAAATTAAATCGCCAAAATCTACTCATAGGGATAGGACCAGGGAGATTTAAAGATAGAAGTACAGGAGAGTGGCCTGAAATAGCAATCTCTTTATATTCGATCGATCGAACTAATTGAATCATTTGACTATCAATTAAAAAAAAAATCAATCCTAGTATAAGAATGATGAACATGAGAGAAAAAAGAATACTCCCTATCCATCGGATGGAGAAAACGCCAAGAATCAACTATACCACATTTAGTTAGAAAGCATTGGATAAACAAAGCTGATTTATTAAGTGTGGCTGGTTTGGCAGATGAGCGATCTAATACTGGATCTAACCAGCAGTTAAAATCTCCACCCATCACAAGACAGTAAGTACACAAATCTGGCAAAAATGAAAATAGACGTAAAAAAAATCCTGAATTGTCTACACTGGGGGCATATACATTAGCAAAAACAATCAATTTACTGTTTATTCTCCCTGATACAATAACAAATTGACCATTAGGGTCTAAAACAACTTTATGCTGAACATAGGAAACTGTATTATCTACAAAAATGGAAACTCCATGTGATTTTGCATTAAACGAAGAATAGAATTGTATATCCTTCCACCGAGTTAAAAAAACATAAGCTATCACAGCTGCGTATGTGCGTTTCCTGTAAGAAAATAATGGGGGCTTTTAATTTTTTTAATATAAGCCAACACTTTGTTCCTTTTGATGGGGTGATTCAGCCCTTTCACATTCAAACTAAATAAGTTAATGTTTCGAACCTTTTTAAATACCAATCAACGTGTAATTAAAAGATCTGGCCATAAGTTATTAAAACTAGAAAGCAAATGGTCAGGTAAGGTATTCAAACAAGCAATCATATAATCAACCCAACACAGCTCCCAGAGAAAAATAGGCCCTACCCAAAGCGAGAAAGCTGACCAATAGGCAGTCAGCGAGCTAAGAACTAAGTTCCCTCCCCAAAAAATCCTGCTGACAAAAAAACTCCGGTCCTACAAGGGCATTATGTCCCTACCAAGACAAATAACTCCGTATTTGAAAATATGAAAGGATCAGTTTAAACAAATTCAAAGAAAGCTATATTAAAATAAAGCCTCAAAAAGGGATATAGTAAAAAAAAGTATCAGCAAAAAAATAACAAAAGACAGTATAAGAGCAGCCAAAACATAAGCTTAATGAAACTTTATTTCAAATTCAAATTAACAGAAGAAAAAACTGATCAAATAAGAAATATAACAGTTTTAGACTTCATCCTTCAGAAACTCTTTTGCTTCTTCAACTGACTTTATTCTTTTTCGCAATCCGTTCTTCAAAACAATACTCAGACGGGTGGGAAACGGAAGGGATGGTTTATATCCTTTATTGTAAAATTCCAACATGACTTCTTTATACTTCATGCGATCAGCCATAACTTCAGGCGAATAGTCTTCCACAAATCTAACCTTGGAACTTTGGAAATCAATCATTCCTTGTCGATGGGTATGGCGAATTAAAAGGTCCTTAATACGAAATTCACGAAAGCTTAGAATGGTCGATCTGGGTCTCGCCGCCGCCGACAATGGCTTCGAAGTCGGTGAGTGATATGCTCGATCGAGCTTCAGCTCAGAAGTGAATAGAACAGGGAATAGCTGTTTCAGAAAGTTTGCAAAAAACTTCGTAGGGTCAGCGCCTTCAATTGATTCTTCAAGACCCAGAATTCGCAAGTTATTTCTCCTGTTTCTATTTTCAAGACTGATTATCCTTTTCATCATTTTATCATTGGATAAAGATAACTCTTTGCAGAGCTTAATTGTATCGTCAACATCCTCTTCAAGTGGCACCAGTTTTGCAGTATTTTCCTGAATTCGGTTTTCATGCTCAGATAAAGTTTGTTGAATTGTATCCAATTTGCCGTTAAGTCATTGAAACTCCTCAGAAAATTCTGATTTTTGCTGTTTAAGGAAGTCACTGATTGAATCCAAAGTAACTGGGGATTCATCTCCTGTTTCTCTTTCTTTAGCAGAAGCTTTTGTTCTTTTCCCAGCCATAAATAAAGGCATCCGTTAGTCTTGTGAGACCATGGATCTGCGCCTGGAAAGTCTTCACTCTCCAGGGCGCAGGCCTGGGCAAGGTTGTATGGAAGACCAGCAGTTGCCCATGCTGCAAGTCTCCCCTCTCCAGGACACCAATGTTTTCCAAGGGAAGGGCATTAGGACACATACAGCTTGGCACCAGTGTCGTCGCAGAGCAATGTGTAGTTAAGTGCCTTGCTCAAGGACACAACACATTCCCTCAGCTGGGGCTCGAACTCACGACCTTCAGGTCACTAGTCTAATGACTTAATCACTTGGCCACGTGCCCAACCATAGTAAAGCGGTATTAAGGTATTATAATAAGGTTTAGAAAAAAAAGACTGGTAGGAGACAATTAAGTAAACAGAGTAGGAGCAATCTGAAATGATGTTACTCCATCAGCTGCCAACGGGGCTCTCTAATGTTCTGTCCTCAGTAAGGGCCTCACCTTTGTCAACCATCCCCTCCGACCTTCCACTCTCTGAGACGGAACGTTGTGTCCTCAGTAAGGGCCTCTCCTTTGTCCCCTGCGCCCACACCTCAGTGAGATCCGCGCCCGCCGCGGCATTGACCACTTCCGTCTCCGAGCCTATTTCTTTGGCAAGGACTCTCCACCCTGATGATCCCTTCTGCCATCTTCACATCCTTCCCTGGTCTTCTGCCTGCTGTGTCTTCGTTGCCAACTGCTGACGGGACATTAACCATCTTGACTTTAACACTACTCTGTTCTATTCCAACCTCACTCCTTCCGAACGCTTGGCTCTTCGCTCCCTCCTTACCAATCCTAACGTCACCATTAAACCCGCGGATAAGGAAGCGGCTTTAGTGGTCTGGCGTGCTGACCTCTGCCTTGCTGAGGCCCAGCGCCAACTCACAGCCACCTCCTCTTATTTGTACCTCGAACAGGACACCACTAAGGAACACCAGGCCATTGTCTCCCACACCATCACCAATCTTATTGACTCTGGGGATCTCCCATCCAACACCACCATCCTCATGGCTCCCGCACCCCGCACCCCCCATTTCTGCCTCCTACCCAAGATCCACAAAGCTGCTTGTCCAGGTAGACCCATTGTTTCAGCTTGTTCCTGCCCACTGAACTCATATCTGCATACCTCGACTCTGACTTATCCTCCCCCACCCCCCCCAGTAGTTCTGTCCCTTCTTACCTACATTGGTAACACTTCACACGCTCTGATCATTTCAATGATTTCAAGTTCCCTGGTCCCCATCATCTTACTTTTACTATGGATGTCCAGTCCCTATACACCTCCAACCCCCACCAAGAAGGCCTCAAAGCACTTTGTTTCTTTCTGGACACCAGATCCAACCAGTTCTCCTCCACCACAACTCTCCTCCAACTAGTGGAACTCCTCACTCACAATAATTTCTCCTTTGGCTTCTCCTACTTCTTTCAAACAAAAGGGGTAGCCATGAGCACTGGCTGGGATCCCAGCTATTCCTGCCTGTTTGTCGGCTACGTGGAAGAGTCCATGTTCCGTGCCTACACTGGTGACCGCCCTGCACTTCCCCTATGCTACATTGATGACTGCATTGGTGCTGCTTCCTTCGTTGACTTCATCCACTTTGCCTCCAACTTCCACCCTGCCCTCAAATTTGCCTGGTCCATTTCCGACACCTCCCTCCCCTTTCTCGATCTCACAGTCTCTATCTCTGGAAACAGCTTATCCACCGAAGTCTATTACAAACCCATGGACTGTCACAGCTACCGGGACTATACCTTGTCCCACCCTGCTACTTGTAAAAACTCCATCCCCATTTCTCAATTCCTCCTTCTCCACCACATCTTCTCTCAGGATGAGGCTTTTTATTCTAGAACAAAGGAGATATCCTCCTTTTTCAAAGAAAGGGTCTTCCCTTCCTCCACCATCAACACTGTCCTCAACCGTATATCTTCTATTTCAAGCACGTTTGTTGTTACCCCATCCACCCACCCGCATCCTACCAATGATAGGGTTTCTCTTGTCCTCACTGTCCACCCATGAGCCTCCGTGTCCAGCACATAATTCTCCAAAACTTCTCCACCTCCAACTGGATCGCACCACCAAGAACATCTTACTGTCCTCCCCCCCCCCCCCACTTTCTGCTTTCCACAGGGATCGCTCCCTGTGCGACTCTCTTGTCCATTCGTCCCTCCCCACTGATCTCCCTCCTGGCACTTATCCTTGCAAGCAGAACAAGTGCGACACCTGCCCCTGTACCTCCTCCCTCACTACCATTCAGGGCCCCAAACAGTGTTTCCAGGTGAGGCGATGTTTCACCTGTGAGTCTTTTGGGGTCATATACTGTGTTCTGTGCTCCCGGTGTGGCCTCTTGTATATCGGTGAGACCCAATGTAGATTGGAAGACTGCTTTGCAGAGCATCCATGCTCCATCCACCAGAACAAGTGGGATCTCCCAGTGGCCCCCCATTTGAATTCCACCTCCTGTTCCCATTTCAGTATGTCCATCCATAGCCTCCTCCACTGTCGTGATGAGGCCAGGGCCACACTTAGGTTGGAGGAACACCGCCATTTGGGTAGCTTCCAACTTGATGGCATGAACATCGATTTCTCAAACTTTTGGTGATGCCCTCTCCATTTCCCATCCCATTTTTCCTCTCTCACCTTATCTTCTTGCCTGCCCATTGCCTCCTTCTGGTGCTCCTCTCTCCTGTTTTTGTCTTCCTTGGCCTTCTGTCTCTTTCACCAATCAACTTACCAGCTCTTCACTTCATTCCCCCGCCCCCCCCTTCCAGGTTTCACCTATCACCTGGTGGTTCTCTCTCCCCTCCCCACTTCCAGGTTTAAAATCTACTCCTCAGCCTTTTTTTCCTCCGGTCCTGCTGAAGGGTTTCGGCCTAAAACATCGACTGTACTTTTTTCCATAGATGTTGCCTGGCCTGCTGAGTTCCTCCAGCATTGTGTGTGTGTTCCATAGACAGGAATGCTGCATGTCCAGCAGAACTGGGGCCTCCTTTCCCCCGAGCTTTGCCACAAAGACTGCCACTGTCACGTTGGTCTTGTTCGACACCATGAAGCTGCACCAACAATGTAGACAACTAGCATGTAACATCCATGGTTGACCTCGACCCACGGAGTGCCGCCTACCCACACACAATATACTGGAGGAACTCAGCAGGTCAGGCAGCATCAGTGGAGGGGAATGATGGTTGATATTGGATGGATAAGCATAGGATGCTGGTCTATGTAAAAAGGTGGGGGGAGGGCAGGAAGAAGCACAAGATGGTAGGTGATAGGTGAAACTGGGAGAGGAAGGGGTGGTGAAGTATGGAGCTGGGAAGTTGATTGGTGAAAGAGATACAGGACTGGAGAAGGGGGAATCTGATAAGAGAGGACGGAAGACCTTGGCAGGAAGGGAAGGGGAAGGTAAGAAGATAAGGTGAGAAAGGGAAAGGGGAATGGTGAAGGGGGGCATTACCGGAAGTGCAAGGAATTGATGTTCATGCCATCAAGTTGGAGCTATCCAGAGACAGTATAAGGTGTTGCTCCTCCAACCTGAGTGTGGCCTCATCGTGGCAGTGGAAGAGTCTATGGCCTGTCACGGTGGAATGGGAAGTAGAATTAAAATGGGTGACTGATGGATCAGGAGGTCCTTAAAGCTCTCCACTTTCTGGACAACTAGGGATAGGGTTCCTCTTGACTTCATCTACCACTCTAATAGCCTCCACGACCAGCACATAATTTTCCGTTTGGGATCCCACTGCCAAGCACCATCCTTCCCTCCCCACCCACTTTCCACTTTTTGTAGGGATTTCTCCCTATGCGACTCCATTGTCCACCATCTCTACCAACTGTTCTCCCTCCTGGTGCTCATCCTTGCAAGCGGAACAAGTGCAACAGCTGCCCTACGGCTCCTCCCGTACTTCCATGCGGAGCCTGAAACAGTCCTTCCAGCTGAGGCAACATTTTACCTACAGGTCTGTTGGGGTCATCTACTGCGTCTGGTGCTCCAAACGTGGCCTCCTGTATATTAGTGAGTCACGACATGGATTTGGCGATCGCTTCAAAAAGCGGGATCTCTCAGTATCATCTTCAATTCTACTTCCCATTTCCATTCCGACACGTCAGTCCGTGGTCTCCTCTACTGCTGCGATGAGGCCACACTCAGGGTGGAGGAGCAACACCTTGTATTTCATCTGGGTAGCCTCTAACCTGATGGCATGAATATTGATTCCTTGAACCTGGTAATTGCCCCCCTACCCCTCCCCTTCACTGTTCCCTATTCCTGTTTCCCTCTCTCACCTTGTCCCCTTCCCTGCCTATCATCTCCCTCTGCTGTTCCTTCCCTTTCTTCCATAGTTTTCTACTCCCTCCTATAAGGTTCAGTCTCCTCCAGCCCTTTACCTCGTTCATCAATCAACTCCCAGCTCTTTACTTCACCCCTGCCCCTCCCAGTTTCACCTATCACTTACCACCTCGTGCTTTTTCCTCCCCTCACTCATCTGTTTTTCTTCAGTCCTGATGAAGGGTCTTGGCCCGAGACATGGTCTGTTTAGTCTTTTCCATGGATGCTGCCTGGCTTGCTGAGTTCCTTCAGCATTTTGTGTGTGTTGTTTCAGATTTCCAGCAACTGCAGATTTTCTTGTCTTGGTCCATGTCTCCTGATTTTGGTGACATTATGCTTCTGGTAACACCAATACAACAGTTCAACAGATAACTGATAATGCACCATGTGTTTTTGATGAGACTTGTCATCTCTCACCACATCTCAAGATTAGTTTTTACAAAGTGTATCAATTAATTAAATATTGGTTTTGTGTATTGCTACACTGATGACTGTTTTCTCAGCAGATCCTCGGACGCTGGGCTCCTTGAAGATCGTTTACCCTGCAAGGGGACAGTCAGTATATCAGGTAGGAACAAAGGAGCAAAATGGTTAAAATTTGCTCTGCTCGTAAACACAAGTGATTCTGGAAATTCTGAGGAACACGGACAAAAGGCTGGAGGAACTCTGCATGTCAGGCAGTTACCATGGAGGGAAATAGTTTGCTTTTTTGGCTGAGACCCTTCCATCTTTGATGAAGGGTGTTGGCTGAGCTGTTTTCTTTTCCACAGATGCTGCCTGGCCTGCTGAATTCCTCCAGCATTTTATGTGTGTTGCTTTCGATTTCCAGCTTCTGCGGATTTTCTTGTTTTTGTGATTTTCGGTGTGACTCTGAGAGGGTGGTGCCGGTGGAATGCTGGTAAAGAGAGGCAGCAGAGGGATTCCTGGGAACCTGACAAGTTCTCTGCCATTGTGGTACTAAAGCTGTACAATTACTATCATTGAAGCTGTCCTTTCAGTTTCTAGATGCTGGACATTGGTATTGTGTCTCTGCATAAACAGTCCAGAGTTCATATTGTGCCCTCTTGTTCTAGACTCCTCCACCATGGGAAACATCCTTTCTACGTCTACTCTGACTGGGCCTTTCAACATTCAAAAGGTTTCAATGAGATCCCCCCCTCTCCCCTCCCCCCATCCTCCTGAATTCCAGTGAGCACCGACCTAGAGCTATCAAATGTTCCTAGTTTGATAACTCATGCATTCCTGGAATCATTCCTGTGAACCTCCTCTGGACCCTCTCCAATGCCAGCACATCTTTTCTGAGATAAGGAGCCCAAAACTGTTCACAATACTCAAGGTGAGGCCTCACCAGTGCCTTATAAAGCCTCAGCATCACATCCCTGCTCTTGTACTCTAGACCTCTTGAAATGAATGCTAACAATGCATTTTGCTTTCCTCACCACCGACTCAACCTGCAAGTTCATATTGTGCCCTCTCGTTGGTTAGTGGAATGTTACTGGCATGGGTAGAGCATTGGCTGATCGGCCGGAGGCAGCAAGTAGGAATAAAAGGATCCTTTTCTGGTTGTCTGCCAGTGACCAGTGATTGGTGTGGGGCAGCTTCTTTCTATGTGTTATATCAATGGTTTAGGTGATGGAATAGATGGCTTTGTTCCCAAGTTTGCAGATGATACGGAGATTGGTGGAGGGGCAGGTAGTGTTGAGGAAACAGGTAGGCTGCAGAAGGACTTAGACAGATTAGGAGAATGGGCAAGAAAGTGGCAAATGAAATACAACGTTGGAAAATGCATGGTTATGCACTTTGGTAGTAGAAATAAATGTTCAGACTATTTTCTAAATGGGGAGAAAATCCAAAAATCTGAAATGCAAAGGGACTTTTGAGTCCTAAAGGTTAACCCTAAAGGTTAACTTGCAGGTAGATTCGCTGGCGAGGAAGGAAAATGCCATGTTTGCATTCATTTCAAGAGGTCTAGAATACAAGAGCACGGATGTGATGCTGAGGCTTTATAAGGCACTGGTGAGGTCTCACCTTGAGTGCTGTGAACAGTTTTGGGCTCCTCATCTTAGAAAAGATGTGCTGGCATTGGAGAGGGTCCAGATGAGGTTCATAAGGTCGACTCCAAGAATGAAAGGGCTATCTGTACTTGCTGGAATTTGGAAGGATGGTGGGGGGGGGGGGGTTGTATTTAAGGCAGAGCTTGATAGGTTCTGGACTGGACACAGCATCAGAGGTTACGGGGAGAAGGCCGGGGAGTGGGACTGAGGAGGAAAACAAAAATGATTGAATGGTGGAGCAGACTCGATGGGCCAAAAGGCCTAATTGTACTCCTGTGTCTTATTGTCTTACGGTCTTAATCCCAGGGCAGGTGGTCTTAAACTAAAGGGCCTGAATTATAATTGAGAGGAAAGTGGGTGGTGAGAATATGGAATGAGATGCCAGAGGAAATGATTGAGGCACAAAGAATTATAACGTTTATGAGACATTTAGATGTAACATAGATAGAAAAGGTTTGGGGGATATGGACAAAGTATGGGGAAATGCAACCAGTTGAAGTAGACAGCTTGGTTAGTATGGAAAGGTTGGGCCGAAAGGCCTTTTGCAATGCTGCCTCACTTTGACTCTTTCCTCACTCCCACTACCAGCTGCTGTTTGTGTTGAATATTGAAAGGCCGAGATGGAGTGGATGTGGAGAGGATATTTTCTGCAGAGGGTGAGTCTGGGGCCTCAGCATCGAATGGCATCCATTGAGGACAGAGATGAGGAGGAATTTCTTTAGCCAGAGGGTGCTGAACCTGTGGCATTCATTGCCACAGGTGACCGTGGTGATTGATGAGTTCTTGATTAGTCGGGGTGTCAAAGGCGATGGGAAGAAGGTTGTCAAATGGGGTTGCAAGGGATGACAAGTCAGCCATGATGGAATGGCAGAGCAGACTTGATGGGCTGAATGTTCTATGTCTTTTGGTCTTGAACATTCTTCCTCTGACCAAGTGATTTTCGCTGGGTGGCTGTTTCCCTTTCAAGTGCCCAAGATATGTGGGTTGGTGGGTCAATTGACTGAGGTAAGTTAACAATTCCAAGCGTGGACAGCAGGAGAGACTGTGGTGTTGTGGGGAGGGTACATGTGGAAACTGCAGAAAATTGATTAAATATAAGGGGTAAATGGGATTAGTATAAATATTCTAATGCTTATTGTCAGTGAGAGCAGATGCTGAACATGCTGTTTTTGTACTGTGTGTCACTATGTGTAGGACTGCAGGCAGAGAAATAGTTGTTAGGCGTGAGAGGATGTTGAAGGAGAAGATTGGAGCAGTATGCAGTATATTTACTGTATTGAATCTTGCGATGGGTAGATTGATATTTGAGGCGAGACTGGGTGACAGTGGCTGTCTGTCCTGGAGCTGGGGATCATGAGCATTGTAAAGTTCCAAGAGGATGGTGAGGTAGATGTTGAAAAGTTATCTCCTCGGTCTTCATCATGAGTAAAGTGACTCCCAGGTTCCAGACTATCAGTATCAGGAGGATGGGGAAACAAGAGGGTAGGGACCTTTTGGAACCCTCCACCTGAGGAGAGCTGTCTGAGCACATAAACAACTGTTTAGTAGATTTTGGTTCAGTGATTGAACTAAGGTGCAAAAACCCTGGTGCTGGAGGAATTCAGAGGATCGAGCAGCATCTGTGGGAGAAGTCAAGGAGGCCACATACCATTCCTCATTGGTGGGTCGGTGGAGAAAGTTAGCATTTTCAGTTCCAGGGTGTTAACATTTCAGGTGACCCATCCTAGCTTATCAAATAGATGCAATCACAATGAAAGAGCAGCCACACCTCCACTTCCTTCGAAGCTGAAGGAAATTTGGTACATAAGCAAATATTCTGACAAGCTTGCACCCAGGCACTGTTGAAAGCATCTAGCACCTGTGCTTTCTGTGTCTCCTTGGAATTAGGATGTTTAAAATAATTGGCTGTAGCTGTGTCCATTCTGGGCAGAGTTTGACAGACCTAGTGCTGAGGAAGTTGGTAAGAGGGTTGAGAATATTTTGAACACTGAAGGGATGAGAAGAGTTGGGGAGTGAGTGGGAATACAACTGAATGCAGGAGTATATTTGCAAGACACCAATGCGCAGTGCAGGTTTGTTGCACCAAAAGGGTCTGCTACCATTCTGTATCACAGAATGGAATGCAGGAGCCGCTTTGTGGGATTACAATGTTTTGTTTTTATTAACAGATCTTCGAATTCCTTTGATGTGGAAAGACACTGATTACTTCAGAAATAAAGGAGGTAAGATCTACAGTGTGTTTCCAAGTGAATGCAGGTGGTGATGTCTGGGAGAGTTTGAGAAGGAGAACAGGATGGAAGCAAGATTCAAAGTAAATTTATTATCTAACTACTTATACAGTATGTCACCATATACAACCCTGAGAATTATTTTCTTGTCAGCATGCTCAGTAAATCCAGGAAACGTCATTGAATCATCGAAGACTGCACCCAACAGGATGGACAGCCAATGTGCAAAAGACAGCAAACTCTGCAAATAGAAATGAAAAAAAAAACACCAATAAATAAGCAATAAATATCAAGAGCATGGGATGAGTCCTTGAAAGTAACTCTATAGGTTATGGGAAGGAGTGAAGTTATCCCCGAGAGCCTGATGGTTGAGGGGTAATAACTGTTCCTGAACCTGGCGGCGAGGGTCCTGGCGGCAGCAGTGAGAAGAGATCATGCCCTGGGTGGTGGGGGACCCTGATGATAGGGGTGCTGCTTTCCTGCAACAACTCTCCGTGTAGATGCGCACAATGGTGGGGTGGGCTTTCCCTGTTATGGATTGGATGGTATCCACTACTTTTTGTAGGCTTTTCTGGTCAAGGGTAATGCTATTTCCATACCAGGCCATGATGCAGCCGGTTATTATACTCTCTCCACCATACGTCTGTAACAGTTTGTCGAAGTTTTTGATGTCATGCCGAAACTTCACAAACTTCTAAGGAAGTAGAGGGGTTGCTGTGCTTTGTTTGGAACTACACTGACGTGCTGGGCTCAGAACAGATCCTCATGAAATAATAACATTGAGAATTTAAAGTTGCTGATTCTCTCCACCTCAGATGCAATGATGAGGACTCGCTTATTGACCTCTGGTTTCCCCCTCTTGAAGTCAATACTCAGCTCCGTGGTCTTGCTGACATTGAGTGGGAGGTTGTTGTGCCATCACTCAGCCAGACTTTTAATCTGCTTCCTAAATGCTGATTCATCACCTTTGATTCAGCCGATGACAGTGAATGGAAAATTGCAAATGTCACTCCATTTTTCAAGAAGGAAGAGAGGCAGAAGAAAGGAAATTATGGGCCAGTTAGTCTGACCTCAGTGGTTGGGAAAATGTTGGAGTTGATTGTTATGGATTTGATTTTGGGGTACTTAGGGATACATAACATAGGCCTTAGTCAGCATGGTTTCCTCAAGGGAAAATCTTCTCTGGTAAACCTCTTGGAATTCTTTGCCGAAATAACAAGCAAGGTAGTCATAGGAAAATTGGCGGATTCTGTTTATTTAGATTTTCAGAAGGTCTTTGACAAGCTGCCAGACATGAGGCTGCTTAACAAGTTAAGAGCCCTTGATATTATGGGAAAGATACTAGCATGGATCAGGGATTGGCTGATTGGCAGGAGGAATAAAGGGAGCCTTTTCTGGTTGGCTGCCAGTGACTAACGGTATTCCACAGTGTGTGGACCGCTTCTTTTTACATTATATGTCAGTGATTTCGATGTTGGAATTAATGGCATTGTGCCAAAGTTTACAGAAGATGTGTGGAGGGGCAGGTAGTTTTGAAGAAGTAGATTAAGTCCCCCATAGGAGGTTGGTCAAGAAAGTTCAGTCACTCGATGTTCAAGATGAGATGGTAAATCGGATTGGACGTTGGCTTTGAGGGAGTACAGTAGCTGGAGAGTGGTAGATGGTTGCCTGTTCGACTGGAGGTCTGTGACTAGTGGAGTGCTGCAGGAATTGGTGCTGGATCCTTTGTTGTTTGTCATCTATATCAATGATCTGGATGATATTTTGGTCAATTGGATCAGCAAATTTGTGGATGACACTAAGTTTGGGGGTGTAGTGGACAGCGAGGAAGACTATCATGGCTTGCAGAGGGATCTGTATCCTCTGGAAAAATGTGCTGAAAAATGGCAGATAGAATTTAATGCAGACAACTGTGAGGTGTCACACACACAAAAAATGCAGCAGGCCAGGCAGCATCTCTAGGAAGAGGTACGGTCGACGTTTCAGGCTGAGACCCTTCGTCAGGACTAACTGAAAGAAGAGCTAGTAAGAGATTTGAAAGTGGGAGAGGGAGGGGGAGATCCGAAATGATAGGAGAAGACAGGAGGGAGAGGGATGGAGCTAAGAGCTGGACAGGTGATTGGCAAAAGGGATACAAGGCTGGAGAAGGGAGAGGATCATGGGACGGGAGAAAGAAAGGGTGGGGGGAAGCCCAGAGGATGGGCAAGGAGTTATAGTGAGAGGGACAGAGGGAAAAAAAATACTAAATAAATAAGAGATGGGGTACGAATGGGAGGTGGGGCATTAACGGAAGTTAGAGAAGTCAATGTTCATGCCATCAGATTGGAGGCTACCCAGACGAAATATAAGGTGTTGTTCCTCCAATTTGAGTGTGGCTTCAACTTTACAGTAGAGGAGGCTGTGGATAGACATAATCAGAATGGGAATGGGACGTGGAATTAAAATGTGTGGCCACTGGGAGATCCTGCTTTGTCTGGTGGACAGAGCGTAGGTGTTCAGCGAAACGATCTCCCAGTCTGCGTCGGGTCTCACCAATATATAGAAGGCCACATCGGGAGCACTGGACACAGTATATCACCCCAGCCGACTCACAGGTGAGTTGTCGCCTCACCTGGAAGGACTGTTTGGGGCCCTGAATGGTGGTAAGGGAGGTAGTGTAAGGGCATGTGTAGCACTTGTTCCGCTTACACGGATAGGTGCCGGGAGGGAGATCGGTGGGAGGGGATGTGGGGGATGAATGGACAAGGGTGTCATGTAGGGAGCAAATCCTGCGGAAAGCGGGGGGGGGGGGTTGAGGGAAAGATGTGCTTAGTGGTGGGATCCCATTGGAGGTTAGGGTTAGGGATCAACCAGTGTAGGTCTTACAAAATGAATGGTAGGGCACTGAGAAGTGTGATAGAACAAAGGTATCTGGGAATACAGGTCCCTAATTTATTGAAAGTGGCGTCACAGGTAGAGAGGGTCATAAGGAAAGCTTTCAGCACGTTGGCCTTCATAAAACAATGTATTGAGCACAAGAGATGGAATGAACATAGAACATAGAATAGTACAACACAGTACAGGCCCTTCGGCCCACAATGTTGTGCCAACCCTCAAACCCTGCCTCCCATATAACCCGCTACCTTAAATTCCTCCATATACCTGTCTAGTAGCGTCTTAAATTTCACTAGTGTATCTGCCTCCACCACTGACTCAGGCAGTGTATTCCACGCACCAACCACTCTCTGAGTAAAAAACCTTCCTCTAATATCCCCCTTGAACTTCTCACCCCTTACCTTAAAGCCATGTCCTCTTGTATTGAGCAGTGGTGCCCTGGGGAAGAGGCGCTGGCTGTCCACTCTATCTGTTCCTCTTATTATCTTGTACACCTCTATCATGTCTCCTCTCATCCTCCTTCTCTCCAAAGAGTAAAGCCCTAGCTCCCTTAATCTCTGATCATAATGCATACTCTCTAAACCAGGCAGCATCCTGGTAAATCTCCTCTGTACCCTTTCCAATGCTTCCACATCCTTCCTATAGTGAGGCGACCAGAATTGGACACAGTACTCCAAGTGTGGCCTAACCAGAGTCTTATAGAGCTGCATCATTACATCGCGACTCTTAAACTCTACCCCTCGATTTATGAAAGCTAACACCCCATAAGCTTTCTTAACTACCCTATCCACCTGTGAGGCAACTTTCAGGGATCTGTGGACATGTACCCACAGATCCCTCTGCTCCTCCACACTACCAAGTATCCTGTCATGGATACAAGGATGTCCGGAATGTTATGGTGAAATTGTATGAGATGTTGGTTAGGCCTAGTTTTGGGGTATTGTGTGCAAATTTGGTGACCTACGTACAGGAAAGATGTTGAAAAAGGCATCCGTTAGTCTTGGAAGACCATAGATCTGTGCCTGAAAAGTCTTCACTCTCCAGGGTGCAGGCCTGGGCAAGGTTGTACAGCAGTTGCCCATGCTGCAAGTCTCCCCTCTCACGACACCAATGTTGTCCAAGGGAAGGGCATTAGGACCCATACAGCTTGGCACCAGTGTCATCACAGAGCACTGTATCTTGCTCAAGGACACAACACGTTGCCTCGGCTGGGGCTCAAACTCACGACCTTCAGGTCACTAGTCCAATGCCTTAACCACCTGGCCGCACTGGAAAGATGTAAACAAAGTTAAAAGAACACAGAGAAAATTTACAAGGATGTTGCTGGATCTGGAGGACCTGAATTATATGGAAAGATTGAAAACATTAGGACTGTATTCTTTAGAGAGTAGAAGGTTGAGAGGAGATTTGATGGAGGTATACAAAATTATGAGGGGCATAGATAGGGTTAATGCAAGCAGGCTGTTTCTACTGAGATTGGGTGGGACTACAACCAGAGGTCATTGATTAGGGTGAAAGGTGAAAAGTTTAAGGGGAACATGAGGGGAATCTTCTTCACTCAGAGGGATGTGAGAGTGTGGAATGAGCTTCTAGCAGAAGTGGTGCATGCAAGCTCGATTTCAAAACTTAAGAGGTTTGGATAAGTTCATAGATGGAAGAGGTGTGGAAGGTATGGTCCAGTGCTGGTCGATGGAAGTAGGCCATTTAAATGGTTTTGGCATTGACTAGATAGGCCAAAGGGCCAGTTTCTGTGCTGTTCTCTGTCTCCAGAGAGGCTGCAGAAGGACTTCTACAGATGAGGAGAATGGGCAAAGAAGTGGCAGATGGAATACATTATCGGGAAGTGTGTGGTCATGCACTTTGGTAGAAGTAGTAATGGTGTAGATCGTTTTCTGACTGGAGTGAAAATTCAAGAATCTGAGGTGCAGAGGTTTAGGAGTCCTTGTGCAGGATTCCCTAAATGTTAATTTGCAGGATGAGTCGGTGGTGAGGAAGGCATATGTGATTTTAGCATTCATTTCAAAAGGACTAGAATATAAAAGCAAGGATGTAATGTTGAGGCTTTATAAAACATTGGTGAGGCCTCACTTGGAGTAGTTGTGGGCCTCTAAATGATGAAAAGATGTGCTAACACTGGAGAGGGTTTAAAGATGGTTCAGGTAAATGATTCCAGGATTGAATGGCTTGTCATATGAAGAGCATTTGATGGATCTGGGCCTGTATTCACTGGAATTCAGAAGAATGAGGGGTGACCTAACAGAAACATATTGAATATTGAAAGGCCTTGATAGAGTGGATGTGAAGAGGATGTTTCCTGTAGCAGGTGAGTCTAAGACCAGAAGAAACAGCTTCAGAATTGAGGGTAGTAATTTTAGAACAGAGATATTTCCTTAGCCAGAGAGTGGTTACTCTGTGGAATTCGTTGCCACAGGCAGCTGTGGAGGCTAAATCACTGGGTACGTTCAGGGCAGAGGTTGATAGATTTTTAATTAGTCAGGGCATGAAAGGACACGGGTGGAAGGCAAGAGGTTGGTTTTGAGAGGGAAAATGGATCAGCCATGATGAAGCAAATGGCTTGATTCTGCTGCGATATGGTCTTATCATGTCGTCAGCAAACTAAACATGGCTTTGGAGCTGTGGTTAGCCTCACGTTTGTAAGTATAAAGCAAGTTGAGCAGGGGCTGAGAATGCAGCCTTGTGGGGCATCTGTGCTGATGAAAATTGTGGAGCAGATGTTGCCGATTCGGACAGACTGGGGACTGCAAGTGAAGAAATCATGGACAAGTGCAGAAAGGGAAATATGAAAAGTTCGAAGAAGACAGTGAGTGGAGGGAAACGAATGATCGGGGAAGCTGGTAGGAATGGGGAAGAAAAGGTAAGGGAGGAGAGTGAGGACGTGGAGCATGAGGAAGGTTGTTGAGATGGAAATGTTACCGACAAGAGAAGACATGAAAAGTTTGGGGTGGGGAGTTGGTGGTCTCTCAGTCCACTGAACTGAATAGTGTTGCCACTTCTGCAAAATCTTGTTCTTGTTCTTCACAGACGTTCATCATTATGCAGTATTCGGCCTGATGCAGATTGGTTGTGACATTTACGACACGGAGATGGTGATTGTGAATCGTACCGTCACTGACATCTGCTTTGAAAGTGCTGTTGTGTTGTAAGTGGAAAATTGCGCGATACCAGTCAGCTCATCTGTGTCCTATAAATATTCTTGAAGAGAACAGAGAACATAAAGTGATACAGCACAGCCCCATGACCCACAATGTCACTTCCAAACATGAAGCCAAGTTGAACTAAATCTCTCCTGCCTGTACATAATATCTCCATTCCTTGCACGTTCTCGTACCCGAACGTAATCCATATCTCTCTTATTCCCTGAACGTTCTCATACCCGTACATGTTCCGTATCTCTCCAGTCTCTGTATGTTCTCATGCCCGTACATGCTCTGTATCTCTCCAGAACCTGTACATGATCCGTATCTCTATTCCCTGCACGTTCTCGTACCTGTAATTATTCTCAAAGCAATAATAACAGGGTGGTCATGATGGGAGATTTTAATTTCCCCAATATTGATTGGCATCTCCCTAGAGCAAGGGGTTTCGATGGAGTAGAGTTTGTTACGTGTGTTCAGGAAGGTTTTCAGACACAATATGTAGATAAGCCTACAAGAGGAGAGGCTGTACTTGATTTGGTATTGGGAAATGAACCTGGTCAGGTATCAGGCCTCTCAGTGGGAGAGCATTTTGGAGATAGTGATCGCAATTCATCTCCTTTACCATAGCATTGGAGAGGGATAGGAACGGACAAGTTAGGAAAGTGTTTGATTGGAGTAAGGAGAAATACGAAGCTATCAGGCAGGAACTTGGAAACATAAATTGGGAACAGATGTTCTCAGGGAACTGTACCACAGAAATGTGGCAAATGTTCAGGGGATACTTGTGTGGCGTTGTGCAGAGGTATGTCCCAACGAGACAGGGAAAGGATGGTAGGGTACAGGAACCATGGTGCACAAAGGCTGTTGAAAATCTAGTCAAGAAGAAAAGAAAAGCTTACGAAAGGTTCAAAAAAGTAGGTAATGATAGAGATCCAGAAAATTATAAGGCTAGCAGGAAGGAGCTTGAGAATGAAATGAGGAGAGCCCGAAGGGACTATGAGAAGGCCTTGGCGAGCAGGATTAAGGAAAACCCCAAGGCATTCTACAAGTATGTGAAGAGCAGTATGTAGATACGCCTACAAGAGCTGAAGCTGTACTTGATCTGGTACGTGAGAGAATAGGACCAATCAAGGGTGACAGTGGAAAAGTGTGTATGGAACCAGAGGAGATAGCAGAGGTACTTAATGAATACGTTGCTTCAGTATTCACTACAGAAAAGGACCTTGGCGATTGTAGGGATGATTTACAGCAGACTGAAAAGCTTGAGCATAGAGACATGAAGAAACAGGATGTGCTGGAACTTTTGAAAAGCATCAAGTTGGATAAGTCACTGGGACCGGATGAGATGTACCCCAGGCTACTGTGGGAGGTGAGGGAGGAGATTGCTGAGCCTCTGGCAGTGATCTTTGCATCAAAAATGGGGACAAGAGAAGTTCTGGAGGTTTGGAGTGTTGTGGATGTTGTTCCCTTATTCAAGAAAGGGAGTAGATATAGCCCAAGAAATAATAGACCAGTGAGTCTTACTTCAGTGGTTGGTAAGTTGATGGAGAAGATCCTGAGAGGCAGGATTTATGAACATTTGGAGAGGCATAATATGATTAGGAATGGTCAGCATGGCTTTGTCAAATACAGATCGTGCCTTATGAGCCTGACTAAATTTTTTGAGGATGTGTCTAAACACATTGATGAAGGTAGAGCAGTAGATGTAGTGTATATGGATTTCAGCAAGGCATTTCATAAGGTACCCCATGCCAGGCTTATTGAGAAAGTAAGGAGGCATGGGATTCAAAGGGACTTTGCTTTGTGGATCCAGAACTGGCTTGCACACAGAAGGCAAAGAGTGGTTGTAGATGGGTCATATTCTGCATGGAGGCCAGTGACCAGTGGTGTGCCTCAGGGATCTGTTCTGGGACCCCTACTCTTCATGAATTTTACAAATGACCTGGATGAAGAAGTGGAGGGATGGGTTAGTAAATTTCCTGATGACACAAAGATTTGGTGTGTTGTGGATAGTGTGGAGGGCTGTCAGAGGTTACAGTGGGACACTGATAGGATGCAAAACTGGGCTGAGAAGTGGCAGATGGAGTTCAACCCAGATAACATAGAAACATAAAAAACCTACAGCACAATACAGGCCCTTCGGCCCACAAAGTTGTGCCAAACATGTCCCTACCTTAGAAATTACTAGGCTTACCTATAGCCCTCTAGTTTTCTAAGCTCCATGTACCTATCCAAAAATCTCTTAAAAGACCCTATCGTATCCGCATCCATCACCATTGCCAGCAGCCCATTCCAAGCACTCTCCACTCTCTGAGTAAAAAACTTACCCCTGACATCTCCTCTGTACCTGCTCCCCAGCGCCTTAAACCTGTGTCCTCTTGGGCAACCATTTCAGCCCTGGGAAAAAGCCTCTGACTATCCACACGATCAATGCCTCTAATTATCTTATACACCTCTTTCAGCTTACCTCTCATCCTCCGTCGCTCCAAGGAGAAAAGACCGAGTTCACTCAACCTATTCTCATAAGGCATGCTCCCCAATCCAGGCAACATCCTTGTAAATCTCCTCTGCACCCTTTCTATGGTTTCCACATCCTTCTTGTAGTGAGGTGACCAGAACTGAGCACAGTTCTCCAAGTGGGGTCTGACCAGTGTCCTACATAGCTGTACCCAGGGTCCTATTACGTCTCATCTCCTGCCTGTCCTTTCTATCGTCTCTGTTGCACGCTATATTTGATTTATTTCTGTTTTCCCCTTCCTCAGCCCTATCACTCCGCTTCCCATCCTCCTGCCAAATTAGTTTAAACCTTCCCTAACAGCTCTATTAAACCTGCCTGCTAGGATATTGGACCCTTTGGGGGTAACCCGTCCTTTTTGTATAGGTCGTACCTCCCCCAGTAGATGCCCCAATGATCCAGGAACCCTAAACCCTGGTCCCTACACGAGTCTGTTAGCCACACATAAGTCAGCCTGATCGTGCTATTCTTGCACTCGGTAGCATGTGGCACATGCAGCAATTTCGAGATTACTACCCTGGAGGTCCTGCTTTTCACCTTCCTACCCAACTCCCCAAATTCTCTGTTCAGGGTATGACTGAAGCAGTAAATGCAGAGGTCTGGTGACTATTGTAAAACGGGCACTGACGGGTACAAGTACAGAGTTCCCTAAAAACGGACTCAGACGTAGACAAGGTAGTGAAGAAGGCTTTTGGCATGCTGGCCTTCATCAGTCAGGGCACTGAGTAAAGATATTGGGAGGTCATGATGCAGTTGTACTGGACACCGATAAGACTGCGTTTGGAATATTGTGTTCAGTTTTGGTCACCCTATTATAGAAAAGATATCATTAAGTTGTAAAGAGTACATTGTATATTATGAGGATGATGCCAAGAAGGAGGTTGGGCAGGTTTCCTCCTTGGAGCACAGGAGACTGAGGGGTGACCTTGTGGACCATGAAACAATAAGGCCAAGACCATAAAGCCATGGTTTTCCAAATTAAGATTAAAGTCTGTCACGAGCCTTGTGGCCCATCAAGCCGGTGCTTATGCTGGTTTCTGTGGCGTGAAGTGGCTAAGAGTACGAGACTCCCCCCCCCCCCACCCCGCTCTGGACGCCAGTCTATCGCGAGGTTAACCCCCAGCATTTTTGCTGGTACCCATTCTTAGCTGGTAGACTGGAGCATTGTGTGGTTAAGTGCCTTGCTTAAGGACACACACGCTGTCTCGGCCGAGGCTCGAACCCACAACCTTCAGATCGTTAGTCCAACACCCTAACCACTTGGCCACACGTCACAAGTACTCAAATGTTATCTCGAAGAATTCTCTCCAGTAACTACCTTACCACTGATGTGAGACTCCTCGTTCTATAGTTTCCTGGATTAATCCTGGTTCCTTGTTGAACAATGAACAACATTAGCTACTTGCCAGTCCTCCAGGGCCTCAACTGTGGCTATAGAGGACACGAAGATACTGATCAACACTTCAGCAAAATCTTCTCTTACCGTTCTCAACAACCTGGGATATATCCCATCAGGCCCATGGCACTTGTCTACCTTAATTTTTGTTAAGAGACCTAACACTGTCTCCTCCTTCACCTTGAAACGCTCAAACATACTAATACTCTTGGCACTGATTTCATAATCTCCACTTTCTTCTCCAAGGTAAATATTGAGGTAATGTATCTACTAATTACCTCACCCACATTCTCCGCATGCAAGCTAATGTTCCCTCTTTTATCCTTCAGTGGTCCCACCCCTCCCTAGTTATAAGACCATAAAACATAGGAGCAGAATTAGGCCATTTGGCCCATCAAATCTGCTCCACCATTCAATCATGGTTGATCCTTTTTTTCTCCCAGCCTCAGTCCCACTCCTTGGCCTTTTCCCCGTAACCTATCAATCTCTGCCTTATATATACCCAACAACCTGGCCTCCACATTCTCCTGTGGTAATAAATTCCACAAATTCACCACCACCTCGCTAAAGAAATTTCTCTATGCCTTTGTTTTAAATGGATGCCCCTCTATCCTGAGGCTGTGCATTTTTGTCCCAGACTGCCCCACCATGGGAAACATCCTTTCCACATCTACTCTGTCTAGGCCTTTCAACATTCCAAAGGTTTCAACGAGATCCCCTCTCATCCTTCTAAATTCCAGCGAGTACAAATCCAGAGCCATCAAATGTTCCTTGTATGATAACCCTTTCATTCCTGGAATCATCCTTGTGAACCTCCCCTGAACCCACACCAATGCCAGCACATCTTTTCTCAGATAAGGAGACCAAACCTGTTCACAATACTCAAGGTGAGGCCTCACCAGTGCCTCATAAAGCCTCAGCATCACATCCCTGCTCTTGTATTCTAGACCTCTTGAAATGAATGCTAACATTGCCTTTGCCTTCCTCACCACCAACTCAACCTGCAAGTTAACCTTTAGGTTGATCTGCACAAGGACTCCCAAGTCCCTCTGCATCTCAGATTTTTGGAGTTTCTCCCCATTTAGAAAATATTTTGCACATTTAATTCTACTATCTAAGTGCATGACCATGCATTTTCCAACATTGTATTTCATTTGCCACTTTCTTGCCCATTCTCCCAATCTGTCTAAGTCCTGCATCCTACCTGTTTCCTCAACACTACCTGCCCTTCCACCAATCTTCGTATCATCTGCAAACTTGGCAACAAAGCCATCTACTCCATCATCTAACTCATTGATATACAGCATAAAAAGAAGTGGTACCAACACCTGCAGAACACCACTAGTCACTGGCAGCCAACCAGAAATGGATCCTTTAATTTCCACTCACTGCCACCTACCAATCAGCCAATGCTCTATCCATGCCAGTAACTTTCTTGTGATACCATGGGCTCTGAACTTGGTAAGCAGCCTCATGTGTGGCACCTTTTCAAAGGCCTTCTGAAAATCCAAGTACACCACATCTACTGCAAGATTGGTGGAGGGGCAGATAATGTTGAGGAAACAGGGATGCAGAAGGACTTAGACAAATGAGGAGAATAGGCAAGAAAGTGGCAAATGAAATACAATGTTGGAAAGTGCATGGTCATGCACTTTGGTAGTAGAAATAAATGTGCGGAATATTTTCTAAATGAGGAGAAAATGCAAAAATCTGAGATGCAGAGGGACTTGGGAGTCCTTGTGCAGAACACTCTAAAGGTTAACTTGCAGGTTGAGTCGGTGGTGAGGAAGGCAAATGCCATGTTAACATTCATTTCGAGAGGTCTCGAATACAAGAGCAGGGATGTGATGCTGAGGCTTTATAAGGCAATGGTGAGGCCTCACCTTGAGTATTGTGAATAGTTTTGGGCCCCTCATCTTAGAAGAGATGTGCTGGCATTGGAGAGGGTCCAGAGGAGGTTCACAAGGATGATTCCAGGTATGAAATGATTATCATACAAGGAACGTTTGGTGGCTCTGGGTCTGGACTCACTGGAATTCAGAAGGATGAGGGGAATCTCATTGAAACCTTTTGAACGTTGAAAGGCCTAGGCAGAGTAGATATGGAAAGGATGTTTCCCATGGTGGGAGAGTCTAGGACAAGAGGGCACAGCCTCAGGATAGAGGGGCTTCCATTCAAAACAGAGATGCAGAGAAATTTCTTCAGTCAGAGGGTGGTGAATTTGTGGAATTTGTTGCTACGTGCAGCTGTGGAGGCCAGGTCTTTGGGTGTATTTAAGGCAGAGATTGATAGGTTCTTGATTGGACATGGCATCAAAGGTTATGGAAGGCCGGGAACTGAGGTTGAGGAGGAGGAAAAAAAAAGGGTCAGCCATGATTGAATGGCGGAGCAGATTCGATGGGCCTAATTCTGTTCCTATGTCTTATGGAACTATGGTCTTATAATCTAAATCACTGACAAACATTGTGAGAAGCAGTGGTCATAATACTGGCCCACTGAGCAATACCACTAGTCACTGGTAGCCAATTAGAAAGTCCCCGTTTATTCCCATTCACTGCCTCCTGCCTGTCAGCCATTCCACTATTCATGCCAGTATCTTTCCTTTAATGCCATGGGGTTTCATCTTGTTAAGCAGCCTTGAGTGTGGCACCCTATCAAATATCTTCTGAAATCCAAGTAAATGACATCCACTGCCTCTCCTTTGTCCACCCTGCTGGTTACTTCCTCGAAGTACTCTAACGGATCTGCCAGGCAAGATTTCCCCTTACAGAAACCATGCTGACTTTGACTTATTTTATCATTGGTCTCCAAGCACCCCAGAACCTCATCCTTAGTAATAGACTCTAACACTTTCCCAACCACTGAGGTTAGGTGAACTGGCCTATCATTTTCTTTTTTTTTTCTCTTCCTCCCTTCTTAAAGAGTGGATTGACACTTGCAATCTTCCAGTCCTCTGGGATGTTGACCTGCCCAAAAATGGCTGTTCCCAATTAGCTCTCCCTAGTTCCTACCTGATACTGTCATAATTTTCCCTCCACCAGTTTCATACTCTCCCACAAGGTCCATACTTATCCTTATCTATAGCTTTCTTAAAATTTAGGAATTGTGGTCACTGTTTCCCAACTGTTTATCCACTCAAAGGCCCATCGCCTGTCTAGGCTCATTACCCAATGCTAATACACTCGTGTAACCCCTCCTCTTGTTGGACTCAATACATATTAAATTAAGAAACCCTCTTGATGCAGTTAACAAATTCAGCCCCATCTAAATCTCTTGCTCTTCGAAGGACGCAGTTTATATCAGAGAATTGAAGTCCTCCGCGTGACAACAATCTTATTGTTTTTATACATTTCTTAAATCTGCCTGCATGTTTGTTCCAGTGGCTATTGGGGGTTCTGTTGTACGATCCTGTCCCATCAGTGTGATTACACTCTTTCTGTGTTTGAGTTCTACCCACGTACACTCCATTATGTACCCTCAGACTGCAGCTGTGATATTGTTCCTGATTAATATTGCAATTCTCTCCACCTCTTTTACCTTCCTTGCTATCTTTCCTAAAACATTGAGTCCCTGGGACATTAAACACCCTTCCTGAAGTCTCTGTATTGTCCACAATATCAGAGTTCCATGTACTGATCCATGCTCTGAGTTCACCTTTACCTGTAATACACCTGGGCAGAAGAGATGAGTTTATTTGGCCAGTTGATTAATTTGGTTTGGCACAACATTGTGGACTGACGGTCAATTCCTGTGCAGTACTGTTCTATGTTCTACAGTCTGCACCATAGAGATGTGAACTGACTGGAATGACAGAGGTTAAGGGTTTGTAAAGGTTTGTACATGAAGGTTTGTAAAATTTTAAGGTGTATAGATAGGGTAGATGGTTAGTGTTTTTTCCTAAATATGATCAGTTTAAATAAACAGCAGATTTGGTGTGCATGAAGTGGGCTGTTTCATTCTGTGATTGCATAGGGACAGCACAGTGGTATAGTGGTCATTACAGCACTGTAGTATAGTGGTTATTACAACACAGTGGTATAGTGGCTATTACAGCACAGTAATATAGTGGTTATCACAGCACAGCGGTATGGTGGTCATTACAGCACGGCAGTATAGTGGTTATTACAGTACAGAATAGTGGTTTTTACAGCACGGCAGTATAGTGGTTATTACAGTACAGAATAGTGGTTATTACAGCACGTGGTTATTACGGCACAGTGGTATAGTGGTCATTACAGCACGGCAGTATAGTGGTTATTACAGTACAGAATAGCGGTTATTACAGTACAGAATAGTGGTTATTACAGCACGGCAGTATAGTGGTTATTATGGCACAGTAATATAGTGGTTATTACGGCACAGTGGTATAGTGGTTATTACAGCACAGCAGTATAGTGGTTATTACAGCACAGTGGTATAGTGGTCATTACAGCACAGTGGTTATTACGGCACAGTGGTATAGTGGTCATTACAGCACGGCAGTATAGTGGTTATTACAGTACAGAATAGTGGTTATTACAGTACAGAATAGTGGTTATTACAGCACGGCAGTATAGTGGTTATTATGGCACAGTAATATAGTGGTTATTACAGCACAGTGGTATAGTGGTCATTACAGCACAGTGGTATCGTGGTTATTACAGCACAGTAGTCTAGTGGTTATTACAGCACGGCAGTATAGTAGTTATTACAGTACAGAATAGTGGTTATTACAGCACGGCAGTATAGTGGTTATTACAGCACAGTAGTATAGTGGTTATTACAGCACAGTGGTATAGTGGTCATTACAGCACAGTGGTATCGTGGTTATTACAGCACAGTAGTATAGTGGTTATTACAGCACGGCAGTATAGTGGTTATTACGGCACAGTGGTTATTACAGTACAGAATAGTGGCTATTACAGCACGGCAGTATAGTGGTTATTACAGCACAGTAGTATAGTGGTTATTACAGCACAGTGGTATAGTGGTTATTACAGCACAGTAGTATAGTGGTTATTACAGCACAGTAGTATAGTGGTTATTACAGCACAGTAGTATAGTGGTCATTACAGCACAGTGGTATAGTGGTCATTACAGCACAGTAGTATAGTGGTTATTACAGCACAGTAGTATTGTGGTTATTACAGCACAGTAGTATAGATATTATTACAGCACAGTGGTATAGTGGTTATTACAGCACAGTGGTATAGTGGTTATTACAGCACAGTAGTATAGTGCTTATTACAGCACAGTAGTATAGTGGTTATTACAGCACAGTAGTATAGTGGTTATTACAGCACGGTAGTATAGATGTTATTACAGCACAGTGGTATAGTGGTTATTACAGCACAGTAGTATAGTGGTTATTACAGCACGGTAGTATAGATGTTATTACAGCACAGTGGTATAGTGGTTATTACAGCACAGTAGTATAGTGGTTATTACAGCACAGTGGTATAGTGGTTATTGCAGCACAGTAGCATAGTGGTCATTACAGCTCAATGGTATAGTGGTTATTACAGCACGGTAGTATAGATGTTATTACAGCACAGTGGTATAGTGGTTATTACAGCACAGTAGTATAGTGGTTATTACAGCACAGTGGTATAGTGGTTATTGCAGCACAGTAGCATAGTGGTCATTACAGCACAGCAGTATAGTGGTTATTACAGCACAGCAGTATAGTGGTTATTACGGCACAGTGGTATAGTGGTCATTACAGCACAGTGGTTATTACGGCACAGTGGTATAGTAGTCATTACAGCACAGCAGTATAGTGGTTATTACAGTACAGAATAGAGGTTATTACAGTACAGAATAGTGGTTATTACAGCACGGCAGTATAGTGGTTATTATGGCACAGTAATATAGTGGTTATTACAGCACAGTGGTATAGTGGTCATTACAGCACAGTGGTATCGTGGTTATTACAGCACAGTAGTCTAGTGGTTATTACAGCACGGCAGTATAGTAGTTATTACAGTACAGAATAGTGGTTATTACAGCACAGCAGTATAGTGGTTATTACAGCACAGTAGTATAGTGGTTATTACAGCACAGTGGTATAGTGGTCATTACAGCACAGTGGTATCGTGGTTATTACAGCACAGTAGTATAGTGGTTATTACAGCACGGCAGTATAGTGGTTATTACGGCACAGTGGTATAGTGGTTATTACAGTACAGAATAGTGGTTATTACAGCACGGCAGTATAGTGGTTATTACAGCACAGTAGTATAGTGGTTATTACAGCACAGTGGTATAGTGGTTATTACAGCACAGTAGTATAGTGGTCATTACAGCACAGTAGTATAGTGGTCATTACAGCACAGTAGTATAGTGGTCATTACAGCACAGTGGTATAGTGGTCATTACAGCACAGTAGTATAGTGGTTATTACAGCACAGTAGTATAGTGGTTATTACAGCACAGTAGTATAGATGTTATTACAGCACAGTGGTATAGTGGTCATTACAGCACAGTGGTATCGTGGTTATTACAGCACAGTAGTCTAGTGGTTATTACAGCACGGCAGTATAGTAGTTATTACAGTACAGAATAGTGGTTATTACAGCACGGCAGTATAGTGGTTATTACAGCACAGTAGTATAGTGGTTATTACAGCACAGTGGTATAGTGGTCATTACAGCACAGTGGTATCGTGGTTATTACAGCACAGTAGTATAGTGGTTATTACAGCACGGCAGTATAGTGGTTATTACGGCACAGTGGTATAGTGGTTATTACAGTACAGAATAGTGGTTATTACAGCACGGCAGTATAGTGGTTATTACAGCACAGTAGTATAGTGGTTATTACAGCACAGTGGTATAGTGGTTATTACAGCACAGTAGTATAGTGGTTATTACAGCACAGTAGTATAGTGGTCATTACAGCACAGTAGTATAGTGGTCATTACAGCACAGTGGTATAGTGGTCATTACAGCACAGTAGTATAGTGGTTATTACAGCACAGTAGTATAGTGGTTATTACAGCACAGTAGTATAGATGTTATTACAGCACAGTGGTACAGTGGTTATTACCGCACAGTGGTATAGTGGTTATTGCAGCACAGTGGTATAGTGGTTATTGCAGCACAGTAGTATAGTGGTTATTACAGTACAGTAGTATAGTGGTTATTACAGCATGGTATTATAGACGTTATTACAGCACAGTGGTATAGTGGTTATTACAGCACAGTAGTATAGTGGTTATTACAGCACGGTAGTATAGATGTTATTACAGCACAGTGGTATAGTGGTTATTACAGAACAGTAGTATAGTGGTTATTACAGCACAGTGGTATAGTGGTTATTGCAGCACAGTAGCATAGTGGTCATTACAGCCCAATGGTATAGTGGTTATTACAGCACAGTGGTATAGTGGTTATTACAGCACGGTAGTATAGATGTTATTACAGCACAGTGGTATAGTGGTTATTACAGCACAGTAGTATAGTGGTTATTGCAGCACAGTAGCATAGTGGTCATTACAGCACAGTGGTATAGTGGTTATTGCAGCACAGTAGCATAGTGGTCATTACAGCACAGTGGTATAGTGGTTATTGCAGCACAGTAGCATAGTGGTCATTACAGCCCAGTGGTATAGTGGTTATTGCAGCACAGTAGCATAGTGGTCATTACAGCACAGTGGTATAGTGGTTATTACAGCACGGTAATATAGATGTTATTACAGCACAGTGGTATAGTGGGTATTACAGCACAGTAGTATAGTGGTTATTACAGCACAGTGGTATAGTGGTTATTACAGCACAGTAGTATAGTGGTCATTACAGCACAGTGGTATAGTGGTTATTGCAGCACAGTAGCATAGTGGTCATTACAGCACAGTGGTATAGTGGTTATTGCAGCACAGTAGCATAGTGGTCATTACAGCACAGTGGTATAGTGGTTATTGCAGCACAGTAGCATAGTGGTCATTACAGCGCAGTGGTATAGTGGTTATTGCAGCACAGTAGCATAGTGGTTATTACAGCACAGTGGTATAGTGGTTATTACAGCACAGTGGTATAGTGGTTATTACAGCACAGTAGTATAGTGGTCATTACAGCACAGTAGTATAGTGGTCATTACAGCACAGTGGTATAGTGGTCATTACAGCACAGTGGTATAGTGGTCATTACAGCACAGTAGTATAGTGGTTATTACAGCACAGTAGTATAGTGGTTATTACAGCACAGTAGTATAGATGTTATTACAGCACAGTGGTATAGTGGTTATTACCGCACAGTGGTATAGTGGTTATTGCAGCACAGTGGTATAGTGGTTATTGCAGCACAGTAGTATAGTGGTTATTACAGTACAGTAGTATAGTGGTTATTACAGCATGGTATTATAGACGTTATTACAGCACAGTGGTATAGTGGTTATTACAGCACAGTAGTATAGTGGTTATTACAGCACGGTAGTATAGATGTTATTACAGCACAGTGGTATAGTGGTTATTACAGAACAGTAGTATAGTGGTTATTACAGCACAGTGGTATAGTGGTTATTGCAGCACAGTAGCATAGTGGTCATTACAGCCCAATGGTATAGTGGTTATTACAGCACAGTGGTATAGTGGTTATTACAGCACGGTAGTATAGATGTTATTACAGCACAGTGGTATAGTGGTTATTACAGCACAGTAGTATAGTGGTCATTACAGCACAGTGGTATAGTGGTTATTGCAGCACAGCAGCATAGTGGTCATTACAGCACAGTGGTCTAGTGGTTATTGCAGCACAGTAGCATAGTGGTCATTACAGCACAGTGGTATAGTGGTTATTGCAGCACAGTAGCATAGTGGTCATTACAGCCCAGTGGTATAGTGGTTATTGCAGCACAGTAGCATAGTGGTCATTACAGCACAGTGGTATAGTGGTTATTACAGCACGGTAATATAGATGTTATTACAGCACTGTGGTATAGTGGTTATTACAGCACAGTAGTATAGTGGTTATTACAGCACAGTGGTATAGTGGTTATTACAGCACAGTAGTATAGTGGTCATTACAGCACAGTGGTATAGTGGTTATTGCAGCACAGTAGCATAGTGGTCATTACAGCACAGTGGTATAGTGGTTATTGCAGCACAGTAGCATAGTGGTCATTACAGCACAGTGGTATAGTGGTTATTGCAGCACAGTAGCATAGTGGTCATTACAGCACAGTGGTATAGTGGTTATTGCAGCACAGTAGCATAGTGGTTATTACAGCACAGTGGTATAGTGGTTATTACAGCACAGTAGCATAGTGGTCATTACAGCCCAGTGGTATAGTGGTTATTGCAGCACAGTAGCATAGTGGTCATTACAGCACAGTGGTATAGTGGTTATTGCAGCACAGTAGCATAGTGGTCATTACAGCACAGTGGTATAGTGGTTATTGCAGCACAGTAGCATAGTGGTTATTACAGCACAGTGGTATAGTGGTTATTGCAGCACAGTAGCATAGTGGTCATTACAGCACAGTGGTATAGTGGTTATTGCAGCACAGTAGCATAGTGGTCATTACAGCCCAGTGGTATAGTGGTTATTACAGCACAGTAGCATAGTGGTCATTACAGCACAGTGGTATAGTGGTTATTACAGCACCAGTTCTGTTTTATGCATTTGGAACTGTTGTTAGCAGTGCTGCCATCTGCTGCTCGCCTCTGTTTACTGTGGCCTTTCTGTCATTCTAACGTTTTGTTAGTCCCAGTGTTGGACCTGACTTTGAACTGAAGCTGGAGTTATATAGCTGTTGTATGGACGAGGATTTCTCCATCGCTAGTGCACCGAGAAAGTTTGCGAGCAAGCTAAGCAGCTCACTGGGACGTTCCTCAGGAAGAAGGATTCGAGCTGGGCTGGACATCGCAGGAGAAAGTTCTGTGTCTAATGGAGGCACAAGTCCCATCTTGCTGCCAGCTTTGCCTGTCAGGTATGTTACTGCACAAAAAGTCATCGTGTCATACAACGTGGCAACATAGAAACAGGCCCTTTAGTCCATCTTGTCCAAACCAATCCATTAATCTGCAGAATCCTGTACACCTGCACTAGAACCACAGCCCTCAATACCCTCTCCTCCACGTACCAATCCAAATTTCCTTAAGTGTTGAAATCCAACCTGCATCCACCACTTGTGCTGGCAGCTTGTTCCCACTCTTACTCTTCTGAATGAAGGAGTTTCCCGCATGTTCCTCTTAAACATTTAAACTTTCAATTTTACGTAGTATAAGAATTAATGGATGATCTCGTTGCACTTCTATAGATTGTTGGGTATGATTTTGTGGCCATGACTGAATCGTGGATAAAGGATGGTTGTAGTTGGGAGCTGAATGTCCAAGGTTATACGTTGTATCGGAGGGATAGGAAGGTAGGCAGAGGGGGTGGTGTGCCTCTACTGGTAAAGAATGGCATCAAATCATTAGAAAGATGTGACATAGAATTGGAAGATGTTGAATCCTTGTGGGTTGAGTTAAGAAACTGTAAAGGTAAAAGGACCCTGATGGTAGTTATATACAGGCTGTGTGGCTCCCACTGTATATACAGGCTCCCAACAGTGGTTAGGAGGTGGACTACAGATTACAACAGAAAATAGAAAAGGCATGTCAACAGGCAATGTTATGATAGTTGTGGGAGATCTTAACATACAGGTAGATTGGGAAAATCAGGTTGGTAATGGATCCCGAGAGAGTGAATTTGTTGAATGCCTTTGAGATGGATTTTTAGGACAGTTTGTCGTTGAGACTATCAGGAGATCAGCTATACTGGATTGGGTGTTATGTAAGGAACCAGAGGTGATTAGGGAGCTTAAGGTAAGGAAACCCTGAGGAGGCAGTGATCACAAAATGATTGAGTTCAACTTGAAATTTGACAGGGAGAAAGTGAAATCTGACGTAGCAGTATTTCAATGGAGTAAGGGAAATTACAGAGGTGGTGATGTCTTTAAACTCACCCGGCAGAAGGCAAAGGCAAACCACTGCTGTAACCTGCCAAGCACATAATTTCCCAATACGTCAGAGCAGCGTGGACAGAAATTGTCCACCAACTGGAATTTCCGCATGCAACCTAAAGTGAAAGGAAATTACAGTGGTACGAGAGAGAAGTTGGCCAAAGTAAATTGGAAGGAGCTGCTGGCAGGGATGTCAGCAGAGCAGCAATGGTGCGCGTTTCTGGGGAAAATGAGGAAGGTGCAGGACATGTGTATTCCAAAAATGAAGAAATACTCCTATGGCAAAATAGTACAACCGTGGCTGTCAAGGGAAGTCAAAGCTAGTGTAAAAGCAAAAGAGAGGGCATACAACAATGCAAAAAAGTGAAATGATAGAGGATTGGGAACCTTGTAAAAATCTACAGAGAGCAGCTGAAAGAATCATTAGGAGGGACAAGATGAAATATGAAAGCAAGCTAGTAAACAATATCAATGTCGACAGAAAAAACTTTTTCAAGTATATAATTGAATTGAGTTGACTTTATTACTAACGTCCTTCATGTTGGGCACGTGGCCAAGTGGTTAAGGTGTTCGTCTAGTTATCTCAAGGTCGCTAGTTTGAGCCTGAGCTGTGGCAGTGTGTTTGTGCCCTTGAGCAAGGCACTTAACCACACATTGCTCTAGTGTCTGTGTGAGGAGTGGCGCCCCACACAGACTTCCAATCTGCGCCTTGTAAGGCATGAAAATGCCCGACGCAGGCCTCTCATGGTCTGAGTCGACGTTCCCCTTCATGTACGAGTAAAAATCTTTACGTTACATCTGTCTAAATGTGCAATGTGCAATTATAATAATTTATAATAAATATTATGTACAACAGGATAGTCAATATAATATAGAAATACAGTTGTGACACCATGAATTAGGCAGCCTGATAGCCTGGTGAAAGAAGCTGTCCCTGTTGGTCCTGGCTAAGTATTAAATAACAGAGTGATGAGGATATAGGACTGCTGGAAAATTAGGCTGGAGAAATAACAATGGGGGACAAAGAAATGGCAGATCAATTAGATGAGTATTTTGCATCAGTCTTCACTGTGGGAGACACTAGCAGTGTGCCAGAGGTTGAAGGGTGAGAGAGAAGAGAAGTGAATGCAGTTGTTATTATAAGAGAGAAGGTGCTCAACGAGCTGAAAGATCTAAAGACGGTTAGATATCGGAGCAGAATTAGGTCATGTGCTTTGCTGAGTCTGCCCCAACAATCAGTCACGACTGATCCTTTTTCCCCTCCTCAGCCCCACTCCCTGGCCTTCTCCCCGTAACCTTTGATGCCGTGTCCAGTCAAGAACTTATCAAGCTCTGCCTTAAATACATCCAACGATCTGGTGTTGACAGCTGTCTGTGGTAATAATTCCACTCTCTGGCCAAAGAAATTTCTCCACATCTCTGTTTTAAATGGATGCCCCTCTATCCTGAGGCTGTGCCCTCTTTTCCAGGACTCCCCCCACCATGGGAAACATCCTTTAATAAGAACACAAGAACATATAAAATACGAGCAGGAGTACGCCATCTGGCCCATCACGGCTGATCTGTCCGTAAACTCAGCTCCCTCTACCTGCCTTTTCCCCATAACCCTTAATTCCCCTGCTATGTAAAAATCTATCTAACTGTTTCTTAAATATATTTAGTGAAGAAGCCTCAACTGCTTCCCTGGGCAGAGAATTCCACAGATTCACCACTCTCCGGGAAAAACAGTGTCTCCTCATCTCTGTCCTAAATCTTCTCCCCTGAATCTACTCTCACCTACCAATGGAAACAACTTTCCTACTTCTACCTTATTTATCCCTTTCAAAATTTTGTATGTTTCTCTAAGATCCCCTCTCATTCTTCTGAACTCCAGAGAGTATAGTCCCAGGCGACTCAATCTCTGCTCATAGGTTAACCCCTTCATCCCTGGAATCAACCTTGTGAACCTCCTCTGCACTGCCTCCAAAGCCAGTATATCCCTCCTCAAGTATGGAGACCAGAACTGCACATAGTACTCCAGATGTGGCCTCACCGGTACCCTGTAAGAACATAGATACATAGAAAACATACAGCACAATACAGGCACTTCAGCTCACAAAGCTGTGCTGAACATGTCCCTACCTTAGAATGATCTAGGTTTTACCCAAAGCCCTCTATTTTTCTAAGCTCCATGTAGCCATCCAGGAGTCTTTTAAAAGACCCTATCGTTTCCGCCTCCACCACCGCCGCCAACAACCCATTCCACACACTCACCTCTCTCTGCGTAAAAAACTTACCCCTGACATCTCCTCTGTACCTACTTCCAAGCACCTTAAAACTGTGCCCTTTCATGCTAGCCAAGTCAGCCCTGGGGAAAAGCCCCTGACTATCCACATGATCAATGGTTCTCATCATCTTTACACTTCTGTCAGGTCACCTCTCATCCTCCGTCGCTCTAAGCAGAAAAGGCTGAGTTCACTCAACCTATTCTCATAAGGCATGCTCCCCAATCCAGGCAACATCCTTGTAAATCTCCTCTGCACCCTTCCTATAGTTTCCACACCTTCCTGTAGTGAGGGGACCAGAAATGAGCACAGTACTCCAAGTGGGGTCTTAGATAGCTGCAACATTACCTCTCAGCTCCTAAATTCAATTCCACGATCGATGAAGGCCAATACACCATATGCCTTCTTAACCACAGAGTCAACCTGCGCAGCTGCTTTGAGTGTCCTATGAACTCGGACCCCAAGATCCCTCTGATCCTCCACACTGCCAAGAACCTTACCATTAATGCTATATTCTGCTATCATATTTGACCAACCAAAATGAACCACTTCACACTTATCTGGGTTGAACTCCATCTGCCATTTCTCAGCCCAGTTTTGCATCCAATCAATATCCCGCTGTAAACTCTGACAGCCCTCCACACTATCCACAACACCTCCAACCTTTGTGTCATCAGCAAACTTACTAACCCATCCCTCCACTTCCTCATCCAAGTCATTTATAAAAATCACAAAGAGTAGGGGTCCCAGAACAGATCCCTGAGGCACACCACTGGTCACCGACCTCCATGCAGAATATGACCTGTCTCAACCACTCTTTGCCTTCTGTGGGCAAGCCAGTTCTGGATCCACAAGGTAATGTCCCCTTGGATACCATGCCTCCTTACTTTCTCAACAAGCCTTGCATGAGGTACCTTATCAAGTGCCTTGCTGAAATCCATATACACGACATCTACTACTCTTCCTTCATCAATGTGTTTAGTCACATCCTCAAAAAATTCAGTCAGGCTCGTAAGGCACGACCTGCCCTTGACAAAGCCATGCTGACTATTCCTAATCACATTATACATCTGCAAATGTTCATAAATCCTGCTTCTCACGATCTTCTCCATCAGCTTACTGACTCACTGATAAGACTCACTGGTCTATAATTTCCTGGGCTACCTCTGCTCCCTTTCTTGAATAAAGGAACAACATCCGCAACCCTCCAATCCTCCGGAACCTCTCCCGTCCCCATTGATAATGCAAAGATCATCGCCAGAGGCTCAGCAATCTCCTCCCTCGCCTCCTACAGTAGCCTGGGTACATCTTATCCGGTCCTGGCAACTTATCCAACTTGATGCTTTCCAAAAGCTCCAGCACATCCTCTTTCTTAATATCTACATGCTGAAGCTTTTCAGTCTGCTGCAAGTCATCACTACAATCACCAAGATCCTTTTCCATAGTGAACACTGAAGTAAAGTATTCATTAAGTACCTCTGCTATTTCTTCCGGTTCCATACACACTTTCCCACTGTCACACTTGATTCGTCCTATTCTTTCACGTCTTATCCTCTTGCTGTTCACATACTTGTAGAATGCCCTGGGGTTTTCCTTAATCCTGCCCACCAAGGCCTTCTCATGGCCCCTTCTGGCTCTCCTAATTTCCTTATATAGAAACGTAGAAAACAGGTGCAGGAGTAGGCCATTCGGCCTTTCGAGCCCGCACCGCCATTCAGTATGATTATAGCTGATCATCCAATTCAGAACCATGTACCTGCCTTCTCTCCATACCCCCGATCCCTTGAGCCACAAGGGCCATATCTAACTCCCTCTTAAATATAGCCAATGAACTGGCCTCAACTGTTTCCTGTGGCAGAGAATTCCACAGATTCACCACTCCCTGTGTGAAGAAGTTTTTCCTCATCTCAGTCCTAAAAGGCTTCCCCTTTATCCTCAAACTGTGACCCCTCGTTCTGGACTTCCCCAACATCGTGAACAATCTTCCTGCATCTAGCCTGTCCAATCCCTTTAGAATTTTATACGTTTCAATCAGATCCTCCCTCAATCTTCAAAATTCCAGCGAGTATAAGCCTAGTCGATCCAGTCTTTCATCATATGAAAGTCCTGCCATCCCAGGAATCAATCTGGTGAACATTCTTTGTACTCCCTCTATGGCAAGGATGTCTTTCCTCAGATTAGGGGACCAAAGCTGCACACAATACTCCAGGTGTGCTCTCACCAAGGACTTGTACAACTGCAGTAGTACCTCCCTGCTCCTGTACTCGAATCCTCTCGCTATAAATACCAGCATACCATTCGCCTTTTTCACCACCTGCTGTACCTGCATGCCCACTTTCAATGACTGGTGTATAATGACACCCAGGTATCGTTGCACCTCCCCTTTTCCTAATCGGCCACCATTCAGATAATAATCTGTTTTCCTGTTTTTGCCACCAAAGTGGATAACTTCACATTTATCCACATTAAATTGGATCTGCCATGAATTTGCCCACTCACCCAACCTATCCAAGTCACCCTGCATCCTCTTAGCATCCTCCTCACAACTAACACTGCCGCCCAGCTTCATGTCATCCGCAAACTTGGAGATGCTGCATTTAATTCCCTCATCCAAGTCATTAATATAGATTGTAAACAACTGGGGTCCCAGCACTGAGCCTTACGGTACCCCACTAGTCCCTGCCTGCCATTCTGAAAAGGTCCCGTTTATTCCCACTCTTTGCTTCCTGTCTGCCAACCAATTCTCTATCCACATAGTCATAGTCATACTTTATTAATCCCAGGGGAAATTGGTTTTCGTTAAAGTTGCACCATAAATAATTAAATAGTAATTAAAACCATAAATAATTAAATAGTAATATGTAAATTACGCCAGGAAATAAGTCCAGGACCAGCCTATTGGCTCAGGGTGTCTGACCTTCCAAGGGAGGAGTTGTAAAGTTTGATTGCCACAGGCAGGAATGACTTCCTATGACGCTCTGTGCTGCATCTCGGTGGAATGAGTCTCTGGCTGAATGTACTCCTGTGCCCAACCAGTACATTATGTAGTGGATGGGAGACATTGTCCAAGATGGCATGCAACTTGGACAGCATCCTCTTTTCAGACACCACCGTGAGAGAGTCCAGTTCCATCCCCACAACATCACTGGCCTTACGAATGAGTTTGTTGATTCTGTTGGTGTCTGCTACCCTCAGCCTGCTGCCCCAGCACACAACAGCAAACATGATCACACTGGCCACCACAGACTCATAGAACATCCTCAGCATTGTCTGACAGATGTTAAAGGACCTCAGTCTCCTCAGGAAATAGAGACGGCTCTGACCCTTCTTGTAGACAGCCTCAGTGTTCTTTGACCAGTCCAGTTTATTGTCAATTCGTACCCCCAGGTATTTGTAATCCTCCACCATGTTCACACTGACCCCCTGGATGGAAACAGGGGTCACCGGTACCTTAGCTCTCCTCAGGTCTACCACCAGCTCCTTAGTCTTTTTCACATTAAGCTGCAGATAATTCTGCTCACACCATGTGACAAAGTTTCCTACCGTAGCCCTGTACTCAGCCTCATCTCCCTTGCTGATGCATCCAACTATGGCAGAGTCATCAGAAAACTTCTGAAGATGACAAGACTCTGTGCAGTAGTTGAAGTCCGAGATGTAAATGGTGAAGAGAAAGGGAGACAAGACAGTCCCCTGTGGAGCCCCAGTGCTGCTGATTACTCTGTCGGACACACAGTGTTGCAAGCACACATACTGTGGTCTGCCAGTCAGGTAATCAAGAATCCATGACACCAGGAAAGCATCCACCTGCATCGCTACCACATCAATACCTTACCCCCAATACCGTGTGCTTTAAGTTTGCACACTAATCTCCTGTGTGGGACCTTGTCAAAAGCCTTCTGAAAATCCAAATATACCACATCCACTGGTTCTCCCCTATCCACTCTGCTAGTTATGTCCTCAAAAAATTCTATGAGATTCGTCAGACATGATTTTCCTTTCACAAGTCCCTGCTGACTTTGTCCGATGATTTCACCGCTTTCCAAATATGCTGTTATCACATCTTTGACAACTGACTCTAGCAGTTTCCCCACCACCGATGTTAGGCTAACCGGTCTATAATTCCCTGGTTTCTCTCTCCCTCCATTTTTAAAAAGTGGTGTTACATTAGCAACCCTCCAATCCTCAGGAATTAATCCAGAATCTAAAAAGTTTTGAAAAATTATCACTAATGCATCCACTATTTCTTGGGCTACTTCCTTAAGCACTCTGGGATGCAGACCATCTGGCCCTGGGGATTTATCTGCCTTCAATCCCTTCAATTTACCTAACACCACTTCCCTACTAACATGTATTTCCCTCAGTTCCTACATCTCACTAGACCCTCGGTCCCCTACTATTTCCGGAAGATTATTTATGTCCTCCTTAGTGAAGACAGAACCAAAGTAATTATTCAATTGGTCTGCCATGTCCTTGTTCCCCATAATCAATTCACCTGTTTCTGACTGTAAGGGACCTACATTTGTCTTAACCAATCTTTTTCTTTTCACATATCTATAAAAGCTTTTACAGTCAGTTTTTATGTTCCCTGCCAGGTTCCTTCTTAAGCTCCGTCCTATTAGCTTTATAATCTTCTAGATCTCCAACGGTACCTAGCTCTCTGAACCTTTTGTAAGCTTTTCTTCTTGACTAGATTTATTACAGCCTTTGTACACCACAGTTCCTATACCCTACCATAACTTCCCTGTCTCATTGGAACGTATCTATGCAGAACTCCACATAAATGTCCCCTGAATATTTGCCACATTTCTTTCGTACTTTTCCCTGAGAACATCTGTTTCCAATTTAAGCCTCCAATTTCCTCCTGATAGCTTCATAATTCCCCTTACTCCAATTAAATGCTTTTTTAACTTCTCTGTTCCTATCTCTCTCAAATACGATTGTAAAGGAGATAGAATTGTGATCACTATCTCCAAAATGCTCTCCCAGTGTGAGATCTGACACTTGACCAGGTTCATTTCCCAATACCAAATCAAGTATAGCCTCTCCTCTTGTAGGGTTATCTACATACTGTGTCAAAAAACCTTCCTGAACACACCTAACAAACTCCACCCCATCTAAACCCCTTGCTCTAGGGAGATGCCAGTCGATATTTGGGAAATTAAAATCTCCCATCACGACAACTCTGTTATTATTACACCTTTCCAGGATCTGTTTCCCTACCTGCTCCTCGATATCCCTGTTACTATTGGGTGGCCTTTTAAAAAATACCCAGTAAAGTTATTGACCCCTTCCTGTTCCTAACCTCCACCCACAGAGACTCCGTAGACAATCCCTCCATGACATCCTCCTTTTCTGATAACACTGCCACGCTCCGACCTCCTTTGCCTTCCTCCCTGTCCTTTCTGAAACATCTAAAACCAGGGACTTGAAGTAACCATTCCTGTCCCTGAGCCATCCAAGTCTCCGTAATGGCCAGCAGATCATAGCTCCAAGTACTGATCCACGCTCTAAGCTCATTCGCTTTGTTCACAATACTCCTTGTGCTAAAATAGACACATCTCAAACCTTCGGTCTGAGCGTGTCCCTTCTCTATCACCTGCCTATCCTCCCTCTCACACTGTCTACAAGCTTTCTCTATTTGTGAGCCAACTGCCTCTTCCTCCGTCTCTTCAGTTTGGTTCCTACCCTCAACAATTCTAGTTTAAACTCTGCCCAGTAGCCTTAGCAAACCTCCCGGCCAGGATACTTTATACTTTATGGTTGCCAAACAACTGATGTACAATCATCACAGCGATATTTGTTTCTGTGCTTCATGCTCCCTGGAGTACAAATCAATAGTAAGTATTAAAAATTTAAATTATAAATCATAAATTGAAAATAGAAAAGGGAAAGTAAAGTAGTGCAAAAAAACCGAGAGGCAGGTCTGGGTATTTGGAGGGTATGGCCCAGATCCGGGTCAGGATCCGTTCAGCAGTCTTATCACAGTTGGAAAGAAGCTGTTCCCAAATCTGGCCGTACGAGTCTTCAAGCTCCCGGAGGGAAGAGGGATGAAAAGTGTGTTGGCTGGGTGGGTCGCGTCCTTGATTATCCTGGCAGCACTGCTCTGACAGCGTGCAGTTTAAGGTGAGTCCAAGGACGGAAGATTGGTTTGTGATATGTGCTGCGCCATGTTCACGATCTTCTGCAGCTTCTTCCGGTCTTGGACAGGACAAATTCCATACCAGGTTGTGATGCACCCTAGAAGAATGCTTTCTACGGTGCATATATAAAATTAGTGAGGGTTTTAGGGGACAGGCCAAATTTCTTTAGCTTTCTCAGGAAGTAAAGGCGCTGGTGGGCCTTCTTGGCAGTGGACTCTGCTTGGTTGGACCAAGTCAGGTCATTTGTGATATTGACCTGAGGAATTTAAAGCTTTTGACCTGGGAATAAAGATACTGGTCCCCCTGGGATTGAAGTGCAACCCATCCTTTTTGTACAGGTCACACCTGCCCCTGCTCCAATCCCTCAGTCACACATTTATCCTCCACCTCACTCTATTCCTATACTCACTGTCACGTGGCACAGGCAGCAATCCCGAGATTACTACCTTTGAGGTCCTGCTTCTCAACTTTCTTCCTAACTCCATGTAGTTTTTTTTCAGGACCTCCTCCTTTTTCCTACCTATGTCATTGGTACCAATATGTACCACGACCTCTGCCTGTTCTCCCTCCCACTGCAGGATATCTTGGACGCGATCTGAAACATCTCGGACCCTGGCACCTGGGAGGCAGACTACCCTCTGCGCTTCTTTCCTGCGTCCATAGAATCGCCTGTCTGACCCCCCTAACTATAGAGTCGCCTATCACTATTGCCTTCCTCTTCCTTTCCCTACCCTTTTGAGCCACAGGGCTGGACTCTGTGCCAGAGGCACGGCCACTGTTGCTTTCCCCAGGTGGGCTGTCCCCCGCAACAGTACTCAAACAGGAGTACCTATTGTCAAGGGGTACAGCCACAGGGGTACTCCCTAGCACCTGACTCTTCCCCTTCCCCCTCCTGACTGTGACCCACTTGTCTGTCTCCCGTGGCCTCGGTGTGACCACCTGCCTATAACTCCTTTCTATCACCTCCTCGCTCTCCATGACCAGGCAAAGGTCATTGAGCTGCATCTCCAGTTCCCTATCTCGGTCTCTCAGGAGCTGCAGCTCGACACACCTGGTGCAGATATGGCCATCCGGGAGGCTGGGAGACTCCAGGACCTCCCACATCCAACACCAAGCACAGAAAACTGGCCTCACACACATACTTCCATTCCACAAATAACACAGGTAAACCTACCTCGCCTCGTCCCGTTACCGCCTAAGCCCGTTGAGCCAAAGCCCTATCACTCTGCTGCCTCTCACTCAACTGTCCGCTGGATATGGCGGTCTTCTTTTTAAATCTTTCGTGCTCTACTGGCTGACGTCACGCGCCTGCAGTCTTGCCTCTCTTTTACCCCGAGTGGTAAAAACTGGCTTGGCTCCGAACATCAGCCATTCACTCGCAGCCTTCTTGCTCCGAATCAAAACCTGTGGCAGATTCCTTGCCTTTTTAAACCTTTTGCGCTCTACTGGCTGATGTCACGCGCCTGCGCAGTCTTGCCTCTCGGCTCTTGAACTCAATTCCACAATTGATGAAGGCCAATACACCATACGCCTTCTTAACCACAGAGTGAACCTGCGCAGCTGCTTTTAGTGTCCTATGGACTCAGACCCCAAGATCCCTCTGATCCTCCACACTGCCAAGAGTCTAACCATTAATACTATATTCTGCCAGCATATTTGACCGACCAAAATGAACCACTTCACACTTAACTGGGTTGAACTCCATCTGCCACTTCTCAGCCCTGTTTTGCATCCTATCAATGTCCCACTGTAACCTCTGACAGCTCTCCACACTATCCACAACACCCCCAACCTTTGTGTCATCAGCAAATTTATTAACCTATCCCTCCACTTCCTCATACAGGTCATTTATAAAAACCAGAAAGAGTAGGGGTCCCAGAACAGATCCCTGAGGCACACCACTGGTCACCAACCTCCATGCAGAATATGACCCCGTCTACAACCACTCTTTGCCTTCTGTGGGCAAGCCAGTTCTGGACATAGAATGTCAAAATAATCAGTCACAACAGAGACCCCTGTGGAACACCATGAGTCACTGGCAGCCAACAGAAGAGGCTCCCTTTATTCCCGCACTTTGCCTCCTGCCAATCAGCCACTGTTGTATCCATGCTGTCCTGTAATACCTTAGGCTTGTAGCTTGTTAAGCAATCTCATATGTGGCACCTTGTCAAAGACCTTCTGAAAACTCAAGTACATCAACCAATTCTCTTTTGTCTATTCTACTTGAAATTTCTTCGAAGAATTTCAACAGATTTTCCAGGCATGATTTTCCCTTGAGGAAACCATGCTGATTATGGCCTGTTTTATAATGTTTGTGGTGTTAGTGGAGTACAGGTGCATGGTTACCTGAAAGTGGGGTCACTGGCAGACAGGGAGTTGAAAAGCAGCTTTCAGCATGCTGACCTTCAGTCAGGACACTCAGTACAGAAGTTGGGAGTTTACATCACAGTTATAAATTGGGGAGGCTGCATTTGGATTAATGTGTTCAGTTTTGGTCACCCTACCATAAATTGGAAGGAGTGCAGAGTAGATTTCCAATTATGTTGCCAGGACTTAAGGGACTGAATTATAGGGAGAGATCGAACAGTCTTGGAATTCATTCACTGGAGCACAAGAGTGATTTGCAGAGGTGTCTAAAACCATGGAGGCACAGGTAGCTTTAATGCACTCGGTCTTTTCTCCCAAGATTAAGGAGTCAAGAACTGCAGGGCATTGAAAAATGAGAAGGGGAAGTATATATTAGGAACTCGAGGGATAACTTTTATTCAGTTGACCCTCAAGTTAACTTCTTTTGAGTTACCCTTGAGTTAACTAAATGAATTGCCAGAGGACGTGGTTGAGGAGGTACATTAACAACTTTTAGAACAGAGAACACAGATATGTACAGCACCTTGACCCACATTGTTGTGCTGAACTAATTTTAACTCGTACTTAATGCCTAACAAAACTCATTTCTTCTACCTACGCAATGTCCATTTAGAAGGATATGAGCCAAACTCAGGCAAATGGGACTGGGCTCCAATGACCTTGCACAAGCACTTGACTCACCAAGGTGCAGGTGAAGAGTGTTAGTACAGATGGTAATTATTGGCACTGTCCAATGGGCCTGTTTCTGTGACGTATGATACTTTGGCTGTGAGGCCGACTGGATTCGACAAGGTGATGATTTATGGCAACCAGAGAGATGAGGTGTAGAGGCTGATCGATCTGAAGCAGAGGCAGTGAAGGACACAATTCCAGCTGAAACCTTCAGGGGAAATTAATTATTACTGGAAATTTGACAGCTGTTGAGAAAGTGGGTGTGTGTGTGCCATTTGGACCTATCTAACAAAGAGGCTTTGTATTTGCAGACTGCTGGAGCAACTCAGAGTTGAAGAGCATCTGTGGAGGCGAAAGAATGTTCCTCATTCAGTGTCTCATCCCTTTGTTGTCTTCTTGACCTGAGAATTCCTCTAGGAGTTTGGTTTTTACTCCAGTTTCCAGATCAGCAGAGTCTTTCTTGGGTCTCTGGGCTTGCAGCATGTGAATGTGGGTTTTAAGTGTGTGTGCTCAGTGAGTGCAGGGCAGAAAAGTTACTTAAAATGCATCTCCTTTCTTACCTCAAATTACAGGGGCCCAAAATATCACCTTTTAGCCCACACCAGCCTGTCTCTTTCAGTGGTCCACAGCAGTTTCCGAACACACAGTCTCAAGGTTGTCGGAAGTGGTAAGTTTCATTCTTTGTCTCACTGTCTCACTTTCTAATGCTTTTTCTGCTTTTCTGTCCATATCTTCCTCACAGCTTATCTTATAGAGCAAAACAGCACAAGTACCGGCCCTTCAGCCCAAAGAGACCATGCCGTGACAGAAGCTTATCAATTGTGAAAGACAGATAAGATAGAGAGTCAGAACCTCTTAACCTAGGGTGGAAATATTAAATACCAAAGAGCACGAAATAGTAAAGGGGGAAGTTTAAATCAGATTTGCTTTAAGATACGGTCATAGTCTCAGCACAGAAATGGGCCCAGCTGGCCCATGCTGGCCAAAGATGCCCCGTTCAAGATGGTTCCATTTGTGTGTATTTGGCCCAAAGTTCTGAACCTTCCCAATCCATATACATATCCATATGTCCTTAAAAAGTTGTTATTGTATTTGCCTCAAACTCTTCCTCTGGCAGCTCACTCCATATGCACACTACAAATTGGGTAAAATAAGTTGTCCCTCAAGTTCCAGTTGTAACTCACTGTAAACCTATACTATCTAGTTCCTGATTCCCCAACCCTGAGGAAAAAAGAATTCATTCACCCCTCAAAAAGTGGTGCTAAATTGTACTGTTCAGGGTTTATTCAAGAAGTGAATGGTTGAAGGGAAGTCTGGTGATGTGGGACAACAAGCTCTATACTTCCTGTGCAATAGTATGACGGTCTGGCCTGGGTGGTGGGAAACTTTGAAGATGGATGTTGTCTTCTTGAGTTAGTGTTACTTGTAGCTGCTACTGATGGTGGGAAATAATGTGCTTGTGGTGAATTGGGCAGAGTCCAATACTGTCTGCAGTTTACCACATTCCTTGGAACGTTGAAAGATTGAATTCATAATTAGCTCGGCCTTAGAAGACAGGGGTGGGAGACAGACATTTGCTCTCTCCTGTCAACATAAGAACATAAGAAATAGGAGCAGAAGTAGACCATTCGGCCCATTGAGCCTGCCCCGCCATTCAATAAGATCATGGCTGATCTGTCCGTAAACTCAGCTCCATCCTTTTCCCCATAACCCTTAATTCCCCTACTGTGTAAAAAATCTATCTAACTGTATCTTAAATATACTTAGTTAAATATATTCAACTGCTTCCCTGAGAAGAGAATTCCACAGATTCACCACTCTCTGGGAAAAATAGTTTCTCATCTCCATCCTAAATCTTCTCCCTGAATCTTGAGGCAATGTCCCCTAGTTCTAGTCTCACCTACCAATGGAAACAACTTTCCTACGTCTATCTTATCAATCCCTTTCAAAATTTTGTATGTTTCTATAAGATTCCCTCTCATTCTTCTGAATTCCAGAGAGTATAGTCCCAGGCAACTCAATCTCTCCTCATAGGTTAACCCCTTCATCCCTAGAATCAAACTGTTGAACCTCCTCTGCACTGCCTCCAAAGCCAGTATATCCTTCCTCAAGTATGCAGACCAGAACTGCACGCAGTACTCCAGGTGCGGCCTCACCAGTACCCTGTATAGTTGCAGCATGACCTCCCTGCTCTTGAATTCAATCCCTCTGGCATTTGCCTTCTTAATAACCTGTTGTACCTGCAAACCAACTTTTTGCGATTCATGCACAAGCACTCCCGAGTCCCTCCGCACAACAGCATGCTGCAATCTTTCACCATTTAAATTATAATCTGCTCTTCTGTTATTCCTTCCAAAGTGGATGATCTCGCATTTACCAACATTGTATCCCATCTGCCAGACCTTAGCCCACTCACTTAACCTATCTCTATCCGTCTGCAGACTCTCCACATCCTCTGTACAATTTACTTTTCCACTCAGCAAATTTTGCTATGCTACACTCAGTCCAACTGGAGAAACACCCATTTATACCAACTCTCTGCCTTCTATTGGTTAACCAATCCACTATCCATGCCAATACACTTCCTCCGACTCCATGCATCTGAATCTTATTTATAGGTCTCTTGTGTGGCACTTTATCGAACACCTTCTGGAAATCCAAGTATATAACATCCACCTGGTCCCCTCTATCCACTGCACTCATGCTGTCCTCAAAGAACTCCAGTAAGTTCATCGAACAGGACCTGCCCTTTCTGAATCCATGCTGCGTCTGTCTAACGGAACCACTCCTTAATAAATGTTTTGCTATTTCTTCCTTAATGACAGCTTCAAGTATTTTCCCCAACTACTGTTACTCTCTGCCCGTCTCTCTCTTGCTCCCTGTCTCTTGTATATATATCCCGTCTCTCTATATCTATATCTACCCCTCCCCCTCCCCCTCCCTCTCTTTCTCTCTCTCTGTCTCCCCTCCCTCTCTCCCATCACTGGCTCTCTCTTGCTCTCTCTCAAACACAAAATAATCTGCAGATGCTGGGGTCAAAGCAAGACTCACAACACGCCGGAGGAACTCAGCAGGTCGGGCAGTATCCGTGGAAACGTTTCGGGCCGGAACCCTTCGTCAGGACTGAAGAGGGAGGGGGCAGAGGCCCTATAAAGAAGGTGGGGGGAGGGTGGGAAGGAGAAGGCTGGTAGGTTCCAGGTGAAAAACCAGTAAGGGGAAAGATAAAGGGAGTGAATAGGGGAGGCAGTGAGACAGGGAGAGAGAGAATGAGACAGGAAGCGAGAGACAGGGGAGGGAGAGATGGGCGAGGGAGGGACGGGTAATTTCCGGTAATTCCCTCCCCCTCCCTTCCTTTATCCCTATTTCACTCTGCCCCCTCCCCCAGCTGCCTATCACTTCCCTCATGGTTCTGCCTCCTTTTACTACCCATTGTGTTTTCCTTCTTCATCTTTCCTGCCTATCCCCTCCCTGCTTCCCCTCTCGCCCCCACCCCTTTGTCTTTCCCCTTACTGGTTTTTCACCTGGAACCTACCAGCCTTCTCCTTCCCACCCTCCCCCATCTTCTTTATAGGGTCTCTGCCCCTTCCTTCTTCAGTCCTGACGAAGGGTTTCGGCCCGAAACATCGATCGATCTTTTCCACTGATGCTGCCCGACCTGCTGAGTTCCTCCAGTGTGTTGTGAGTGTTGCTCTCGCTCTCTCCCCCATCTCTCTCTCTCCATCTGATCTCTCTCTCTCCCTCTCTCTCCCCCTCCACCCCCTCCCACTCCCCCTCTCTCTGCCCCCCTCTGACCCTCTCTCCGCCCCCTCTCTCTGCCCCCCTCAGCCCCTCTCTCTCTGTCCCCTCTCTCCTCCTTTTCTGTCCTCCCTCTCTCTCCCCCTTACCTGTCTCCCCCTCACTCTGTCTCCCCGTCTTCTCTCTCCCTGCCCTCTCTCTCTCCCTCCCCCTCTCGCCCCCTGCCCTCTCTCTCTCCCCCTCCCCCCTTTCCGCCGTCTCTCGCTCACGTCAGGCTCGTACGTTCTTCCACCTCTCTCTCTCTCTCTCTCTCTCTCTCTTGCAGAGGAGTGTTCCTTCTGGTTGCCTCTCTATGGCAGTATCTGTTGCCGCCTAACCGCGCAGCCTCGGTGTATGACACAGCATGTGAATACAGGTGTTTTAAACCTGCAGGTGAGTGTACGTGTTCTCATACCTGTACAGGCCATTCATCCCACCTTGTCTATGGACTGTCGAGGAACCAGCTCTGCTCATCCCAGTTACCACGATTTCCTCTGGGATCTTGTTGTGTTGTCTGTGCGGTTTGTGCTGTTGTGTGTGTCTGTGCCATGTGTGGTTTGTCTGCTGGGTATTTTGGGCACGCTGTGTTGGAGCTGGAATATGTGGAAACTCCCGTGGGCTGCCCCAGCACAAGAAGTCATTGAGAAGTACAGCATCTGACCCACCTGATCTGTGCCGAACCATTTAAAATGCTGCACTGGGACAATAATGCTCTATATCCCTACTCTCCATGTACCTGTTCAAACTTCGCCTAAGGATTGAGATTGAGCAAACATGCACCACTTGTGCTGGCAGCTCAGTCCAGACTCTCAACCCTCTAAGTTAAGTAGTTTCCCCTCAAGTTTCCCTTAAACATTTCACCTTTCACCCTTAACCTCTGGTTGTAGTCCCGCCTGTCCTCAGCAGAAAAAGTTTGTTTGCATTCACCCCTCATAATTTTTATATACCTGTAATCAAACCTCTTAACCTATTTAATCTTTCCTTATAACTCATGTCCTCCAGACCCACCAACATTCATGTCAATTTTATCTGTACCCTTTCAATCTTATTTACATCTTTCTTGTAGGTACAGTGGTGCCAGAGAGTTGTGAACCCTCTAGAATTTTCACTATTTCTGCATAAATATGACATAAAAGTTGATCAGATCTTTACGCCTAAAACTAGGTAAAGAGAACAAAATGAAATAAATAACACCAAAATCATTATACTTGTTCATTTATTTATTGAGAAAAATGACATGTATTTATTGGAAAAAGTATGCGAACCTTTGCTTTCAGTAACTGGTGTGAACCCCTTGTACCACAATAACTTCAACCAAACATTTCCAGTAACTGTTGATCAGTCTTGCTCATTAGCTTGGAGGAATTTTGGGCCATTACTCCTTACAAAACTGCTTCAACTCTGGGATGTTGGTGGGCTTTCTTGCACGAACTGCTTGCTTCAGGTCCTTCCACAACATTCCTATAGGATTGAGGTCAGGACTTTGACTCGGCCATTCCAAAACAGGAATTTTCTTCTATGTAAACTACTCTGTTGTTGATTTACTCTTGTCTTTCAGATCATTGTCTTGATGCATTATTCAACTTCTATTAAGCTTCAGGTGATGGACTGCTACACTGACATTCTCCTGTAAAATGTCTTGATACAAATTTGAATTCATTGTTCCCTCAATGGTTGCAAGCTGTCCAGGCCCTGAGGCAGAAAGCAGCCCCAGATCATGATGCTCCTTCACCGTGCTTCACGGTTGGGATGAGTTTTTGGTGTTGGTGTGCAGTGTCCTTTTTCTTCCAAACATAGCAGTCTTCATTTCTGCTAAAACGTTCAACTTTTATCTCATCTGTCCACAGTGTGTTGTTCCATAAGTGTTGTGGAACATCCAGGTGGTCTTTTGCAAACTTGAGACGTGCAGCAATTTTTTTTTTGAGAGCAGCAGTTTCCTCCATGGTGTCCTTCCATGAACACATTACTGTTCAGTGTTTTTCTTGTAGTGGACATGAGCAGAGACTTTTGCAAGTTTTTGAGATTTCTGCAGATCCTTGGGTTCTTTTTCACCTGCTTCAGCATTGCACATTGTGCTTGGTGTGATCTTTGCAGGAATCCCACTCCTAGGGAGAGTAGCAACAGTACTGAGTTTGCTCCATTTGTAGATTCTTTCTTACTGTGGACTGATGAACATTCAGGTCTTTAGAAATGCTTTGGTAGCCTTTTCCAGCTTCATGCACGGTTCTTCTTCTAAGGTCCTCCGAAAGTTGTTTTGATCGAGGCATTGTGCACAGAAACAGATCTTTCTTGAGAAGAGCAGGCTCTGTCATTAACTTTGTGTGAATTTTTTTTATAGGGCAGGGCACCTTTACAACCCATACCTCATTGATTGGAATACCTGACTCCAAATAGCTTTTGTGGAAGGTATTACCCCAGAGGTTCACATACTTTTCCCAAAAAATGCACATATGGGATAATTTTTCTCAAATAAATGAGCAAGTCTAATATTTTTTTGTATTATTTATCTACGGGTTTTCAAACTTTCTAGCACCACTGTAGTGACCAAGACCACACATAATGCTCCAAAATGGGCCTCACGAATGTTACTGTGGAAGACATGCGCAGAATGGTGGAAGTTCCAGGTGTTAGGGGTCATGAAGTGTGTGAAGTTGCCAGTTTGTAGATTGTAGGTCCTTGGGAAAGAGAAAGGGTTGAAGGTAGATAAGTCACCTGGACCAGATGGTGTATACCCCAGTGTTCTGAAAGAGCTGGCTGAAGAGATTGTGGATCACTAGATTCCTTAATGGTTCCAGAAGACTGGAAAATTATAAATGTTGCTCCACTCTTCAAGAAGGGAGAGAGGCAGAAGAAAGGAAACTATTCCATGTAGGCCCATTGTTTCTGCTTGTTCCTGTTCCTGCATACCTTGATTCTGTTTTATTTCCCCCTGGTTCAGTCCCTTCTTATGCTCTTCACAAGCTCTTGATCTATTCAATGATTTCAAGTTCCCTGGCCCCGAGCATCTTATTTTCACTATGGATGTCCAGTCCCTATACACCTCATCCCTCACCAGGAAGGCCTGAAAGCTCTCTGTTTCCTTCTGGACACCAGACCCAAACAATTCCCCTCCACAACCAATGTCCTCCGTCTGGTGGAACTTGTCTTCACTCTTAATAATTTCTCCTTTGGCTCCTCCCACTTCCTTCAAACAAAGGTGTAGCCATTGGCACTCACAGGGGTCCCAGCTACGCCTGCCTTTTTGTCAGCTACGTGGAACAGTCTACGTTCCAAGCCTACACTGGTGTCATTCCCCAACTTCTCTTATGCCACATCGATGGCATTGCTGCTGTTTCCTGCACCCATGCAGAGCTTGTCGACTTCATCAACTCTTGCCTCCAGCTTCCACACTGACCTCAAAATTACCTGGTCCATTTCTAACACCTCCCTCCCCTTTCTCAACCTCACAGTCTCTATCTCTGGAGGCAGCTTATCCACTGATGGCCATTGCAAACCCACAGACTTTCACAGCTACCTGGACTATACCTCTTCTCACCCTGTCACTTGCAAGAACACTTCTCTCAATTCCTCTGTCTCCGCCGCATCTGGTCTCAGGAAGAGGCTTTTCATTCCAGAACAAATGAAATGTCCTCCTTCAAAGAAAGGGGCTTCCCTTCCTCCGCCATCAACTTTGCCCTCAACTGCATCTCTTCCATTTCATGCATTTCCGGCCTCATCCAATCCTCCTGCCAACCCACTAGGGATAGGAATGCTCTTGTCCTCACCTAACACCCCACCAGCCTCCGCGCCCAGCACACAATTCTCCGTAACTTCCACCATCTCCTATGGGATCCCACTACCAAGCAGATAGAAACATAGAAAACCTACAGCACAATACAGGCCCTTCAGCCCACAAAGATGTGCCGAACATGTCCCGACCTTAGAAATTACTTGGCTTACCTATAGCCATCTATTTTTCTAAGCTCCATGTACCTATCCAAAAGTCTCTTAAAAGACCCTATCGTATCCGCTTCCACCACCGTTGCTGACAGCCCATTCCACGCACTCACCGCTCTCTGCGTAAAAAAAACTTATCCCTGACATCTCCTCTGCACCTAATCCCCAGCACCTTAAACCTGTGTCCTCTTGTGATAGCCATTTCAGCCCTGGGAAAAAGCCTCTGACTATCCACATGATCAATACCTCTCATCATCTCATCCACCTCTGTCAGGTCACCTCTCATCCTCCATCGCTCCAAGGAGAAAAGGCCGAATTCACTCAACCTATTCTCATAAGGCATGCTCCCCAATCCAGGCAACATCCTTGTAAATCTCCTCTGCACGCTTTCTATGGTTTCCATATCCTTCCTGTAGTGAGGTGACCAGAACTGAGCACAGTACTCCAAGTGGGGTCTGACCAGGGTCCTATATAGCTGTAACATTACCTCTCGGCTCCTAAATTCAATTCCACGATTGATGAAGGCCAATACACTGTATGCCTTCTTAACCGCAGGGTCAACCTGCGCAGCAGCTTTGAGCATCCTGTAGACTCGAACCCCAAGATCCCTCTGGTCCTCCACACTGCCAAGAGTCTTACCATTAATACTATATTCTGCCATCATATTTGACCAACCAAAATGAAACACTTCACACTTATCTGGGTTGAACTCCATCTGCCACTTCTCAGCCCAGTTTTGCATCCTATCAATGTCCCTCTGTAGCCTCTGACAGCCCTCCACACTATCCACAACACCCCCAACCTTTGTGTCATCAGTCAATTTGCTAACCCATCCCTCCACTTCCTCATCCAGGTCATCCAGAACAACATCCGCAACCCTCCAATCCTCCAGAACCTCTCCCATCCCCATTGATGATGCAAAGATCATCGCCAGAGGCTGAACAATCTCCTCCCTCGCTTCCCACAGTAACCTGGGGTATATCTCGTCTGGTCCCGGTGACTTCGTCAAGCACCTCCGCTCCGTCCGCCACAACAGACAGGATCTCCCGGTTGCCACCCACTTCAACTCTGCTTCACATTCCCATTTGGATATGTCCATACATGGCCTCCTCTACTGCCATGATGAGGCCAAACTCAGGTTGGAGGAGCAACACCTCATATACCGTCTGGATAGTCTCCAGCCCCTTGGCATGAACATTGAATTTTCCAACTTCCGGTAATTCCCTCCCCCTCCCTTCCCCCACCCCAGTTTCACTCTGCCCCCTCCCCCAGCTGCCTATCACCTCCCTGCTTCTGCCTCCTTCTACTACCCATTGTGTTTTCCCCTATTCCTTCCTCACCTTTCCTGCCTATCCCCTCCCTGCTTCCCCTCCCCCACCCCCACCCCTTTGTCTTTCCCCTTACTGGTTTTTCACCTGGAACCTACCAGCCTTCTCCTTCCCACCCGCCCCCATCTTCTTTATAGGGCCTCTGCCCCCTCCCTCTTCAGTCCTGACGAAGGGTCTCAGCCGGAAACCTTGATTGTTCGTTTCCACGGATGCTGCCCGACCTGCTGAGTTCTTCTAGTGTGTTGTGCATGTTGCTTTGACCCCAGCATCTGCAGAGTATTTTGTGTCTACAAAACGCTTTTCTAACTTGTCTGTTCTTATCTCTCTCCAATGCTATGGTAAAGGAGAGAGAATTATGATCACTATCTCCAAGTGCTCTCCCACTGAGAGATCTGACACCTGACCAGGTTCATTTCCAATACGAAATCAAGTACAGCCTCTCCTCTTGTAGGCTTATCCACATATTGTGTCAAGAAACCTTCTTGAACACACCTAACAAACTCCAACCCATCTAACCCTTTGGTCTAGGGAGATGCCAATCGATATTTGGGAAATTAAAATATCCCATCATGACAACCCTGTTATTATTACACTTTTCCAGGATGTGTTTCCCCATCTGCTCCTCGATATCCCTGTTACTACTGGGAGGCCGATAAAAAACACCCAGTAAAGTTATTGACCCCTTCCCATTCCTAACCTCCACCCTCAGAGACTCCGTAGACAATCCCTCCATGACATCCACATTTTCTGCAGCCGTGACACTATCTCTGATCAGCAGTGCCACATCCCCACCTCTTTTGCCTCCCTCCCTGTCCTTTCTGAAACATCTAAAACCCAGCACTTGAAGTAACTATTCCTGTCCCTGAGCCATCCAAGTCTCTGTAATGGCCATCACATCATATCTCCAACTGCTGATCCGCGCTCTAAGCTCATCCGCTTTGTTCACAATACTCCTTGCATTAAAGTAGACACATCTCAAACCGTCGGTCTGAGCGCGTCCCTTCTCTATCACCTGCGTATCCTCCCTCACGCACTGTCTCCTAGCTATCTCTATTTGTGAGCCAGTCGCCTCTTTCCCAGTCTCTTCAGTTCAGTTCCCACCCCCAATTCTAGTTTAAACTCTCCCCAGTAGCCTTAGCAAACCTCCCCACCAGGATATTGGTCCCCCTGGGATTCAAGTGCAACCTGTCCTTTTTGTACAGGTCACACCTGCCCCAAAAGAGGTTCCAATGATCCAGAAATGAGACCACACCTGGAGTATTGTGTGCAGTTTTGGTCCCCTAATCTGAGGAAAGACATCTTTGCCATAGAGGGAGTACAAAGAAGGTTCACCAGATTGATTCCTGGGATGGCAGGTCTTTCATATGAAGAAAGACTGGATGAACTGGGCTTGTACTCGTTGGAATTTAGAAGATTGAGGGGGGATCTGATTGAAACGTATAAGATCCTAAAGGGATTGGACAGGCTAGATGAGGGAAGATTGTTCCCGATGTTGGGGAGGTCCAGAACGAGGGGTCACAGTTTGAGGATAGAGGGGAAGCCTTTTAGGACCGAGATTAGGAAAAACTTCTTCACACAGAGAGTGGTGAATCTGTGGAATTCTCTGCCACAGCAAACTGTTGAGGCCAGTTCATTAGCTATGTTTAAAAGGAAGTTAGATATGGCCCTTGTGGCTACAGGGGTCAGGGGGTATGGAGGGAAGGCTGGGTTCTGAGTTGGATGATCAGCCATGATCATAATAAATGGCGGTGCAGGCTCGAAGGGCCGAATGGCCTACTCCTGCACCTATTTTCTATGTTTCTATGTTTCTAAATCTGAATCCTAGCCCCCTGCTCCAATCCTCCACCTCATTGCATTCCTACTCTCACTGTCACGTGGCACAGGCAGTAATCCTGAGATTACTACCTTTGAGGTCCTGCTTCTCAACTTCTTTCCTAACTCCCTGTTGTCTTTTTTCAGGACCTCTTCCCTTTTCCTCCCTATGTCATTGGTACCAATATGTACCACGACCTCTGGCTATTTTCCCTCCAACTTGGATGCGACCTGAAACATCCCGGACCCTGGCACCTGGGAGAATTGTCTGTCTGACCCCCTAACTATGGAGTCCCCTATCACTACTGCCTTCCTCTTCCTTTCCCTACCCTTCTGAGCCACAGGGCCAGAGTACTCAAACAGGAGTACTTATTGTTCAGGGGGACAGCCACGGGGGTACTCTCTAGTACCTGACTCTTCCCCTTCCCTCTCCTGACTGTGACCCACTTGTGTGTCTCCCATGGCCTCGGTGTGACCACCTCCCTGTAACTCCTCTGTCTCACCTCCTCGCTCTCCCTGACCAGATGAAGGTCATTGAGCTGCATCTCCAGTTCCCTAACATAGTCCCTAAGAAGCTGCAGCTCGATACACCTGGTACAGATATGGCTGTCCAGGACCTCCCACATCTGACACCGAGCACAGAAAACCGGCCTCTCACACATGCTTGCTTTCTGCAATTAACACAGGTAAATCTACCTCGCCTCGTCCCATTACTGCCTGAGCCCGTTAAACCAAAGCCCTCTCACTGTGCTGCCCATTCCGAACGCTGCCTGCTGTATATGGCGGTCTTCATTTTAAACTTCTCGCGCTCTTACTGTCTGACGCCTGCGCAGTCTTACCTCACTTTACTCCGAGCAGTAAAATGCCTTTGCTCTGGAAATCCTTAGCTGTTCCACTCGCAATCTTCTTGCTCCAAATCTTTCCTTCCCTCCACTTTTCATTGGGATCACTCACCAAGCGACTTCCTTGTCCATTTGTCCCTCCCCACTGATCTCCCTCCTGGCACTTATCCTTGCAAGTGGAACAAGTGCTACACCTGCCCCTGTACCTCCTCGCTCACTACCATTCAGGGACCGCATCAGTCCTTCCAGGGGAGGCCACTCTTCGTCTGTGAGTCTGTTGGGGTCATCTACTGTATCCAGTGCACCTGGTGTGGCCTCTTGTATATCGGCGAGACCCAAAGTAGATTGGGAGACAGTTTCGCCGAACACCTGTGCCCCATTCGCTAGATCTCCCAGTGGCCATTCATTTTAATTCCACTTCCCATTCCCATTCCAACGTGTCAGTCCATGGCCTCCTCCACTGTCAGGATGAGGCCACAGTCAGGTTGGACTGGCAGGTCACCTATATTCCGTCTGGGTAGCCTCCAACCTGATGACATGAGCATTGATTTCTCGAACTCTGGTGATGTCCCCCCCTTCACCATTCCCCATTCCTTTTCCCCTCTCTCAACCTACCTCCATCCCTGCCCATCACGACCCCCTGGAGTTCCTCCCTCTCTTCTTTCTCCCACAGACTTCCACCCTCTCCTCTCAAACAACTGGTGGAAAAAAGTAGTTTCGGGCTGAAACGCCTACTGTATTTTTTTCTATAGATGCTGCCTGGCCTGCTCAGTTCCTCCAGCATTTTGTGTGTGTTGTCCTGTCCTCTCCTATTGGATTAAACCTTCTGCAGCTCTGTATCTCTTTCACCAATCAACTTACCAGCTCTTTACTTCATCCCTCCTTCCTCTCCTAGTTTCACTTATCGCCTTGTGGTTCTTCCTCCCCTCCCCCCACCTTCTTACTCTGACTTCTCATCTTTTTCTCTCCAGTCTCGATGAAGGAGCTCGGCCTGAAATGTGACTGTACTCTTTTCCATAGATGCTGACTGGCCTACTGAGTTCCTCCAGCATTTTGTGTGCGTAGCTTGGATTTCCAGCCTCTGCTGATTTTCTTTTGTTTGTGAAAGGAAAATACAGGCCAGTTAGTCTGATCTCAGTGTTTGGGAAGATGCTGGAGTCAATTACTTGATGAGGTCTCAGGGTACTTGGAGGCACATGATAAAATAGGCCATAGGCAGGGTTTCCCCAAAGAAAAATCTTGCCTGACAAATCTGTTGGAATTCTTTGAGGAAATAACAAGCAAAAGACAAGGAGAATCTGTTGATGCTCTGTATTTGGATTTGCTGAAGACCTTTGACAAGGTGCCACACATGAGGTTGCTTAACAAGCTGTGAGCCCATATTATTAAAGGGAAGATTCTAGCATGGATTGAGTTGTTGACAGCCAGTACCTAATGATGTTCCACAGGTGTCTGTTGGGACCGATTCATTTTATGTTATATGTTAATGATGGAATTGATGGCTTTGCTGCAAAGTTTGCAGACGATATGAAGATTGGTGGAGGAGCAGGTAGTTTTGAGGAAGTAGAGAGGCTACAGAAGGACTTAGACAGATTAGGAGAAAGGGCAAAGAAGTGGAAGATGTAATACAGTATCGGAGAGTGTATGGCCATGCACTTCGGTAGAAGAAATGAAAGGGTTGGCTATTTACCGAATGGAGAGAGAACACAAAAAAATGGAAGAGCAACCAGACTTGGGAGTCCTTGTGCAAGATTCCCGAAAGGTTAATTTGCAGGTTGAGTCCATGGTGACGAAGTCAAATGCAGTGTTAGCATTCATTTCAAGAGGACTAGAATATAAAAGCAAGGTTGTAATGTTGAGACTTTATTAGGCATTTTCACTTGGAGTATTGAGAGCAGGTTTGGGCCTCTTCTCTTAGAAAGGATGTGCTGAAACTGGAGAGAGTTCAAAGGAAGTTCATGAAAATGATTCCCAGATTGAACAGTTTGTCGCATAAAGAGCGTTTGGTGGCGCTGGGCTTGTATTCACCAGAATTCAGAAGAATGAGGGGTGAACTCATTGAAACCTATCAAATATTGAAAGGCCTCGATAGAGTGCATGTGGAGAGGATGTTTCCTATGCTGGGAGAGTCTAAGAACAGAGGACAATTTCAGAATAGAGGAACGTCCTTTTAGAACAGAGATGAGGGGAAATTTCTTTAGCCAGAGAGTGGCGAATCTGTGGAATTCTTTGCCACAGGCAGCTGTATGTGTATTTAAGGCAGAGTTTGATTGATTGGACAGGGTATGAAGGGATACAGGCAGAAGCCAGGAGACTGGGGCTGAGAGGAAAATTGGATCAGCCATGATGTCCACTATCTCATTGGAACTTCTGTGTACTGATTAAGGAAACTTTCCTGAACACATTTGACAAACTCTAACACATCTAGTCCTTTTACAGTCAATACGTGGAAAGTTAAAGTCACCTACTCTAACAACCTTATGTTTCTTGCAACAGTCTGTGATCTCTCTACAAATTTGTTGGCTGGCCTTTAATATAACCCCATTAACGTGATCATATCCTTCTTATTTTTGAGTTCCACTCATAACGCTTCACTAGTCAAGTTCTACAGTGTGCCCTGAGTGAGCCTGGCTGTGACATTTTCCTTGACTGGTGACACCACCCCTCCCCCTTTAATCCCTCCTGTTCTGTCACGTCTAAAACAACACATCGTTGGGTTGTGATGGTTGTTAATGGAAATTACACTTTCACCGCATGTGATAAATTAATGAATCTGAATCTTTGTTTTGGTGGTTAAAGTAATTTATCTCATTATCAATCTTTCCAACTTTCTGTCATTCACTTCCCCTTTCTCATCGGAACTGGCTGTTTTAACCGAAGTCTGTGTGACCTTTGGCTGAGCAATATTCTGTCTCCGTTAGTAGAACCCCACCTGGGTATTTTCATCAATCCAGCTATAAACATTGCAGGCAGAGTTACACAGTACAGGGACAGGCCCTTCACCCATCTCAATCATGCTAACTATTGCCCTGTGATCTGGTCACATCTGCCTGTATTTGGCTATAGCCCGCTAAATCTCTCATCCATCTATTATCCAGCTGCCTCGTGGACCAGTCCTTTCCTTCTGCATAAGTATTTTGAAACCAACAGGATTATGATCACTGGTCCCAAAGTGTTCCCCCACTGACAACTCAGTCACTGAGGTGTGCGATGGAGCAGAGGGACTTAGAGGGACACGGTTCATTGCAAGGTGGACAGGGTGGTGTAAAAGCTGGTCAGCACACTCTCCTCCTTCAGTTACGTTGCAGATGTAGATCTCGTTCATGACGCCACATTTAGAGTATGGTGTATGGATTTGCTCAGCTCGTTATAGGAAAGACCATGACACAGGAGCAGAATTAGGTCATTTGGCCCGTTGAGTTTGCTCCGCCATTCAATCACGGCGGATCCTTCTTTCTCCCTCCTCAGCTTCAATCCCGGGCCTTTTCCCTGTAACCTTTGGTGCCATGTCCAATTAAGAACCTATCAATCTCTGCCTTAAAAACACCCAACAACCTGGACTCCACAGCTGCACGTGGCAACAAATTCCACAAATTCACCACCTATTGGCTAAAGAAATTTCTCCGCATCTTTGTTTTAAATGGATGCCCCTCTATCCTGAGGCTGTGCCCTCATGTCCTAAACTCCCCCACCACAGGAAACATCCTTTCCACATCTACTCTGTCTAGGCCTTTCAACATTCAAAAGGTTTCAATGAGATCCTCCTCATCCTTCTAAATTTCAATGATAGAGTGGTGTCCTTTTAAAACAGAGATGTGGAGAAATTTCTTCTGCCAGTGGGTGGTATATTTGTGGAGTTTGTTACCACAGGTAGCTGTGGAGGCCAGATCTTTGGGTGTACTTAAGGCAGAGACTGACAGTTTCTTGACTGGACATGGTATCAAAGGTTACGGGGAGAAGCCAGGGAGTGGGGCTGAGGAGGGGATTAAAAAAAAGGATCATCCGTGAGTGAATGGTGGAGCAGACTCGATGGGCCAAATGGCCTAATTCTGCTCCTATGTCTTATGGTATTATGAAATTGATGGGTTTCTGGCCAAGTTTGCAAATGATACAAAGATAGATCGAGCAGCAGGTAGTGTTGATGAGAGAGGGTTCAGAAGGACTTTGACAGATTAGGAGAATGGACAAAGAAGTGACATATAGAATGCAGTGTCAGGAAGTGTATGGCCATGCAATTTGGTAGAAGAAGTCAAAGTGTAGACTATTTTCTCAATGGAGAGAAAATTCAAACGTCCGAGGTTCAAAAAGACTTGCAAGGCCTTATACAGGATTCCCTAGAGTAAATTTGCAGGCTGCTTCGGTGGTGAGGAAGGCAAATGAAATGTTCGCTTTCATTTTAAGAGGACTGGAATATAAAAGCAAGGATGTAATGGTGAAGCATAATGAAGCAATGGTCAGGCATCTCTTGCAGTATTGTGAGCAGTTTTGGGCTCCTTATCTAAGAAAGGATGTGCTGACGTTGGAGAGGGTTCCGAGCAGGTTCATGAAAATGATTCCGGGATTGAAAGGCCTATCAAATGAGGAGAATTTTATAGCTTTCAGCCTTTACTCACTAGAGTTCAGGAGAATGAGAGGGGATCTCATTGAGAACTATCGAATATTGAAAGGCTTGACAGAATGGATATGGAGAAGAATTTTACAATATATAGGAGCAGAATTAGGCTATTTAGCCCATCGAGTCTACTCCGCCATTTCATCATGGCTGATCCAATTTTCCTCTCAGCCTCAATCTCTTGCTTTTGCCCAGTAGCCCTTCATGACCTGACCAATCAAGAACCTATCAACCTCTGCCTTAAATATATATAAAGACAGTGTCCACAGCTGCCTGTGGCAAAGAATTCCACAGATTCACCACTCTCTGGGTGAAGAAATTCCTCCTCATCTCCATTTTAAAAGGATGCCCCTCTATTCTGAATCTGTGGCCTCTGGTTTTAGATGCTCCCACCAGAGGAAACATCCTTTGCACATGAACTCTATCAAGCCCTTTCACCATTTGATAAGTTTCAATGAGGTCATCCCTCATTCTTCTGAATTCTAGTGAATACAGTCTTTGTGCCATCAAACGCTCTTCAGATGACAAGCCATTCAATCCTGGAATTCTTTATTTGAAACTCCTTTGAACCCTCTCCAGTTTCAGCAAATCCTTTCAAAGATAAGGTCCCAAAGTTGCTCACTGTACTACAAGTGAGGCCCTCACCACTACTTTATAAAGTTTCAACACCACATTGCTGCTTTTATATTCTAGTCCGCTTGAAATGAATGCTAACATTCTATTTGCCTTCCTCACTACAGACTCAACTTGCAAATTAAACTTAATGGAATCCTACGCAAGGACTCCCATGTCCCTTTACACCTCAGTCTTTCATGTTTCAATCTGTTTATTTCTTCTACCAAAATGCATTATCATACACTTCCCACGCTGTACTCCATCTGCCATTTCTTTGCCCATTTTCCTCATCCGTCTACGTCTTTCTATAGCCTCTCTTCTTCTTCAAAGCTGCCTGCTCATCTATCTATCTTCATATCATCTGCAAACTTTGCAACAAGGCCATCATCCAAATCATTGACATATAGCATAAAAAGAAGCGGTCCCAACACGGACCCCTGTGGAATACCACTAGTCACCAGCAGCCAACCAGAAAAGGCTCTATTTATTTGCACTGCTTGCCTCCTGCCAATCAGCCACTATTTTATCCATGCTAGAATCTCTTCTGTAAAACCATAGCCTGTTAAGCAGCCTCATGTGTGGCACCTTGTCAAAGGCCTTCTGAAAATCCAAGTACACAGCATTAATTGATTCTTCTTTGTCTATCCTGCTTGTTATTTCCTCAAAGAATTCCAACAGATTTGTCAGGCAAGATTTTCCCTTGAGGAAAGCCTGCTCACTATGACCAATTTTGTCATGTGCCTTCAGGTACTCTGAGGCCTCATTGTTAATAATCGACTCCAACATCTTCCAAACCACTGAGGTCAGACAAATTGGCTCCTAGTTTCCTTTCTTCTGCCTCCCTCCTTTCTTGAAGAGTCAAGTGACATTTGCAATTTTCCAGTATTCCGGAAACATTCCAAATCTACTGGTTCTCTACTGGATCGCCTCCATGATCTCTTCAGCCACCTCTTTCAGAACTCTGGGGTATACACTATCTGGGACAGTTGACTTATTTACCTTCAGGCCTTTCAGTTTCCCAAGAACCCACATTCTAGAAATTGTAACTTTATGCACTTCATGACCCCGGACACCTGAAACTTCGACCACACTGCGAGTGTCTTCCACACTAAAGACTGATGCAAAATACTTATTCAGTTCGTCCACCATTTCATTGTCCCCTATTAATACATCTCTAGCATCATTTTCCAGTGGTCCGATAATCACTAGCACCTCTCTTTTACACTTTAAGTATCTGAAGAAACTTTCGGTATCCTCTTTAATATTATCGGCTGGCTTACTTTCGTATTCCATCTTTACTTTCTTAATGACTTTTTTAGTTGCATTCTGTTGGTATTTAAAAGCTTTCCAATCCTCTTACTTCCCACTAACTTTTGCTGTATTATATGCCCTCTCTTTGGCTTTTATGTTGGTTTTGACTTCTCTTGTTGGCCACGTTTGTATCATCTTTCCTTTAGAAATCATCTTCCTCTTTGGGCTGTATATGTCCTGTGTTTCCGAATTGCTTCCAGAAACTCCATCCATTACTGCTCTTCTATCATCCCTGCCTGTGTTCTTTTCCAATCGATTTTGGCCATCTCCTCTCTCATCCCTCTGTAATTCTCTTTACTGCACTGTAATACTGATTTATCTGACTTTAGCTTCTCCTTCTCAAATTTTAGGGTGAATTTGATTACCTTGTGATCACTGCCACTAAGGGTTATTTTACCATAAGGTGCCTAATCAATTCTGATTCATTGCACAACACCCACTCTGGAGCAGCTGATCTCCTAGTAGGCTCAACGACGAGCTGCTCTAAAAAGCCATCTCATAGGCACTCTAGAAACTCCCCCTCCTGGAATCCAGCACTAACCTGATTTTCCCAATCTACCTGCATATTGAAGCCCCCATGACTTCTGTAACTTTGCCCATTTGGCATGCATTTTCTATCTCCCATTGTAATTTGCAGGCCACATCCTTGCTACCGTTTGGAGGTCTGTATACATCTTCCATCAGGGTCTTTTTAGCCTTGCAGTTCCTTAGCTTGATCCACAATGATTCAACACCTTCCGACCCTATGTCACCTCCTAATGATTTAATTTCAATTTTTACCAACAGAGCAATGCCACCCCCTCTGCCTTCCTGCCTGTCCTTTCAATACAATGTGTATCCTTGGACATTAAGCTCCCAACTATAATCTTTCAGCCATGATTCAGTGATGCCTACAACATTATACATGCCAATCTGCAACTATGCTGCAAGTTCATCTGCCTTATTTTGTAGTACTGCACGCATTGAAATACAACACCTTCAGTCCTATAGTCACCCTTTTCGATCTTGTATGCCTTTTATGTTGCAACTCCTCCTTTGACTGCGATTTTGCCCCATCACCAACCTCTCCTCACTACATATTGCCTCTGTTTGTAAACCAGCTACCTCATATTCAGCGCTATCATCCGCCTTTCCTATGATGCTTCTTGCATTGAAATATACGCAGCTCTTGACACTAGGTGCACCATGATGAACCTTTTGAATCCTTACTTGCCTGAGGTCTGACCAACATCTGCCCCCACAATGTCTCCACCAACTGTTCTGACACTCTGGTTCCCATCCCCCTTCAACTCTAGTTTAAACCCCACCATGCAGCATTAATAAACCTTCCCACTAGGATATTAGACCCCCTCCAGTTCAGGTGCAAACCGTCGCTTCTGTACAGGTCCCAGATCCCCTGGAATAAAGCATAACGATCCTAAAACCTTATACCCTTCCTCCTACCCCAACTGCATAGCGAAGTATTAAACTGTATGATCTTCCTCATTCAGGCCACATTAGCACATTGTACAGGTAGCAGTCCTGACTTCACAACCCTGAAGGTCCTGCCCTTTAATTTATCACCCAAGTCCCTGATCTCCCTGTGTAGAAACACATCACTTGTCCTACCCATGGCACTGGTACCTATATGGACCACAACCTCTGGTTGTTTAGCCTGGTTGTTTAAGAATGCTGAGGACTCGATCTGAGACATCCTGGGAAGCAACATACCATCCGGGATCTCATTCTTGCCCACAGAACCTCCTATCCATTCCCCTAACTAGCGATTCCCCTATCACCACACCGTGCCTCTTCTCCTCTCTTTCGTTTTGAGTCACACAGGCAGACTCAGTTCCAGAGACTCAATCACTGACTTTCCTAAGTAAGGTTATACCTCCAAAAGTATCCGAATTGGTCTACCTGTTGTTCAGGGGGACGGCCACAGGACTACCCCTGTGATGAATGAGTCTGAGACAACAGGCTCAGAATAGAGGGGCGTCCATTTAGAATGGAGGTGAGGAAGAATTTCTTTTGCCAGAGAGGTGAAACTGTGGAATTCATTGCCATAGGGGAGAAGGCAGGAGATTGGGGCTGAGAGGGAAATGGATCAGCTGTGATGAAATGGCAGAACAGACTCGGTGAGCCAAATGGCCTAATTCTGCTCTTATACATAGAACATAGAATAGTACAGCACAGTACAGGCCCTTCGGCCCACAATGTTGTGCCGACCCTCAAACCCTGCCTCCCATATAACCCCCATCTTAGAATCCTCCATATACCTGTCTAGTAGTCTCTTAAATTTCACTAGTGTATCTGCCTCCACCACTGACTCAGGCAGTGCATTCCACGCACCAACCACTCTCTAAGTAAAAAACCTTCCACTAATCTTCCCCTTGAACTTCCCACCCCTTACCTTAAAGCCATGTCCTCTTTTATTGAGCAGTGGTGCCCTGGGGAAGAGGCGCTGGCTATCCACTCTATCTATTCCTCTTAATATCTTGTACACCTCTATCACGTCTCCTCTCATCCTCCTTCTCTCCAAGAGTAAGGTGCTAGCTCCCTTAATCTCTGATTATAATGCATATTCTTTAAACCAGGCAGCATCCTGGTAAATCTCCTTTGTACCCTTTCCAATGCTTCCATATCCTTCCTATACTGAGGCAACCAGAACTGGATACAGTACTCCAAGTGTGGCCTAACCAAAGTTTTATAGAGCTGTATCATTACCTCGCGACTGTTAAGCTCTAGCCCTCAACTTATGAAAGCTAACACCCCATAAGCTTTCTTAACTACCCTATCTACCTGTGAGGCAACTTTCAGGGATCTGTGGACATGTACCCCAAGATCCCTCTGCTCCTCCACTCTACCAAGTATCCTGCCATTTACTTTGTTCTCTGCCTTGGAGTTTGTCCTTCCAAAGTGTACCACCTCACATTTCTCCGGGTTGAACTCCATCTGCCACTTCTCAGCCCACTTCTGCATCCTATCAATGTCTCTCTGCAATCTTCGACAATCCTGTACAGTATCCACAACACTACCAACCTTTGTGTCGTCTGCAAACTTGCCAACCCACCCTTCTACCCCCATATCCAGCTCGTTAATAAAAATCATGAAAAGTAGAGGTCCCAGAACAGATCCTTGTGGGACACCACTAGTCACAATCCTCCAATCTGAATGTACTCCCTCCACCACGACCCTCTGCCTTCTGCAGGCAAGCCAATTCTGAATCCACCTGGCCAAACTTCCCTGGATCCCATGCCTTCTGACTTTCTGAATAAGCCTACCGTGTGGAACCTTGTCAAGTGCCTTGCTAAAATCCATATAGATCACATCCACTGCACTACCCTCATCTATATGCCTGGTCACCTCCTCAAAGAACTCAATCAGGCTTGTTAGACACGATCTGCCCTTCACAAAGCCTCCCTGATCAGACCATGATTCTCTAAATACCCATAGATCCTATCTCTAAGAATCTTTTCCAACAGCTTTCCCACCACAGATGTAAGGCTCACTGGACTATAACATACGAGGGTTGATTGATAAGTTTGTAGCCTAAGGTAGAGGGAGTCAATTTTAGAAAACCTAGTACATCTATTTTTCCTATATTTACACACTTAGTCCAGCGGTCGTGGAGCTTGCGGATCCCTTCTTTGTAGAAGTCAGTGTCTTGGACCTCCAGAAATGGTCTACAGCAGGGGTGATTGTAAGTTTGAGGACTAAGGTAGAAGGAGATGATTTATTAACTTAAAACTTTCTGCATTTTCACTCAAAGAGTTGGACTGCACGTGCATGTAACGAGAGCTGTATAACTCATCACCTTCTACCTTAGGCTACAAACATATCAATCACCCCTGCTGTGGACCATCTGGAGGTCCAAGACACTCTTGTTACATGCATGTGCAGTTCAACTCTTTGAGTGATAATGTAGAAAGTTTGAAGTTAATAACTCATCTCCTTCTACCTTAGGCCACGAATTTATCAATCACCCCTGCTGTAGACCACTTCCACAAAGAAGGGACCCGTAAGCTCCACGGCCGCTGGACTAACTGTGTACATGTAGGAGGGGACTATGTTGAAAAATAAATGTGCTAGGTTTTCTGAAATTGACTCCTTCTACCTTAGGCCACGAACTTATCAATCAACCCTTGTATCTTATGCTTGTATGGTATAGCTTCTCCTCTTGGACTGCCTGCATACTGATTTAAGAAACCCTCCTGGATGCACCTAACAAATTAAATCTGTTGTGCTAAAAGAGGTCCCAATCTACATCAGGGAAGTTGAAGCCAACCACAAGTTTCACTTTCAACTTGTCTCACCATACTTGCTTTTCCGCCCTTACTTCTCACACTACCTGTCTCCCAGTGCCCATCCCAACACCCCACTGAGCCCTGACCCTCAACCCCACCTTTGCCCTCTGTCACTGAGACGACCTCTCCTGAGCTCATCTCCTTTATCTGTTTTCTTTTGTGGCGTTGCAGCAGCTGGTTGGTGCCCTGCACAATTGGACCAGGATGTACTGCGTTTTACAGGGAACTAATCTCTTCTGTTACTATTCTCCGGAGGAAGTCGAGGCCAAGGTGGAAGCTGCCTTCACTATTGCGATCAATAAGGTTTGTATTCGGTCTCCCGCTGGCCCTTAGCAGCTCTCCGAACTCTTGTTGATAACCACGTTCTTACCATGTTGACACCACCCATCTGGAACCCGCCCCATGGTGATATTTCCTTGTACTTCTGGGGCCATGAAAGGTTTCTGGACAAAATGAGACCATGTGCTGGTCCTGAAATTGTTTTGGCGGAAAAGCAGATGTCTTGGCCCATCAATTGGATGCAACTCCCCCATGAGGATTCCACCGGACTTGTTGCCTATTGTTGTCCCATAGTACTGGTTCTCGTCCCGAAGTGCAGATCTGGTGGTTGCCTTTGGAAGGCCCCAGTGATTCTGTTCCCACTCTCCACCACACCCCCTTCCCCAACAGGATGCAAGTTCAAAGCAGTGAGATCCTGAGAGGTCATGGATGTGTCCTCTTGTGGAGAATCTAGAACGAGGAAAAAATCTGGTTGAAGATCTGAGATTGTCCATTTAAAACAAAGTTGAGGTTAATTTTCTTAGAGGGTCGTAAGTAGAACACACCCTGGAATCCTTTCTCAAAGGCCAGTGGCAGCATGGTCTTTGAATATGTCAGCAGAAGTAGGCAGGTATGAGAGAGCTTGGGGTGAAAGGCGGGAGGTGTGGAGTGGCTGAGTTTACACTCAGATCAGCTGTCACCATATTGACTGGTGAGGCAGCATCACAGCTGAGTGACCTGCTCCAGTTCCTGATTTATGTGGGCACAGGTAAAGCATGTAAGCCAGTGAGGTCAAAATTAAACCTGGGTCACTAGTAGCCAGGAGACTGAAGCTCTTGTCCGCTTCCCCAGATGGCCAAACCATCGCCCTTGGAAGTCATATTGGGCGGCAGAGTTTTCTTGAGAGCGAGTAGGAACGTATATTTCATTAGGCTAGCAGTTTGCTCTCTCTCTGGCCCCTTGTATGAGCATTTGGGTACAATAAATATTGTGTCCACGCTTTGTTGGCGCTGGAAATTATGGTGATACTTGTGGACTATCCCAGCAATTCTTTACATGTGTTGGTTTATGCAAACAACACATTTCACTGCATATTTTGATGTGGATATGAAAAATATATCTAAATCTGACTAAATGTATGTTTTAGGTAAGTAAGGTGGAAGTAAGTCGCGAGCATTTTGCTACAGGAGAAATTGCTTATCTGTACATTTTAAATGTAAGTTACACAGATTATATAAGTAAATTGTATATGCAAAGGGCATTTGATTATGCGTGATTTAAGAGATTTGTCACTAAGACTGAAAACCGTGGGGTTAATAGGGCATCACTGCACTAACAGGGTATCAGGAAACTGGACTGTAGAAAATGGCAGCGGGTTGGAGCGGGTTCCAGGTGTGTGTTAATCATTGAAATCTTCTCATAAAGAGATTGTTTTATGCCTTACAGTCACCCAAAATGGCACCCCTCTGTGGAGAATGTTCAAATGTTTATCCTCACCCTCACCTACCAACCTGATCTGGTTATCAGAATTGTCCAATTTAACCCTCCTGACAAATGCTTTATTTTTCAGGAAACACGTATCAGGGCAACAGGAAAAGAGCCCAAGAGAACATCAAACTGCATCTTAATAACGAATCAATTTGCAGGGGAGGAGGTGACACACACCCTCGTCACTGACTCGTTGGAGGAGATGCACAGATGGATGGAGGCCTTCTGGCAGCATTTCTATGATATGAGTGAGTTTGAGAAGAAATGATGGGATGTTCAGCTTTTGTACAACAGGCTGGAGCTCAGAATTCCCCAGGGGACAAGAGTAAACATCATATTCTCCCAGTTCAATATTACCCTGACATTCCTTTATCCCTAACCCCCAATCCACTTCCACAATCACCCTTTGACCTTGCACTCAATATGGAGAACACAGACATTCTTGGCTTCCCAATTCAAGTCCTAGAGTTATAGAGAAGTACAGCGCAGCAGTTCGGCCCATCTAGTCCATGCCGAAACCATTTGAACTGCCAACTCCCATTGACCTACACTGGGACAATAGCCCTCCATGCCCCGACCATCCATGTCCCTATCCAAACTTATCTTAAATGTTGAAATCAAGCTCGCATGCACCACTTGCGCTGGTAGCTCATTTCACACTCTCACAACCCTCTAAGTGAAGAAGTTTCCCCTCATGTTCCCCTTAAATGTCTCACCTGTCACCCTTAACCCTTGACCTCCAGTTATAGTCCCACACAACAGTGTGAAAAGATGACTTGAATTTACCCTGTCTATACTGTTTATAATTTTGTATACCTCTATCAAATCTCCTCTCAATCTTCTACGTTCTAAGGAATACAGTCCTAACCTATTCAATCTTTCCTTATAACTCAGGTCCTCCAGACTTGGCACGTGTTGTAAATTTTCTCTGTACTCTTTCAATCTTGCATGCATCTTTCCTGTAGATAGGTGACCAAAATTACACACAATGCTCCAAATTAGGCCTCACCAACGTTTTATACAACTTCAACATAACATCCCATCTCTTGTACTCAATACATTGATTTATGAAAGTCAATGTCCCAAAAATCTTTCTTTATGACTCTATCTACCTGTGACAACTTTTTCAACAAATGATGAACCTGTATTTCCAGATCCTCTTGTTCTACCACAATCTTCAGTGCCCTACCGTTCACCGTGTGAGACCTACAGTGCAAAACCTCGCACTTTTGTCTGCATTAAATTCCATCTGCCATTTTTCCAGCCATGATAGTCTTCCCCACTGTCCACTACTGCCCCAGTCTTGGTATTATCTGCAAAATTGCTGATCCAGTTAACCACATTATCATCCAGATCATTGATACAGATGACAAACAACAAAGGACCCAGCACCGATCCCTGCGGTACACCACTAGTCATAGACTTTAATCAGAAAGTCAACCATATACTACCACTCTCTGACTTCTCCCACAAAGCCAATGTCTAATCCAATTTACTACCTTATCTTGAATCCTGACTGAATCTTCTTGACCAACCTCCTACGCGATCCTTGTCAAATGCCTTCCTAAAGTCCGTGTAGACAACATCCATTGCCTTGTCCTTATCCACTTTCCTGGTAACTTTCTCGACAAACTCTATAGGGTTGGTTAGACATGACCTACCATGCACAAAACTATCCTGACTATCTTTACTAAGTCCAGGTCTATCCAAATATATATATTTGGATAGATAAAGCAAAGATAGCATGCAGTCAGACTGTCAGGAAGGGCAGGTAGATGATAAAATATAATTGCAGCCAGCAGGGTGAATATTAGGCATACAGAATCAAAAAGGGTAGCAAATACAGTACTCAAAGTGTGATATCTCAATGCATGGAGTATAAGAAATAAAGTGGATGATCTTGTTGTACAATTACAGATTGTCAGGTATGATGCTGTGGCCATCAAATTATTAGGAAGATGTGACATAGAATTGGAAGATGTTGAATCTTGTAGGTTGAGTTAAGAAACTGCAGGAGTAAAAGGACCCTGATGGCAGTTATATACAGGCCTCCCAACAATAGCTGGGATGTGGACGAAAGACTACAACAGGAAATAGAAAAGGCGTGTTAAAAGGGCAATGTTATGATAGTAATGGGAGATTTCAACAAGCAGTGGATTGGGAAAATCAGGTTGGAAATTGGATCTCAAGAGAGTGAGTTTGTTGAATGCCCCTGAGACAGCTTTTTAGAGCAATTTGCTGTTGAGCCTACTTAGGGATCAGCTATACTGGATTGGGTGTTATGTAATGAACCGGAGGTGATTAGGGAGCTGAAGGTGAAAGAACCCTTTGGAGGCAGTGATCGCAATATGACTGAGTGCAACTTGAAATATGACAGGGAGAAAGTGAAGTCTGCTGAGGCAGAATTTCAGTGGAGTAAGGGAAATTACAGTGGTATGAGAGAGGAGTTGGCCAAAGGAGCTGTCAGCAGAGCAGCAATGGCATGAGTTTCTGCGAAAAAAATGAGGAAGGTGCAAGATAGATGTATTCCAAAAACAAAGAGATACTCAAATGGCAAAATAGTACAACCGTGGCTGATAAGAGATGTCAAAGCTATTGTAAAAACAGAAGAGAGGGCATACGACTAAGCACAAATTAGTTGGAAGACAGAGAATTGGGATGTTTTTAGAAGCCTACAGAGAGCAACTAAAAGAATCATTAGGAGGGAAATGATGAAATACGAAAGCAAGCCAGCAAACAATAGCAAAGTGGATAGTAAAGGGTTTTCCAAGTATATAGAAAATAAAAGAGAGATGAGAGTGGATATAGGACTGCTAGAAAATGTGGCCAGAGATGTAATAACAGGGGGCCAAGGAGATGGCAGATGAACTAAAGGAGTATTTTGCATCACTCTTCACTGTGGAAGACATTAACAGTGTGCCAGATGTTGAAGGGTGTGGGGGAAGAGAAGTGGGTGCAGTTACTATTACAAGGGAGCAGGTGCTCACAAAGCTGAAAGACCTATGTGTATATAAGTTCTCCACTTACATATCCCCAAGGATTTCACATGGTCTGTGCATACTGGCTGTGTGGTGAAGAAAGCACATCAGTGCCTCATTCACCTCAAATGGTTGAAGAAGTTTGGTATGAGTCCCCAAATCCTAAGAACTTTCTACAGGGGCACAACTGAAAGCATCCTGACTGACTGCATCACTGCCTGGTATGGAAACTGTACTTCCCTCAATCACAGGACTCTGCAGAGAGTGGTGCGGAAACCCAGCAAGTATTCTGCATGGAGTGAAGCCAGATCTAACATACAGAGAGGCTTTGAGGGAAGAGAAGCAGAATAAACGGTGTAAAGGTAGTAAGGTAGAAGGGCTAAAATGTGTGTACCTCAATGCAAGAAGCATCAGGAACAAAGGTGATGAACTGAGAGCTTGAATACATACATGGAATTATGATTTAGTAGCCATTACAGAGACTTGGCTGGCACCAGGGCAGGAATGGATTCTCAATATTCCTGGATTTCAGTGCTTTAAAAGGGATAGAGAGGGGGGGAAAGGGGGGGGGGAGGGGTGGCATTACTGGTCAGGGATACTATTACAGCTACAGAAAGGGTGGGTAATGTAGCAGGATCCTCTTTTGAGTCAGTATGGGTGGAAGTCAGGAACAGGAAGGGAGCAGTTACTCTATTGGGGGTATTCTATAGGCTCCCTGATAGCAGCAGAGATACCGAGGAGCAGATTGGGAGGCAGATTTTGGAAAGGTGCAAAAATAACAGGGTTGTTAATATGGGTGACTTTAACTTCCCTAATATTGATTGGCACCTGATTCGTTCCAGTGGTTTAGATGGGGCAGAGTTTGTTAAGTGTGTCCAGGATGGATTACTGTCACAGTATGTTGACAGGCTGACTAGGGGGAATGCCATACCAGATCTAGAATTAGTTACGAACCGGGTCAGGTCACAGATCTCTCAGTGGGTGAGCATCTGGGAGACAGTGACCACCGCTCCCTGGCCTTCAGCATTAACATGGAAAAGGATAGAATCAGAGAGGACAGGAAAATTTTAATTGGGGAAGGGCAAATTATGAGGCTATAAGGCTAGAACTTGCGGGTGTGAATTGGGATGAAGTTTTTGCAGGGAGATGCACTATGGACATGTAGTCGATGTTTAGAGATCTCTTGCAGGATGTTAGGGATAAATTTGTCCCGGTGTGGAAGATAAAGAATGGTTGGGTGAAGGAACCATGGGTGACAAGTGAGGTGGAAAATCTAGTCAGGTGGAAGAAGGCAGCATACATGAGGTTTAGGAAGCAAGGATCAGATGGGTCTATTGAGGAATATAGGGAAGCAAGAAAGGAGCTTAAGAAGGGGCTGAGGAGAGCAAGAAGGGGGCATGAGAAGGCCTTGGCGAGTAAGGTAAAGGAAAACCCCAAGGCATTCTTCAATTATGTAAAGAACAAAAGGATGACAGGAATGAAGGTAGGACCGATTAGAGATAAAGGTGGGAAGATGTGACTAGAGGCTGTTGAAGTGAGTAAGGTCCTCAATGAATACTTCTCTTCAGTATTCATCAATGAGAGGGAACTTAATGACAGTGAGGACAATATGAGTGAGGTTGATGTTCTGCAGCATGTTGATATTAAGGGAGAGGAGGTGTTGGAGTTGTTAAAATACATTAGGACGGATAAGTCCCCGGGGCCTGACGGAATATTCCCCAGGCTGCTCCACGAGGCTAGGGAAGAGATTGCTGAGCCTCTGGCTAGGATCTTTATGTCCTCGTTGTCCACGGATATGGTACTGGAGGATTGGAGGGAGGCGAATGTTGTCTCTTTGTTCAAAAAAGGTAGTAGGGATAGTCCGGGTAATTATAGACCAGTGAGCCTTACGTCTGTGGTGGGAAAGCTGTTGGAAAAGATGCTTAGAGATAGGATCTATAGGCATTTAGAGAATCATGGTCTGATCAGGGACAGTCAGCATGGCTTTGTGAAGGGCAGATCGTGTCTAACAAGCCTGATAGAGTTCTTTGAGGAGGTGACCAGGCATATAGATGAGGGTAGTGTAGTAGATGTGATCTACATGGATTTTAGTAAGGCATTTGACAAGGTTCCACATGATAGGCTTATTCAGAAAGTCAGAAGGAATGGGATCCAGGGAAGTTTGGCCAGGTGGATTCAGAATTGGCTTGCCTGCAGAAGGCAGAGGGTCGTGGTGGAGGGAGTACATTCGGATTGGAGGGTTGTGACTAGTGGTGTCCCACAAGGATTGGTTCTGGGACCTCTACTTTTTGTGATTTTTATTAACAACCTGAATGTTGGGGTAGAAGGGTGGGTTGGTAACTTTGCAGATGACACAAAAGTTGGTGGTGTTATGGATAGTGTACAGAATTGACAAAAATTGCAGAGAGACATTGATAAGATGCAGAAGTGGGCTGAGAAGTTGCAGATGGAGTTTAACCAGGAGAAGTGTGAGGTGGTACACTTTGGAAGGACAAACTCCAAGGCAGAGTACAAAGTAAATGGCAGGATACTTGGTAGTGTGGAGGAGCAGAGGGATCTGGGGGTACATGTCCACAGATCCCTGAAAGTTGTCTCACAGGTAGATAGGGTACTTAAGAAAGCTTATGGAGTGTTAGCTTTCATAAGTCGAGGGATAGAATTTGAGTCGTGGAGTAATACTGCAGCTCTATAAAACTCTGGTTAGGCCACACTTGGAGTACTGTGTCCATTTCTGGTCGCCTCACTATAGGAGCAATGTGGAAGCATTGGAAAGGGTACAAAGGAGATTTACCAGGATGCTGCCTGGCTTAGAGAGTATGCATTATGATCAGAGATTAAGGGAGCTAAGGCTTTACTCTTTGGAGAGAAGGTGAATGAGAGGAGACATGATAGAGGTATACAAGATATTAAGAGGAATTGGTAGAGTGGGCAGCCAGCGCCTCTTCCCCAGGGCACCAATGCTTAATACAAGAGGACATGGCTTTAAGGTAAGGGGTGGGAAGTTCAAGGGGGATATTAGAGGAAAGTTTTTTTACTCAGAGAGTGGTTAGTGTTTGGAATGCACTGCCTGAGTCAGTGGTGGAGGCAGATACACTAGTGAAATTTAAGAGAGTACTAGACAGGTATATGAAGGAATTTAAGTTGGGGATTTATATGGGAGGCATGGTTTAAGGGTTGGCACAACATCGTGGGCCGAAGGGCCTGTACTGTGCTGTACTGTTCTATGTTCTATGTGCTATCTGTAGAAACAACATTACCTCCCGGTTCCTAAACTCAATCCCACGGATGATGAAGACCAATGAACCGTATGCCTTCTTAACCACAGAGTCAACCTGCACAGCAGCTTTGTGTGTCCTATGGTCTCGGATCCCAAGATCCCTCTGATCCTCCACACTGCCAAGAGTCTTACCATTAATGCTATATTCTGCCATTGTATTTGACCTACCAAAATGAACCACTTCACACTTACCTGGGTTGAACTCCATCTGCCACTTCTCAGCCCAGTTTTGCATCCTATCAATGTCCCGCTGTGACCTCTGACAGCCCTGCACACTATCCACAACACCTCCAACCTTTGTGTCATCAGCAAATTTACTAACCCTTCCCTCCACTTCCTCATCCAGGTCATTTATAAAAATGACGAAGAGGAGAGGTCCCAGAACAGATCTCTGAGGCACAGCACCTGTCACTGGAGTTCCTACAGCATTTTGAGTGCCTTACCCTTCTTGCCTGTTTCTTTGCCCTCAGCCTCTTCTCATCGAAGCCTCTGTTCCCACTCTGACTGTAGCCCCCAGTCCGATGTTGGCTGCTCTGCTCGACCCTATCTCTCCTTTATGGTTTAAAAAATAAGGAAAACAAACCATCGTGCCTGGAGAAAGAACTCCCCGCGTTTACCGGTGCTTCACCTGCCTTCTGCTGCCGCCGATTACTCACCACACCTTGCCTGTTTGCATGCTGTGTTGCTTGCTTACATGCTGCGCCTTGCCCACTTGTCCACCGTGCCTTGCTGGTTTGCGCACCACCTTGCCTGTTTACCTGCCGTTTCTCGTTCAGGTGCGTGGAGACAGTGCTGTGATGAACTGATGAGAGTCGAAACTGCGTCTCCCCGGAAACTGCCCGTAACAATTTCCAAGAAGGGAGCGTCCCTGTATCACGAGACCGGTAGGAATACTCAGAGAGATTAGATTTGTTGCTTTGTGTGACACAGCATTTAATAAGTGAAACGTTTTACAGATCGATTAACTAGACAGTTTGACTAAGAGACATTAGCCATGCTCATGGCATTGATGTCATCGAGGACACAAGTGAAGATTTTTGGTCAGAACAGACCTGCCCAGTTTGTTCTCGGCACCTTCTCTTGCCCTGAAACCCAATGATGCTTCACAGATAACTGGAAGTGTGAAGCAGAGTGTTTAGGTCAGGAAAAGGCTGATAATGTTGCCAAGACGGGCACTGAGCCCACAGTGTGAACTGAGCAGAGGTTGATGTAAGAAGATGGACTACGTAAGGAAATTGGCAAGTATTGCCCGTGAAGCCAAGATCTCTGGCCGAGTCTGAGGAGCCAAAATGACTAGCGGGCAAACATTGTACCTTCAGTGGAGAATGTTAGCCAAGTGAAGCCCGGTTTCATGAGCCCATCAGTCGAACGTTGGCGGAAGGGGAGTTTTTTTACATTTTGTTTATCTTATTTAGAGATACAGCATGATGATGGGGCTTTCCGGCCCAGCAAGCCCAAGCCAATCACTTACATCCATGTGACTAACGAAACTACTAACCTGTACGTAGGAGGAAACCAGACCATCAGACATTTCGCGTGCGGTCACAGAAAACGTACAAACTCCTTACAGAGAGTGGTGGAATTGGACCTGAGTAATCGTCTAACACTAACCAAACCAATATTTCCAATATTTTTGGAAATCATTCTGTGATTGGAATTATTGGGCAGGTAGAAAGGCAGGGATTGATCAGGCATTATCAACAGGGATTTGACTGGGTGGGGAAATCCTGTATGACTCATTGTAAGACTGAGTCTTTTGGCATTAAAGATGAGGTAGTAAATTGGATTAAGCATTGGCTTTGTGGGAGAAGCTAGTGAGAGGTAGTAGATGGTTGCCTTTCCGACTAGAGGCCTGTTACTAGTGAAGTGCCCGGGATCGGTGATGGGTCTGTTGTTGTTTGTCATCTATATCAATGATCTGGGTGAATATGTGGTAATCTGGATAAGCAAATTTGTGAATGACTCCAAGATTGGGGGTGTAGTGGACAGTGAGAAAAACTATCAACGCTTTCAGTGGATCTGGACTGGCTGGAAAAATGGCAGATGGAATTTAATGCAGACAAGTGTGAAGTGTTGCATTTTGGTAGGACCAACAAGAATAGGTCTTGCACAGTGAAAGATAGGACACTGAGGAGTAGAAACAGAAACGTAGAAAATCTACAGCACAGTACAGGCCCTTCTACCCACAATGTTGTGCCGACCATCTAACCTACTCTAGAAACTGTCCAGAATTACCCTACTGCATAACCCTCTATTTTTCTAAGCTCCATGTATTTATCTAAGAGCCTCTTAAAAGACCTATTGTATCCTCCTCTTATCACCTACACTGGCAGTGCATTCCACGCACCCACCACTCTGTGTGTGAAAAGCTTACCCCTGACATCCCCCTTGTACCTACTTCCAAGCACCTTAAAGCTACCATTTCAGCCCTGGGAAAAGCCTGTAGCTAGCCACACAATCAATGCCTCTCATCATCTTATACACCTCTATCAGGTCACCTCTCATCTTCCATCGCTCCAAGGAGAAAAGAACAAGTTCACTCAACCTATTCTCATAAGGAATGTGTTAGAACAGAGGGATCTGAGAATACACATCCATAACCTATTGAAAGTGGCATCACAGACAGATAGGATTAATGTTCCCTCGAAGTTGTGATGACCTATGTGCGCAAAAATCTTCTCAGAAAGAAGGGAAAATCTGCAGATGCTGGAAGTCTGAGCAACACACTCAAAATGTTGGAGGAACTCAGCAGGCCAGGCAGCATGAATGGAAGAAAGTACTGTCAACGTTTTGGGCAGAAACTCTTCAACAGGACTGGAGAAAAAATGCTGAGGAGTAGATTTGAAAGATGGGGGGAGGGGACAGAGAAACGCCAGGTGATAGGTGAAATTTGGAGGGGAGGAATGAAGCAACGAGCTCAAGGAAGTTGATTGGTAAAAGAGACAGAAGGCCATGGAAGAAAGAAGAAAGGGAGGGAGGAGGACCACCAGAAGAAGGTGAAGGGTGGGCGAGGAGATAACATGAGAGAGGGACAAGGGGATGGGAAATGGTGAAGGGGGGGTGGTGGAGACATTACTAGAAGTTTGAGAAATCAACGTTCATGCCATCAGGTTGGAGGCTCCCCAAATGGAATACATGGTGTTGCTCCTCCGACTTGTGTCATCTTCCAGTGGCCACCCATTTTAATTCCACTTCCCATTCCCATTCCGATACGTCACCACCCATTTTAATTCCACTTCCCATTCCCATTCCGATACGTCACCACCCATTTTAATTCCACTTCCCATTCCGATACGTCACCACCCATTTTAATTCCACTTCCCATTCCCATTCTGATATGTCACCACCCATTTTAATTCCACTTCCCATTCGCATTCCGATACATCGCCACCCATTTTAATTCCACTTCCCATTCGCATTCCGATACATCGCCGCCCATTTTAATTCCACTTCCCATTCGCATTCCGATACATCGCCGCCCATTTTAATTCCACTTCCCATTCCCATTCCGATATGTCCATTCATGGCCTCCTTCACTGTCGGGTTAAGGCCACACTGAGGTCAGAGGAACAACACCTTACATCCATTTTGTTAGCCTCTGACCTGATGGCATGAACATCGATTTCTCAAACTTCCAAACTCTCTTAAACTTTGAAATCAAGCTCGCATGCACACATGTCATGGCAGCTCATTCCACACTCTCATGACCCTGTAAGTAAAGAAGTTTCCCCTCATCTTCCCCTCTCACCGGTCAGAATGAAACCCCATCACCCCTCACCGGTCAGAATGAAACCCCGTCACCCCTCACCGGTCACAATGAAACCCCGTCACCCCTCACCAGTCAGAATGAAACCCCATCACCCCTCACCGGTCACAATGAAACCCCGTCACCCCTCACCGGTCACAATGAAACCCCGTCACCCCTCACCGGTCAGAATGAAACCCCATCACCCCTCACCGGTCAGAATGAAACCCCGTCACCCCTCACCAGTCAGAATGAAACCCCATCACCCCTCACCGGTCAGAATGAAACCCCGTCACCCCTCACCAGTCAGAATGAAACCCCGTCACCCCTCACCGGTCACAATGAAACCCCATCACCCCTCACCAGTCAGAATGAAACCCCGTCGCCCCTCACCAGTCAGAATGAAACCCCATCACCCCTCACCGGTCACAATGAAACCCCGTCACCCCTCACCGGTCACAATGAAACCCCGTCACCCCTCACCGGTCAGAATGAAACCCCGTCACCCCTCACCCGTCAGAATGAAACCCCATCACCCCTCACCGGTCACAATGAAACCCCGTCACCCCTCACCGGTCAGAATGAAACCCCGTCGCCCCTCACCAGTCAGAATGAAACCCCATCACCCCTCACCGGTCACAATGAAACCCCGTCACCCCTCACCGGTCACAATGAAACCCCGTCACCCCTCACTGGTCAGAATGAAACCCCATCACCCCTCACCGGTCAGAATGAAACCCCGTCACCCCTCACCAGTCAGAATGAAACCCCATCACCCCTCACCGGTCACAATGAAACCCCGTCACCCCTCACCGGTCAGAATGAATCTCATCACCCCTCACCGGTCACAATGAAACCCCGTCACCCCTCACCGGTCACAATGAAACCCCATCGCCCCTCACCGGTCACAATGAATCTCATCACCCCTCACCGGTCAGAATGAAACTCCATCTCCCCTCACCGGTCAGAATGAAACTCCATCTCCCCTCACCGGTCAGAATGAAACCCCGTCACCCCTCACCGGTCAGAATGAAACTCCATCTCCCCTCACCGGTCAGAATGAAACCCCGTCACCCCTCACCGGTCAGAATGAAACCCCATCGCCCCTCACCGGTCACAATGAAACCCCGTCACCCCTCACCGGTCAGAATGAAACCCCATCGCCCCTCACTGGTCACAATGAAACCGCATCGCCCCTCACCGGTCACAATGAAACTCCATCTCCCCTCACCGGTCAGAATGAAACCCCGTCACCCCTCACCGGTCACAGTGAAACCCCATCACCCCTCACCAGTCAGAATGAAACCCCGTCACCCCGTCACCCCTCACCGGTCACAATGAAACCCCGTCACCCCCCACCGGTCAGAATGAAACCCCATCACCCCTCACCAGTCAGAATGAAACCCCATCACCCCTCAACGGTCACAATGAAACCCCATCACCCCTCACCGGTCAGAATGAAACCCCATCACCCCCCACCGGTCAGAATGAAACCCCGTCACCCCTCACCGGTCAGAATGAAACCGCATCGCCCCTCACCGGTCAGAATGAAACCCCATCGCCCCTCACCGGTCAGAATGAAACCCCGTCACCCCTCACCGGTCAGAATGAAACCCCATCACCCCTCACCGGTCACAATGAATCTCATCGCCCCTCACCGGTCAGAATGAAACTCATCACCCCTCATGTGCTGGGATTGTGGAATGGGTCAGTACATGGGTAATAGCAGGAGAATGTGCTGGGGTTATGTGGTCAGTGATGAGTTTAACACCGGAACGATGTGCTGGGGTTATGTGGTCACTGATGGGTTTAACACCAGGACGATGTACTGGGGTTATGTGGTCAGTGATGAGTTTAACACTGGGACGATGTGCTGGGGTTGTGGGGTCAGTGATGAGTTTAACACTGGGACGATGTGCTGGGGTTGTGGGGTCAGTGATGGGTTTAACACTGTGACGATGTGCTGGGGTTATGGGGTCAGTGATGAGTTTAACACTGGGATGATGTGCTGGGGTTGTGCGGTCAGTAATGAGTTTAACACCGGGACGATGTGCTCATATTGTGGGGTTGGTAATGGGTTTCACACCGGGATGATGTGCTGGGGTTATGGGGTCAGTGATGCGTTTAACACTGGGATGTGTGCTGGGGTTGTGGGGTCAGTGACTGGTTTCAGACTGGGATGATGTGCTGGGGTTATGGGGTCAGTGATGAGTTTAACACTGGGATGATGTGCTGGGGTTGTGGGGTCAGTGACGGGTTTCAGACTGGGACGATGTGCTGGGGTTATGGGGTCAGTGATGAGTTTAACACTGGGACGATGTGCTGGGGTTATGTGGTCAGTGATGAGTTTAACACCGGGACAATGTGCTCGTGTTGTGGGGTCAGTGATGAGTTTAACACTGGGACGATGTGCTGGGGTTATGAAGTCTGTGATGAGTTTAACACTGGGACGATGTGCTGGGGTTGTTGGGTCAGTGATGGGTTAACACTGGGACGATGTGCTGGGGTTATGGGGTCAGTGATGAGTTTAACACTGGGACGATGTGCTCATGTTGTGGGGTTGGTGATGGGTTTCACACCGGGATGATGTGCTGGGGTTGTACAGTTACTGAGGACCGGAATTTCGTTCGGAGAGCATGTCATGAACCTGCAGCGTCTCAGCTGTGTTTCTGCTTCAATGATCTCTCTCTTTTTGTCTCTCATGTCTCTTTTCTGTTCTCGACCTCTGAGCAGCAACCCCTTCTGCTTCTTCGTATGAGGGTCTCCTCCTGCAGGAGAACAGCGTGTCCGCTGAGATACAGGCTCTCCTCTCGTATTACACTAACAGGTGATGTTAATACAGGCACATGGACTGTGTAATGTACACACCGCACAGCTGGCGACAGACTGGCAAAACGCCGTAACCAAAGAACGTCATGATACTCAAACGATTCATTCCTGCCCCAGCTCCAGTTCTCTCTTGTCTCCCGCATTGAATATAGATTTCAATCTGTCTGCCCAGAATGAATTATTGTCAATATTTATAGTTCTGATAAGAGGTTATTTATCGACATGAAATTGGACCATAATATGCAGGAGCAGAATAAGGCCATTCGTCCCATCGAGTCTACTCTGCCAGTCCATCATGGCTGATTGATTGTCCCTCCACCCTGTTTCTTGCCTTTTCCCTGCAGCTTTTCACACCCTGACTAATCAAGAAACTATCAACCTCTGTTTTAAATATACCCATGACTTGGCCTCCACAGATGTCTGTGACAATGAATTCCACAGATTCTGCACCCAGTAGCATATCCTCATCTCTGTTCTAAATGGACATCACTCTATTCTGAGGCTGTGCCCTGTGGTCCTAGGCTCCCCCACTATTGGAAACTCCTCTCCAAATCCACTCTGTCTCAGCGTTTCAATATTCAGTAGGTTTCAATGAGGTTTCCCCTCATTTTCCTAAACTCCAGCAAGTACAGCCCAGAGACTGCAAACACTCCTCAGTTTCAACCCCCACTGAGGCTGCTTCACCGGATGTGGGATTCCAGTACCCCTGTAGAAGTTGTGTACCCCCATATCCTTTCTATAGCACTTCCACAAGGGCATGAGGGTACTCAACAGGCGTACAAGGGTACAGCACTTGCACAGGGAAACAAGACTTCCAGAGGGTACAGGAGTACACAGGGGTATGGGGAGCACAGGACTTCATAGGGGTATGGGGGTGAAGGACTTCCACAGGGATATGGGGGCACAGGACTTCATAGGGGCATGGGGGTGAAGGACTTCCACAGGGATATGGGGGCACAGGACTTCATAGGGGTATGGGGGCACAGGACTTCCACAGGGGTATGGGGGGCACAGGACTTCATAGGGGTATGGGGGCACAGGATTTCCACAGGGGCATGGGGGCACAGGACTTCATAGGGGTATGGGGGCAAAAGACTTCCACAGGGGTATGGGGGGCACAGGACTTCATAGGGGTATGGGGGGCACAGGACTTCATAGGGGTATGGGGGCACAGGACATCCACGGGGGTATGGGGGCACAGGACTTCATAGGGGTATGGGGGCACAGGACTTCCACAGGGGTATGGGGAGCACAGGACTTCATAGGGGCATGGGGGTGAAGGACTTCCACAGGGGTATGGGGGCACAGGACTTCATAGGGGTATGGGGGCACAGGACTTCCACAGGGGTATGGGGGGCACAGGACTTCATAGGGGTATGGGGGCACAGGATTTCCACAGGGGCATGGGGGCGCAGGACTTCATAGGGGTATGGGGGCAAAAGACTTCCACAGGGGTATGGGGGGCACAGGACTTCATAGGGGTATGGGGGCACAGGACATCCACGGGGGTATAGGGGGCACAGGACTTCATAGGGGTATGGGGGGCACAGGACTTCCACAGGGGTATGGGGGGCACAGGGCTTCATAGGGGTATGGAGGCACAGGACATCCACTGGGGTATGGGGGCACAGGACTTCCACAGGGGTATGGGGTCACAGGACTTCATAGGGGTATGGAGGCACAGGACTTCCACAGGGGTATGGGGGGCACAGGACTTCCACAGGGGTATGGGGGGCACAGGACTTCATAGGGGTATGGGAGTACAACACTTGCACAGGGTTATGAGGGTAATGAACTTCCACAGAAGTCCAGGGCTACAGCACTTCCACAGGAGTGTGGGGGTACAGACTTCCACAAGGGTATGGGGGTACAGGACCTACAGAGGGGTATGGGGGTATGGAACTTCCACTTAGAGATAGGATCTGTGGGCATTTAGAGAATCATGGTCTGATCAGGGACAGTCAGCATGGCTTTGTGAAGGGCAGATTGTGTCTAACAAGCCTGATTGAGTTCGTTGAGGAGGTGACCAGGCATATAGATGAGGGTAGTACAGTGGATGTGATCTATATGGATTTTAGTAAGGCATTTGACAAGGTTCCACACGGTAGGCTTATTCAGAAAGTTAGAAGGCATAGGATCCAGGGAAGTTTGGCCAGGTGGATTCAGAATTGGCTTGCCTGCAGAAGGCAGAGGGTGCTGGTGGAGGGAGTACATTCAGATTGGAGGATTGTGACGAGTGGTGTCCCACAAGGATCTGTTCTGGGACTTCTACTTTTCGTGATTTTTATTAACGACCTGGATGTGGGGGTAGAAGGGTGGGTTGGCAAGTTTGCAGACGAGACACAGGTTGGTGTTGTTGTAGATAGTGTAGAGGATTGTCGAAGATTGCAGAGAGACATTGATAGGATGCAGAAGTGGGCTGAGAAGTGGCAGGTGGAGTTCAACCCGGAGAAGTGTGAGGTGGTACACTTTGGAAGGACAAACTCCAAGGCAGAGTACAAAGTAAATGGCAGGATACTTGATAGTGTGGAGGAGCAGAGGGATCTGGGGGTACATATCCACAGATCCCTGAAAGTTGCTTCACAGGTGGATAGGGTAGTTAAGAAAGCTTATGGGGTGTTAGCTTTCATAAGTCGAGGGATAGAGTTTAAGAATCGCGATGTAATGATGCAGCTCTATAAAACTCTGGTTAGGCCACACTTGGAGTACTGTGTCCAGTTCTGGTCGCCTCACTATAGGAAGGATGTGGAAGCATTGGAAAGGGTACAGAGGAGATTTACCAGGATGCTGCCTGGTTTAGAGAGTATGCATTATGATCAGAGATTAAGGGAGCTAGGGCTTTACTCTTTGGAGAGAAGGAGGATGAGAGGAGACATGATAGAGGTGTACAAGATAATAAGAGGAACAGATAGAGTGGACAGCCAGCGCCTCTTCCCCAGGGCACCACTGCTCAATACAAGAGGACATGGCTTTAAGGTAAGGGGTGGGAAGTTCAAGGGGGATATTAGAAGAAGGTTTTTTACTCAGAGAGTGGTTGGTGCGTGGAATGCACTGCCTGAGTCAGTGGTGGAGGCAGATGCACTAGTGAAGTCTAAGAGACTACTAGACAGGTATATGGAGGAATTTAAGTTGGGGGGTTATATGGGAGGCAGGGTTTGAGGGTCGGCACAACATTGTAGGCCGAAGGGCCTGTACTGTGCTGTACTATTGTATGTTCTATGTATGGGGGTACAGGACCTACACACGGGTATGGGGGTATGGGACTTCCACAGGGGTATGGGGTACAGTCACAGGGGTATGGGGGTATGGGACTTCCACAGGGGTATTCGGAACAGTCACGGGTATGGAGGTATGGGGTACATTCACAGGGGTATGGGGGTACAGTCACAGGGGTATGGGGTACACTCACAGGGGTATAGGGGTATGGGACTTCCACAGGGATATGGGGTACAGTCACAGGGGTATGGGGGTATGGGACTTCCACAGGGGTATGGGGAACAGTCACGGGTATGGAGGTATGGGGTACATTCACAGGGGTATGGGGGTACAGTCACAGGGGTAGGGGGGTATGGGACTTCCACAGGGATATGGGGTACAGTCACAGGGGTATGGGGGTATGGGACTTCCACAGGGGTATGGGGTACAGTCACAGGGGTATGGGGGTACTGGATTTCTGCAGAGTACCTGAGTACAGCACTCCCATCGGGGTATAGGGGGTACTGGACTTCACAAGGGTTGGGGTACAGCACTTCCACAGGAGTACAGGACTTTCACAGAGGTACAGGGGTACTGGACCACGGTGTTATGGAGTACAACACTTGCACAGGTGTTTAAGGGTACAGACTTCTGCAGGCATGTGGGGTACAGGACTTCCATAGGGGTTCAGAAGGGTACTGAACCTCACAGGGGTTCGGGGGTACAGCACTTACACGGGCGTACTGAGGTACAGGATGTCTATAGGGGTACACGGGTACAGCACTTGCACAGTGGTACAAAGGTATAGGACTTCCGCAGAGGTGCAGGGTACAGGACCGCCACAGAGGTATGGGTACAGGGTTTCCATAGGGGTTCAGCGGTACAGGGTTTCCATAGATACATGGGGGTACAGCACTTGCATAGGAGTAATAGCAGAAGAAGATACTAAAAGCTATTTTAAGTACATAAAGGGTAAAAAGGAGTTGAGGGTAGATATAGGACCAATAGAAAATGACACTGGAGATATTGTAATGGGAGACACAGAGATGGCAGAGGAACTGAATGTGTATTTTGCATCAGTCTTCACAGTGGAAGACATCTGCAGTATACCAGATATTCAAGGGTGTCAGGGAAGTCAGGAAGTTTAATGTTCTGAGAGTGGATAAATCTCCTGGACCTGATGGAACGCACCCTCGGGTTCTGAAGGAAGTAGCTGGAGAGGTTGCGGAGGTATTAACGATGATCTTTCAAGAACTGATAGATTCTGGAATTGTATCGGATGACTGGAAAATTGCAAATGTTACTCCGCTATTTAAGAAGGGTGCGAGGCAGCAGAAAGGAAACAATAGACCTGTTAGCCTGATGTCAGTGGTTGGGAAGTTGTTGGAATCTATTATTACGGATGAGATTACGGAGTACCTGGAGACCCATGACAAGATAGGCCAAAGCCAGCATGGTTTCCTGAAAGGAAAATTCTGCCTGACAAACCTACTGCAATTTTGTGAGGAAATTACAAGCAGGGTAGACAAAGGAGATGTAGTGGGTCTGGTAACACAGATCAAGGTTGCCGGTGAACGCAGCAGGCCAGGCAGCATCTGTAGGAAGAGGTACAGTCGACGTTTCAGGCCGAGACCCTTCATCAGGACTAACTGAAGGAAGAGCTAGTAAGAGATTTGAAAGTGGGAGGGGGAGGGGGAGATCCGAAATGACAGGAGAAGACAGGAGGGGGAGGGATGGAGCCGAGAGCTGGACAGGTGATTGGCAAAGGGGGTATGAGAGGATCATGGGAGAGGAGGTCCGGGGAGAAAGACAAGAGGGAGGGGAACCCAGAGGATGGGCAAGGGGTATAGTGAGAGGGACAGAGGGAGAAAAAGGAGAGTGAGAGAAAGAATGTGTGTATAAAAATAAATAACGGATGGAGTACGAGGGGGAGGTGGGGCATTAGCAGAAGTTAGAGAAGTCGATGTTCATGCCATCAGGTTGGAGGCTACCCAGACGGAATATAAGGTGTTGTTCCTCCAACCTGAGTGTGGCTTCATCTTTACAGTAGAGGAGGCCGTGGATAGACATGTCAGAATGGGAATGGGATGTGGAATTAAAATGTGTGGTCACTGGGAGATCCAGCTTTCTCTGGTGAACAGAGCGTAGGTGTTCAGCAAAGCGGTCTCCCAGTCTGCGTCGGGTCTCGCCAATATATAGAAGGCCACATCGGGAGCACCGGACGCAGTATGTCACCCCAGCCGACTCACAGGTGAAGTGTCGCCTCACCTGGAAGGACTGTCTGGGGCCCTGAATGGTGGTAAGGGAGGAAGTGTAAGGGCATGTGTAGCACTTGTTCTGCTTACAAGGATAAGTGCCAGGAGGGAGATCAGTGGGGAGGGATGGGGGGGACGAATGGACAAGGGAGTTGTGTAGGGAGCGATCCCTGCGGAAAGCAGAGGGGGGGGAGGGAAAGATATGCTTAGTGGTGGGATCCCGTTGGAGGTGGCGGAAGTTACAGAGAATAATATGTTGGACCCGGAGGCTGGTGGGGTGGTAGGTGAGGACCAGGGGAACCCTATTCCTAGTGGGGTGGTGGGAGGATGGAGTGAGAGCAGATGTACGTGAAATGGGGGAGATGCGTTTGAGAGCAGAGTTGATTTTAAGTTCCCTGGCCCCCACTGCTTTATTTTCACCATGGATGTCCAGTCCCTATATACTTCCATCCCCCATCAGGAAGGTCCCAAAGCTCTCTGCTTCTTTTTGGATTCCAGACCTAATCAGTTCCCCTCTACCACCACTCTGCTCCGTCTAGCGGAATTAGTCCTTACTCTTAATAATTTCTCCTTTGGCTCCTCCCACTTCCTCCAAGCTAAAGGTGTAGCTATGGGCACCCGTATGGGTCCTCCCTATGCCTGCCTTTTTGTTGGCTTTGTAGAACAATCTATGTTCCGTGCCTATTCTGGTATCTGTCCCCCACTTTTCCTTCGCTACATCAACGACTGCATTGGTGCTGCTTCCTGCACGCATGCAGAGCAACTTTGATGTGTGTTGCCTGAATTTCTAGCATCTGCAGAATTCCTGTTGTTTGCAGCAGGTCTGATACCTGGATTTTCAGAAGGCCTTTGAAAAGGTGCCGCACATGAGGATGCTTAGCAAAATAAGATCCCACGGAATTATAGGGGAGTTACTAACATGAGTGGAGCATTGGCTGATCGGCAGAAAACAGAGAGTGAGAGTAAAGGGATCCTATTCTGTCTGGCTGCCGGTTACCAGTGGAGTTCCACAGGGGTCGGTGTTGGGACCACTGCTTTTTATGATGTATGTCAATGATTTGGACTACGGGATTAATGGATTTGTGGCTAAATTTGCCGATGATACAAAGATAGGTGGAGGAGCGGGTAGTGTTGAGGAAACAGAGAGCCTGCAGAGAGACTTGGATAGTTTAGGAGAATGGATAAAGAAGTGGCAAATGAAATACAATGTTGGAAAGTGTATGGTCATGCACTTTGGTGGAAGAAATAGACGGGCAGACTATTATTTAGATGGGGAGAGAATTCAAAATGCAGAGATTCAAAGGGACTTAGGAGTCCTTGTGCAGGATTCCCTGAAGATTAACCTCCAGGTTGAGTCATGAAGAAGGCAAATCAACGTTGACATTCATTTCGAGAGGTACAGAATATAAGAGCAGGAATGTGATGTTGAGGCTCTATAAGGCACTCGTGAGACCACACTTGGAGTATTGTGTGCAGTTTTAGGCTCCTTATTTTAGAAAGGATATACTGACATTGGAAAGGGTTCAGAGAAGATTCAGAAGAAAGATTCCAGGAATGAGAGGGTTACCATATGAGGAGTGTCTGGCAGCTCTTGGGCTGTATTCACTGCAGTTCAGGAGAATGAGGGGGGATTTCATAGAAACATTCCAAATGTTAAAAGGCCTGAACAGATTAGATATTAGATTAGAGAACAGGAGACCAATCAAGTGTGACAGAGGAAAAAGTATGTATGGAACCAGAGTCAATAGCAGAGGTACTTAATGAATACTTTGCTTCGGTATTCACTACGGAAAAGGATCTTGGCGATTGTAGGGATGATTTTCAGTGGACAGGAAAAACTTGAGCATGTAGACATTAAAGAAGAGGATATTCTGGAGCTTTTGGAAAGCATCAGGTTGGATAAGGACCAGACAAGATGTTCCCCAGGCTACTGTGGGAGGTGAGGGAGGAGATTGCTGAGCCTCCAGCGATGATCTTTGCATCATCAATGGGGATGGGAGAGGTTCCGGAGGATTGGAGGATTACGGATGTTGTTCCTTTACTCAAGAAAAGGAGTAGAGATAGCCCAGGAAATTATAGACCAGTGAGTCTTACTTCAGTGGTTGGTAAGTTGATGGAGAAGATCTTGAGAGGCAGGATTTATGAACATTTGGAGAGGCATAATGTGATTAGAAATAGTCAGTACAGGTTTGTCAAAGGTAGCTTGTGCCTTATGAGCCTGATAGAATTTTTTGAGGATGTGACTAAAAACATTAATGAAAATAGAGCAGTAGATGTAGTGTATATGGATTTTAGCAAGGCATTTGATAAGGTACCCAATGCAAGACTTATTGAAGTCCAAGGGGACATTGCTTTGCGGATCCAAAATTAGCTTGCCCTCAGAAGGCAAAGAGTGGTTGCAGACAGGTTGGTGACCAGTGGTGTGTCTCAGGGATCTGTTCTGGGACCCCTACTCTTAGTGATTTTTATAAATGACTTGGCTGAGGAAGAGGAGGGATGGGTTAGTAAATTTGATGACACAAAGGTTGGGAGTGTTGTGGATAGTGTGGAGGACTGTCAGAGGTTATAGTGGGACATTGATAGGATATAAAACTGGGCTGAGAAGTGGCAGATGGAGTTCAACCCAGAAAAATGTGAGGTGATTCATTTTGGTAGGTCACATATTATGGCAGAATAGTATTAATGGTGAGACTTTTGGCAGTGTGGAGGATCAGAGGGATCTTGGGGTCCGAGTCCATTGGACACTCAAAGCTGCTGCGCAGGTTGACTCTGTGGTTAAGAAGGCATACGGTGCATTGGCCTTCATCAATCGTGGAATTGAGTTTAAGAGCTGAGAGGTAATGTTGCAGCTCTATAGGACCGTGGTCAGACCCCACTTGGAGTACTGTGCACAGTTCTGATTGCCTCACTACAGGAAGGATGTGGAAATCATAGAAAGGGTGCAGAGGAGATTTACAAGGATGTTGCCTGGATTGGGGAGCATGCCTTATGGGAATAGGTTGCATGAAATTAGCCTTTTCTCCTTGGAGTGACGGAGGATGAGAGGTGACCTGATAGAGGTGTATAAGATGATGAGAGGCGTTGATCGTGTGGATAGTCAGAGGCTTTTTCCCAGAGCTGAAATAGCTAGCATGAGAGGGTACAGTTTTAAGATGCTTGGAAGTAGATACAGAGGAGGTGTCAGGGGTAAGTTTTTTATGCGGAGAGTGGTGAGTGCGTGGAATGCCAGCGACGGTGGTGGAGGCGGATACGATAGGGTCTTTTAAGAGACTCCTGGATAGGTATATGGAGCTTAGAAAAATAGAGGGCTGTGGGTAACCCTAGGTAATTTCTAAGGTAAGGATATGTTCGGTACAGCTTTGTGGACTGAAGTGCCTGTATTGTGCTGTAGGTTTTCTATGTTTGTACGTTTCTATGTTTCTTTATGGCAAGGTTATTTCTCATCGTCCAGGAGTCCAGGATAAGAGAACACGATTTCAGGATGGAAGAACGTCCATTTAGAACTGAGCTGTGGAGAAATTACTTTCATCAGAGGGTGGTAAATCTGTGGAACTTTTTCCCATGAGCGGCTGTGGAGGCCAAGTCATTGTGTGTATTTTATAACCATATAACTATATTACAATTACAGCATGGAAACAGGCCACCTCAGACCTTCTAGTCCATGCCAAACTCCTACTCTCACTTTAAAGCAGAGATAGATAGGTTCTTGATTAGCCAGGACAACAAAGGGTATGGCAGGGAGAAGGCAGGGGAGTGGGGAGTGACTGGAAGAAATGGATCAGCCCAGGATTGAATGGCAGAGCAAACTCGATGGGCTGAATATCCTACTTCTGCTCCTGTATCTTATGGTCTTATAAGTACTGGACTTCAGCAGGGGGAACAGGGCTCTAGAAGGGTACGGGAGTACAGGACTTCCGGAAGGGTACGGGAGTACAGGACTTCTAGAAGGGTACAGGAGTACAGGACTTTGAAGGGTACGGGAGTACAGTACTTCTAGAAGGGTATGGGAGAACAGGACTTCGAGAGAGATACAGGAGTACAGGACTTCGAGAAGGGTATGGGAGTACAGGACAATGAAGGGTACGGGAGTACAGGACATTGAAGGGTACGGGAGTACAGGACTTTGAAGGGTACGGGAGTACAGGACTTCCAGAAGGGTATGGGAGTACAGGACTTTGAGAGGGATACGGGAGTACAGGGCTTCGAGAAGGGAATGGGAGTACAGGACTTCGAGAAGAGTACCGGAGTACAGGACTTTGAGAATGGTACGGGAGTACAGGACTTCGAGAAGGGTATGGGAGTACAGGACTTCCACAGGGGTACAGTGGTACTGAACGGCAAGGGTATGGGGATACAGCACTTACACAAGAATACATGACTTCCTCAGGGGTACAGGAGTACTGTACTTTGCAGGTGTATGGGGGCACAGGACTTCGTAGGGGAATGGGGGTACAGGTTTCCACGGTGATTCAGGGCTTCCACAGTGGTACTGAGCTACAGCATTTCCACAGTGGTGTTGGGCTACGGCATTTCCACAGGGGTGTTGGGCTACAGCATTTCCACTGTGGTACTGGGCTACAGCATTTCCACAGTGGTGTTGGGCTACGGCATTTCCACAGGGGTGTTGGGCTACGGCATTTCCACAGTGGTGTTGGGCTACAGCATTTCCACAGGGGTATTGGGCTACAGCATTTCCACAGTGGTACTGAGCTACAGCATTTCCACAGTGGTGTTGGGCTACGGCATTTCCACAGGGGTATTGGGCTACAGCATTTCCACAGTGGTGTTGGGCTACAGCATTTCCACAGTGGTGTTGGGCTACAGCATTTCCACAGTGGTGTTGGGCTACAGCATTTCCACAGTGGTGTTGGGCTACGACCTTTCCACAGGGGTGTTGGGCTACAGCATTTCCACAGGGGTATTGGGCTACAGCATTTCCACAGGGGTGTTGGGCTACGACCTTTCCACAGTGGTGTTGGGCTACAGCATTTCCACAGTGGTGTTGGGCTACAGCATTTCCACAGGGGTGTTGGGCTACAGCATTTCCACAGGGGTGTTGGGCTACGGCATTTCCACAGTGGTGTTGGGCTACAGCATTTCCACAGGGGTATTGGGCTACAGCATTTCCACAGGGGTATTGGGCTACAGCATTTCCACAGTGGTGTTGGGCTACGACGTTTCCACAGGGGTGTTGGGCTACAGCATTTGCACAGGGGTATTGGGCTACGGCATTTCCACAGGGGTACTGGGCTACAGCATTTCCACAGTGGTGTTGGGCTACAGCATTTCCACAGTTGTACTGGGCTACAGCATTTCCACAGTGGTGTTGGGCTACAGCATTTCCACAGTGGTGTTGGGCTACAGCATTTGCACAGGGGTATTGGGCTACGGCATTTCCACAGGGGTACTGGGCTACAGCATTTCCACAGTGGTGTTGGGCTACAGCATTTCCACAGTTGTACTGGGCTACAGCATTTCCACAGTGGTGTTGGGCTACAGCATTTCCACAGTGGTGTTGGGCTACAGCATTTCCACAGTGGTGTTGGGCTACAGCATTTCCACAGTTGTACTGGGCTACAGCATTTCCACAGTGGTGTTGGGCTACGGCATTTCCACAGTGGTGTTGGGCTACAGCATTTCCACAGTGGTGTTGGACTACAGTATTTGCACAGGGGTATTGGGCTACGGCATTTCCACAGGGGTACTGGGCTACAGCATTTCCACAGTGGTGTTGGGCTACAGCATTTCCACAGTTGTACTGGGCTACAGCATTTCCACAGTGGTGTTGGGCTACAGCATTTCCACAGTGGTGTTGGGCTACAGCATTTCCACAGTGGTGTTGGGCTACAGCATTTCCACAGTGGTGTTGGGCTACAGCATTTCCACAGGGACTACACAGGGGGATGAGAGTACAGGATTTTTACAGGGGTATGGGGGCACAGGACTACACAGGGGGATGAGAGTACAGGATTTTCACAGGAGTATGCGGGCACAGGACTACACAGGGGGATGAGAGTACAGGATTTTCACAGGGGTATGCGGGCACAGGACTACACGGGGATGAGAGTACAGGATTTTCACAGGGGTATGCGGGCACAGGACTACACAGGGGGATGAGAGTACAGGATTTTCACAGGAGTATGCGGGCACAGGACTACACAGGGGGATGAGAGTACAGGATTTTCACAGGGGTATGCGGGCACAGGACTACACAGGGGGATGAGAGTACAGGATTTTCACAGGGGTATGCGGGCACAGGACTACACAGGGGGATGAGAGTACAGGATTTTCACAGGGGTATGCGGGCACAGGACTACACAGGGGGATGAGAGTACAGGATTTTCACAGGGGTATGCGGGCACAGGACTACACAGGGGGATGAGAGTACAGGATTTTTACAGGGGTATGGGGGCACAGGACTACACAGGGGGATGAGAGTACAGGATTTTCACAGGGGTATGCGGGCACAGGACTACACAGGGGGATGAGAGTACAGGATTTTCACAGGAGTATGCGGGCACAGGACTACACAGGGGGATGAGAGTACAGGATTTTCACAGGAGTATGCGGGCACAGGACTACACAGGGGGATGAGAGTACAGGATTTTCACAGGGGTATGCGGGCACAGGACTACACAGGGGGATGAGAGTACAGGATTTTCACAGGGGTATGGGGGCACAGGACTACACAGGGGGATGAGAGTACAGGATTTTCACAGGGGTATGCGGGCACAGGACTACACGGGGATGAGAGTACAGGATTTTCACAGGGGTATGCGGGCACAGGACTACACAGGGGGATGAGAGTACAGGATTTTCACAGGGGTATGCGGGCACAGGACTACACAGGGGGATGAGAGTACAGGATTTTTACAGGGGTATGGGGGCACAGGACTACAGAGGGGGATGAGAGTACAGGATTTTCACAGGGGTATGGGGGCACAGGACTACACAGGGGGATGAGAGTACAGGATTTTCACAGGGGTATGGGGGCACAGGACTACAGAGGGGGATGAGAGTACAGGATTTTCACAGGGGTATGGGGGCACAGGACTACAGAGGGGGATGAGAGTACAGGATTTTCACAGGGGTATGGGGGCACAGGACTACAGAGGGGGATGAGAGTACAGGATTTTCACAGGGGTATGGGGGCACAGGACTACACAGGGGGATGAGAGTACAGGATTTTCACAGGGGTATGGGGGCACAGGACTTCAGAGGGGGATGAGAGTACAGGATTTTCACAGGGGTATGGGGGCACAGGACTACACAGGGGGATGAGAGTACAGGATTTTCACAGGGGTATGGGGGCACAGGACTACACAGGGGGATGAGAGTACAGGATTTTCACAGGGGTATGGGGGCACAGGGCTACACAGGGAGAAAGGGTACAGCACTCTCACAGGTGTACACAACTTCCACAGCGGTACAGGGGTTCTGGACTTCACGGGGTATGGGGGCACAGGACATGCACAGGGTACATGGGTACAGGACTTTGAGAGGGGTACAGGAGTACAGGACTTTAACAGGGGTGCAGCACTTCCACAGGGCTATGAGGTACATCACCTCCACAGGGGTATGGGCATTCCACCGAATATGGGGTGCTGGATTTCTACTGGGTATGAGGGTACAGGTCTTCCACGGGGATACGTGAGTACAGGACTTCCACAGGGGTATGGGGGTAAAAAACATCTATAAGGATATATGGGTATTAGACTTCTACATGTGTACAGGACTTGTACATGATACGGGGGGTATTGGACGTACATGGGTTGGGGGTATAGGACTTAAACATGGGTATGAGGGTACATGAGTATGGGTATAGGACATACGTGGGTATGGGATATAGGACATACTGGGTGTTGGATATAGGATATATGTGGGTGTGGGGTATAGGATATAAATGGGTATGGGGGTGTAGGACTACTAGGAGTACCAAATATGACTCAGAATGGAAGGGAGAGAAGAGGACTATACTAGTGATAGGAAATTTGACCATTAGGCCATCTTGCCTTTCGAGTCTACTCTGCCATTCGGTCATGGCTGATCTTTTTTTTTCTCCTGCTCAACCCGATTTCTCTGCCTTCTCCCTGTAACCTTTGATGCCATGTCCAATCAAGAACCTATCAATCTCTACCTTAAATACACCCAATGACCTGGCCTCCACATCTGCATGTGGCAACAAATTCCACAAATTCACCATTCTCTGGCTAAAGAAATTTCTCCGCATCTCTGTTTTGAAAGGGTGCCCCTCTAACCTGAGGCTGTGCCTTCCTGTCCTAGACTCTCCCACCATGGGAAGCATCCTTTCCAAATCTACTCTGTCTTGGCCTTTCAACATTTGAAAGGTTTCAGTGAGATCCCCCTCATCCTTCTGAATTCCAGTGAGTACAGACCCAGAGCCATCAAACATTCCTCTTATGATAACCCTTTCATTTCTGGAATCATTCTTCTGCACCTCCTCTGGACCAGCTCCAGTGAGTCCTCACCAGTGCCTTATAAAGCCTCAGCATCACATCCTTGCTGTTGTATTCCAGATCTCTTGAAATGAATGCTAACATTGCATTTGTCTTTCTCATCCCCGACTCAATCTGCAAGTTAACTCTCAAGGTGTTCTGCACAAGGACTCCCAAGTCCCTCTGCATCGCAGATTTTAGGATTTCCTTCCCATTTAGAAAATAGTCTGCACATTTATTTCTACTATCAAAGTGCATGACCATGCATCTTTAAACATTGTATTTCATTTGCCACTTTCTTTTTCCAGGTCATGAGTGTATTTAAGGCAGAGATCGATATGTTCTTGATTGGACATGGCATCAAAGGTTAAGGGGAGAAGGCTGGGAACAGGGATTGAAGAAGAGATTAAAAGAAAAGATCAGTCATGATTGAATGGTGGAGCAGACTTAATGGGCCTCATGGCCTATGTCTTATGGTCCTATAGTCTTATAGGCCAGTTAGCTTAGCCTAAACTCTTGGATTCTATTCACTAAGGATGAGGTTTCGAGGTTCTTGGAGACTAATGATAGCAGTCAAAGTCAGCATGCTTTCTGTGAAGGGAACACTTGCCAGTTGGAATTCTTCGAGGAAGTAACAAACATGGTGGCCAAGAGAGGCAACAGAGGCTGCTGAACAAGATAAAGTTCTATGGTGTTCCAGGAAAGATGCTGGCATGGATAGAGGAGCGACTGATACGAAGAGAGGTGGCGGGGTAGGTAGTGCTGAGGAAGCAATGTAATTGCAACAGGACTTCGACAAATTGGAAGGATGGGCAAAAAAGTGGCAGATAGAATACTGTGTTGGGAAATGTATGATAATATATATATATAACCATATAACAATTACAGCATGGAAACAGGCCATCTCGGCCCTTCTAGTCCGTGCCGAACGCTTACTCTCACCTAGTCCCACCGACCTGCACTCAGCCTCCATTCCTTTCTGGCCCATATAGCTATCCAATTTAACTTTAAATGACAATATCGAACCTGCCTCTACCACTTCTGCTGGAAGCTCGTTCCACACAGCTACCACTCTCTGAGTAAAGAAGTTCCCCCTCATGTTACCCTTAAACTTTTGCCCCCTAACTCTCAACTCACATCCTCTTGTTTGAATCTCCCCCATTCTCAAAGGAAAAAGCCTATCCACATCAACTCTATCTATCCCCCTCATAACTTTAAACACCTCTATCAAGTCCCCCCCTCAACCTTCTACTTTCCAAAGAATAAAGACCCAGTTGGAGACTCTATAGTCAGGGGAGCAGACAGGAGATTTTGTGGACGTGAGAAGGACACCCGCATGGTTTGTTGCCTCCCAGGTACCAGGGTCTGGGATGTCTCTGACCGGGTGCACGACATCCTGGTATCAGAGGGAAAGCAACCAGAAGTCGTGATACATGTTGGGACCAATGACATAGGCAGGAAGAGGGATGAGGTCCTGAAGTGTGAGTTTCGGGACCTAGGCAGAAGGCTGAAGAACAGGACCTCAAGGGTGGCGTTCTCAGGATTGCTGCCAGAGCTATGTGACAGAGATGGTAAGAATTGGAGGAGATGGCAGTTGAATGCGTGGCTGAGGAGTTGGTGTAGGGAGCAGGGTTTTAGATTTTTGGATCATTAGGATTTCTTCTGGGGAAGGTGGGACCTGTACAGATTGGATGGGTTGCACCTGAACTCGAGTCGGGAGCAATATCCTTGCAGGTAGGTTTGCTAGCATGGTTCGGGAGGGTTTAAACTAATTTGCGAGGGGGATGGGACCCAGAGTGATAGAGCAGTGAAAGAAGTGCATGGAGTAAATCCAGATCTAACATATAGAGAGGCTTAGAGGAAAGTAAAGCAGAATAAATGGGGTAAAGACAGTAAGGTAGAAGGGCTGAAATGTGTGTACCTCAATGCAAGAAGCATGAGGAACAAAGGTGATGAACTGAGAGCTTGGATACATACATGGAATTATGATGTAGTGGCCATTACAGAGACTTGGCTGGCACCAGGGCAGGAATGGATTCTCAATATTCCTGGATTTCAGTGCTTTAAAAGGGATAGAGAGGGCGGAAAAAGGGGAGGAGGGGTGGCATTACTGGTCAGGGATACTATTACAGCTACAGAAAGGGTGGGTAATGTAGCAGGATCCTCTTTTGAGTCAGTATGGGTGGAAGTCAGGAACAGGAAGGGAGCAGTTACTCTATTGGGGGTATTCTATAGGCCCCCTGGTAGCAGCAGAGATACAGAGGAGCAGATTGGGAGGCAGATTTTGGAAAGGTGCAAAAATAACAGGGTTGTTATCATGGGTGACTTTAACTTCCCTAATATTGATTGGCACCTGATTAGTTCCAAGGGTTTAGATGGGGCAGAGTTTGTTAAGTGTGTCCAGGACGGATTCCTGTCACGGTATGTGGACAAGCCGACTAGGGGGAATGCCATACTAGATCTAGTACTAGGTAATGAACCAGGTCAGGTCACAGATCTCTCAGTGGGTGAACATCTGGGGGACAGTGACCACCGCTCCCTGGCCTTTAACATTATCATGGAAAAGGATAGAATCGGAGAGGACAGGAAAATTTTTAAGTGGGTAGGGCAAATTATGAGGCTATAAGGCTAGAACTTGCGGGTGTGAATTGGGATGATGTTTTTGCAGGGAAATGTACTATGGACATGTGGTCGATGTTTAGAGATCTCTTGCAGGATGTTAGGGATAAATTTGTCCCGGTGAGTAAGATAAAGAATGGTAAGGTGAAGGAACCATGGGTGACAAGTGAGGTGGAAAATCTAGTCAGGTGGAAGAAGGCAGCATACATGAGGTTTAGGAAGCAAGGATCAGATGGGTCTATTGAGGAATATAGGGAAGCAAGAAAGGAGCTTAACAAGGGGCTGAGAAGAACAGCAAGGGGGCATGAGAAGGCCTTGGCAAGTAGGGTAAAGGAAAACCCCAAGGCATTCTTCAATTATGTGAAGAACAAAAGGATGACAGGAGTGAAGATAGGAACAATTAGAGATAAAAGTTCGAAGATGTGCCTGGAGGCTGTGGAAGTGAGCGAGGTCCTCAATGAATACTTCTCTTCAGCATTCACCAATGAGAGGGAACTTGATGGTGGTGAGGACAATATGAGTGAGGTTGATGTTCTGGAGCATGTTGATATTAAGGGAGAGGAGGTGTTGGAGTTGTTAAAATACATTAGAACGGATAAGTCCCCAGGGCCTGACGGAATACTCCCCAGGCTGCTCCACGAGGCGAGGGAAGAGATTGCTGAGCCTCTGGCTAGGATCTTTATGTCCTCGTTGTCCACGGGAATGGTACCAGAGGATTGGAGAGAGGCGAATGTTGTCCCCTTGTTCAAAAAAGGTAGTAGGGATAGTCCGGGTAAATATAGACCAGTGAGCCTTACGTCTGTGGTGGGAAAGTTGTTGGAAAAGATTCTTAGAGATAGGACCTCTGGGTATTTAGAGAATCGTGGTCTGATCAGGGACAGTCAGCATGGCTTTGTGAAGGGCAGATCGTGTCTAACAAGCCTGACAGAGTCCTTTGAGGAGGTGACCAGGCATATAGATGAGGATAGTGCAGTGGATGTGATCTGTATGGATTTTAGTAAGGCATTTGACAAGGTTCCACATGGTAGGTTTATTCAGAAAGTCAGGAGGCATGGGATCCAGGGAAGTTTGGCCAGGTGGATTCAGAATTGGCTTGCCTGCAGAAGGCAGAGGGTGGTGGTGGAGGGATTACATTCAGATTGGAGGATTGTGACTAGTGGTGTCCCACAAGGATCTGTTCTGGGACCTCTACTTTTTGTGATTTTATTAACAACCTGGATGTTGGGGTAGAAGGGTGGGTTGGCAAATTTGCAGATGACACAAAGGTTGGTGGTGTTGCAGATAGTGTAGAGGATTGTCAAAGAATGCAGAGAGATATTGATAGGATGCAGAAGTGGGCTGAGAAGTGGCAGATGGAGTTCAACCCGGGGAAGTGTGAGGTGGTACACTTTGGAAGAACAAACTCCAAGGCAGAGTACGAAGTAAATGGCAGGATACTTAATAGTGTGAATGAGCAGAGGGATCTGTGGGTCCATGTCCACAAATCCCTGGAAGTTGCCTCACAGGTGGATAGGGTAGTTAAGAAAGCTTATGGGGTGTTAGCTTTCATAAGTCGAGGGATAGAGTTTAAGAGTCGCGATGTAATGATGCAGCTCTATAAAACTCTGATTAGGCCACACTTGGAGTACTGTGTCCAGTTCTGGTCGCCTCACTATAGGAAGGATGTGGAAGCATTGGAAAGGGTACAGAGGAGATTTACCAGGATGCTGCCTGGTTTAGAGAGTATGCATTATGATCAGAGATTAAGGGAGCTAGGGCTTTACTCTTTGGAGAGAAGGAGGATGAGAGGAGACATGATAGAGGTGTACAAGATAATAAGAGGAATAGATAGAGTGGATAGCCAGCGCCTCTTCCCCAGGGCACCACTGCTCAATACAAAGGACATGGCTTTAAGGTAAGGGGTGGGAAGTTCAAGGGGGACTTTAGAGGAAGGTTTTTTACTCAGAGAGTGGTTGGTGCGTGGAATGCACTGCCTGAGTCAGTGGTGGAGGCAGATACACTCGTGAAATTTAAGAGACTACTAGACAGGTATATGGAGGAACTTAAGGTGGGGGCTTATATGGGAGGCAGGGTTTGAGGGTTGGCACAACATTGTGGGCCGAAGGGCCTGTACCGTGCTGTACTATTCCATGAATTCTGTGAATGAATCTATGAAAACTTGTTCAACCTTTTTCTGTAACTTAGGTGCTGAAATCCAGGTAACATTCTAGTAAATCTTCTCTGTAGTCTCTCTATTTTGTTGACATCTTTCCTATAATTGGGTGACCAGAACTGTACACAACACTCCAAATTTGGCCTTACCAATGCCTTGTACAATTTTAACAGTACATCCCAACTCCTATAACTAATGCTCTGATTTATAAAGCCCAGCATACCAAAAGCTTTCTTCACCATCCTATCCACATGAGATTCTCCTTTCAGGGAACTAGGCACCATTATTCTTAGATCCCTCTGTTCTACTGCATTCTTCAATGCCCTACCATTTACCATGTATGTCCTGTTTTGATTAGTCCTACCAAAATGTGGCACCTCACATTTATCAGCATTAAACTCCATCCCTGCCATCTTTCAGTCCACTCTTCTAAGTGGCGTAAATCTGTCTGCAAGCTTTGAAAACCTACTTCATTATCCACAACGCCACCTATCTTAGTATCATCTGCATACTTACTAATCCAATTTACCACCCCATCATCCAGATCATTAATATATATGATAAACAACAGTGGACCCATTACAGATCCCTGAGGCACACCACTAGTCACCGGCCTTCAATCTGACAAACAGTTATCCACCACTACTCTCTGGCATCTCCCATTCAGCCACTGCTGAATCCATTTTACTACTTCAATATTAATACCTAATGATTGAACCTTCCTAACTAACCTTCCATGTGGAACCTTGTCAAAGGCCTTACTGAAGTCCATATAGACAACATCCACTGCTTTACCCTCATCAACTTTCCTAGTAACCTCTTCAAAAAATTCAGTAAGATTTGTCAAACATGACTTTCCACACACAAATCCATGTTGACTGTTCCTAATCAGACCCTGTCTATCCAGATAATTATATATACCATCTGTAAGAATACTTTCCATCAATTTACCCACCACTGACGTCAAACTCACAGGCCGATAATTGCTAGGTTTACTCTTAGAACCCTTTTTAAACAATGGAACAACATGAGCAATACGCCAATCCTCCGGCACCATCCCCGTTTCTAATGACATTTGAAATACTTCTGTCAGAGCCCCTGCTATTTCTACACTAAATTCCCTCAAGGTCCTAGGGAATATGCTGTTCGTACCCGGAGACTTATCAACTTTTATATTCCTTAAAAGCGCCAGTACTTCCTCTTCTTTAGAAACATAGTAAATAGGTGCAGGAGTAGGCCATTCGGCCCTTTGAGCCTGCACCGCCATTCAGTATGATCATGGCTGATCATCCAACTCAAAACCCTGTACCTGCCTTCTCTCCATACTCCCGATCCCTTTAGCCACAGGGGCCATATCTAACTCCCTCTTAAATATAGCCAATGATCTGGCCTCAACTGTTTCCTGTGGCAGAGAATTCCACAGATTCTCCACTCTCTGTGTGAAGAAGTTTTTCCTCATCTCAGTCCTAAAAGGCTTCCCCTTTGTCCTTAAACTGTGACCCCTCGTTCTGGACCTCCCCAACATTGGGAACAATCTTCCTGCATCTTGCCTGTCCAATCTCTTTAGAATTTTATACGTTTCAATAAGATCCCCCCTCAATCTTCTAAATTCCAGCGAGTATAAGCCTAGTCGATCCAGTATTTCTTCATATGAAAGACCTGCCATCCCAGGGATGAATCTGGTGAATCTTCTTTGTACTCCCTCTAGAGCAAGAATGTCTTTCCTCAGATTAGGGGACCAAAACTGCACACAATACTCCAGGTGTGGTCTCACCAAGGCCTTGTACAACTGCAGTAGAACCTCCCTGCTCCTGTACTCGAATCCTCTTGCTATGAATGCCAGTATACCGTTCGCCTTTTTCACCACCTGCTGTACCTGCATGCCCACTTTCAATGACTGGTGTACAATGACACCCAGGTCTCGTTGCACCTCCCCTTTTCCTAATCAGCCACCATTCAGATAATAATCATAGTTTAATCATCTTAACTACCCTACTTGTTTCCCTTACCTTACCACAATTCAATATCCTTCTCCTTAGTGAATACCGAAGAAAAGAAATTGTTCAAAATCTCCCCCATCTCTTTTGGCTCCGCACATAGCTGTCCACTCTGATTCTCTATGGAACCAATTTTATCCCTCACTATCCTTTTGCTAAACCCTTTGGATTTATTTTCACCTTACTTGCCAAAGCAACCTCATATCTTCTTTTAGCTTTTCTAATTTCTTTCTTAAGATTCTTTTTACATTCTTTATATTCCTCGAGCACCTCATTTACTCCATGCTGCCTATATTTATTGTAGATAACTCTCTTTTTCCAAACTAAGTTTCCAATATCCCTTCAAAACCATGGCTTTCTCAAAATTTTAACCTTTCCTTTCAACCTAACAGGAACATGAAGATTCTGTACCCTCAAAATTTCATCTTTAAATAACCTCCATTTCTCTATTACATCCTTCCCATAAAACAAATTATCCCAATCCACTCCTTCTAAATCCTTTCACATCTCCTCAAAGTTAGTCTTTCTCCAATCAAAGATCTCAACCATGGGTCCAGTCCTATTCTTCTCCATAATTATATTGAAACTAATGGCATTGTGATCACTGGACCTGAAGTGCTCCCCAACAGATACCTCCATCACCTGACTTATCTCATTCCGTAACAGGAGATCTAACACTGCCCCTTCTCGAGTTGGTACCTCTATGTATTGCTGCAAAAAACTACCTTGCACACATCCTACAAACTCCAAACCATCCAGCCCTTTTACAGAATGGGTTTCCCAGTCTATGTGTGCTTACTACAAATATCCGCTATCTCCTTACAAATTTGCTCCTCCAATTCTCGCTCCCCATTAGGTGGTCTATAATACACCCCTATAAGTGTTACTACACCTTTCCCATTCCTCAATTCCACCCAAATAGCCTCCCTAGACAAGTCCTCTAATCTATCCTGCCAAAGCACTGCTGTAATATTTTCTCTGACAAGCAATGCAACACCTCCCCGTCTTGCCCATCCGATTCTATCACACCTGAAGCAACGAAATCCAGGAATATTTAGTTGCCAATCACACCCCTCCTGCAACCATGTTTCACTAATAGCTACAACATCATATTTCCAGGTATCAATCCATGCTCTCAGCTCATCCACCTTTCTTGCAATGCTCCTGGCATTAAAATAGATGCATTTAAGAAACTCTCCACATCTTACTCTCTTTTTATCCTTAATGGAGCAAACAAATTTGTTATCTTTTTCTTCCTTTTCCCCTACATCTTCGGTCTGAGTGCTCCCCTTCTCTGTCCCCTGCCTATTCTCTCTCACACACTCTACTAGCTTTCTTTATTTGTGAACTAACCTCCTCTCTCCTAGTCTCTTCAATTTGATTCCCACCTCCCAATCATTCTAGTTTACAGTCTCCTCAGTAGCCTTCGCAAATCTCCCCGCAGGATATTGGTCTCCCTAGGATTCAAGTGCAACCTGTCCTTTTTGTACAGGTCACACCTGCGCCAAAAGAGGTCCCAATGATCCAAAAACTTGAATCCCTAGCCCCTGCTCCAATCCCTCAGCCACGCATTTATCCTCCACCTCATTGCATTCCTACTCTCACTGTCGCGTAGCACAGGCAGTAATCCCGAGATTACTACCTTTGCAGTCCTCTTCTCAACCCCCTTCCTAACTCCCTATATTCTCCTTTCAGGACCTCTCCCCTGTTCCGACCTATGTCATTGGTACCTATATTTACCACGACCTCTGGCTCCTCACCCTCCCACTTCACGATATCTTGGATGCAATCAGTAACATCCCAGACCCTGACACCAGGGAGGCAAACTACCATCCGGGTCTCTGGACTGCATCCACAGAATCGCCTATCTGACCCCCTTACTATCGAGTCCCCTATTACAACTGCCCTCCTCTTCCTTTCCCTACCCTTCTGAGCTACAGGGCCAGACTCTGTGCCAGAGGCATGGCCACTGTTGCTTCCCCCAGGTAAGCTGTCCCCCCTAATAGTACTCAAACAGGAGTACTTATTGTCAAGGGGCACAGCCACCGGGGTACTCTCTAGTACCTGACACTTCCCCTTCCCCCTCCTAACCGTGACCCACTTGTCTGCCTGCCGTGGCCCCAGTGTGACCACCTGCCTGTAACTCCTCTCTATCCAACTCCTCGCTCTCCCTGAGCAGACGAAGGTCATCGAGCTGTAGCTCCAGTTCCAGTTCCCTAACACGGTCCCTTAGGAGCTGCAGCTCGGCGCACCTGGCGCAGATGTGGACGTCCGGGAGGCTAGGAGACTCCAGGACCTCCCGCATCCGGTACTGAGAACAAAAAGCTGCCCTCACACTCATACTTCCCCCTTTCCTCAAATAGCGGGAAAAATTGTAAACCAAACCTACTTTGCCTTGCCCATTCCCGCCAAAGCCCTTAAGCCTTCACTCTGCTCCCGGCTCACTCCGCTGCCCGCTGTATAAATCAGTGTTCCTTTTAAATCTTGCGCGCTTCACTGCCCAACGTCACACGCCTGTGCAGTCCTGCCTCTCTTAACTCCGATGATAAGAAGAAAAAATCAAAATGGCTCCCATTGCACTCCCGCTCCGATTCTCAGACTTCCTTCTTCAAATATGTGACATAGGATAGGAAGATGTTGAATCCTTGTGGGTTGAGTTAAGAAACTGCAAGGGTAAAAAGACCCTGATGGAAGTTATATACAGGCCTCCCAACAATAGCTGGGATATGGAGTACAGATTACAAAGGGAAATAGAAAAGGTGAGTCAAAAGGGCAATGTTATGATACTCATAAGAGATTTCAACATGTAGGTCAATTGGGAAAATCAGGTTGGTAATGGATCTCAAGAGAGTGAATTTGTTGAATGCCTAAGAGGTGGCTTTTTAGAGCCAGTTTGTCATTGAGCCTCCTAGGGGATCAGCTCTACTGGATTGGGTGTTATGTAATGAACTGGAGGCAACTAGGGAGCTTCAGGTAAAGGAACCCTTCAGAACCAGTGATCACAGTATCATTGAGTTCAACTGAAATATGAAAGGGAGAAAGTAAAGTCTGATGTAGCAGTATTTCATGAGAGTAAAGGAAATTACAGTGGTATGACAGAGGAATTAGCCAAAGTAAATTGGAAGGAGCTGCTGGCAGGGATGTCAGCAGAGCAGCAATGGTGTGAGTTTCTGGGAAAAATGGTGAAGGTGCAGGATACACATATTCCAAGATCAAAGAAATACTCAAATGGCAAAATAATACAACTGTGCCTGACAAGAGAAGTCAATACTAATGTAAAAGCAAAAAAGAGGTCATACAACAAAGCAAAAATTAGCAGGAAGATAAAGGATTGTGAAGCTCATAAAAACCTACAGAAAGCAAATGATAGAATCATTAGGAGGGAAAAGATGAAATATAAAAGCAAGCGAGCAAGCAATATCAAGGTGATACTTTTCAAATATATAAGAAATAAAAAAAGAGATGAGAGTGGATATAGGCCCGCTAGAAAATGAGACCGGAGTAATATTTTGCCGCAGTCTTCACTGTGGAAGTCACTAGCAGTGTGCCAGATGTTGAAGGGTGTGAGGGAAGAGAAGTGGGTGCAGTTTCTGTTACAAGAGAGAAGGTGCTCAAAAAGCTGAACGACCTAAGAATACATAAGTCAGCTGGACCAGATCGAGGCACAACTGCGCAAGCATGTGGACATCAGCGGGTCAGACCAGTGGGAAGAGTTTAAAAGGAGACGGTTTTTTCTTCAGCGTTTTGATCGAGGCCTGGCTGCGTAAGCACGTGGACATCAGCAAGTTAGACCGGTGCAAAGTGTTTAAGAGGAGATAGTTTTTTCTTCAGCGGTTTGATCAAAGCACGACTGTGCAAGTGCATGGACATTAGCGAGTTAGACCAGCGGGAAGAGTTTAAAAGAAGGCAGTATTATAGAGCGGGTGTCTGAGTAGAGGTCACAGTAGGAGGGCTTTGGCGACATCGGGTTGAGGCTAGGCAAGTTACCTGTGAAAAATAGAAACAAGAAATAGGTCTGTGAGGCCGGTGTTCTGTACTGGGTGTCAGACTCCCAGCCTCCCAGGCGGCCACATCTGCACCAGGTGTGTCGAGCTGCAGCTCCTTGGGGACCATGTTAGGGAACTGGAGATGCAGTTCGATGATCGTCGTCTGGTCAGGGACAGTGAGGAGGTGATAGAGAGGAGCCACAGGCAAGTAGTCACACCGGGGCCTCGGGAGACAGATGCAGGTAACAGTCAAGTCAAGTAAATTTTTATTATCATTTCGACCATAACTGCTGGTACAGTACACAGTAAAAATGAGATGTTTTTCAGGACCATGGTGCTAGATGAACAATACAAAAACTACACTGAACTACGTAAAACAACACAAAACTACAGTAGACTACAGACCTACCCAGGACTGCATAAAGTGCACAAAACAGTGCAGGCATTACAATAAATAATAAACAAGACAATATGCACAGTAGAGGGCAGTAGGTTGGTCAGTCCAGGCTCTGGGTATTGAGGAGACTGATGGCTTGGGGGAAGAAACTGTTGCACAGTCTGGTGGTGAGAGCCCGAATGCTTTGGTATCTTTTGCCAGATGGCAGGAGGGAGAAGAGTTTGTATGAGGGGTGCGTGGGGTCCTTCACAATGCTGTTTGCTTTGCGGATGCAGCGTGTGGTGTAAATGTCTGTAATGGCGGGAAGAGAGGGAAGGGTAAGAGTCAGGTACTAGAGAGTACCCCAGTGGCTGTCCCCCTTAACAATAAGTATTCCTATTTGAGTACTGATGGGGGGGTGGACAGCCTACCTAGGGGAAGACACAGTGGCCGTGTCTCTGGCACAGACTGCGGCCCTGTGGCTCAGAAGGGTAGGGAAAGGAAGAGGGTGGCAGCAGTGATAGGGGATTCTATACTTAGGGGGTCAGACAGGCGACTCTGCCGATGCAGGAAAGAAACACGATGGTAGTTTTCCTCCCAGGTGCCAGGGTCTGGGATGTTTCTGATCGCGTCCACGATATCCTGAAGAGGGAAGGGGAACAGCCAGAGATCGTGGTACATGTTGGTACCAATGACATAGGAGGAGGTCCTGAAAACAGACTACAGGGAGTTAGGAAGGAAGTTGAGAATCAGGACCTCAAAGGTAGTCATCTCGGGATTACTGCCTGTGCCACGTGACAGTGAGTATAGGAATAGAGGGAGGTGGAGGATAAATGCGTGGCTGAGGGATTGGAGCAGGGGGCAAGGATTCAGATTTCTGGATCATTGGGATCTCTTTTGGAGCAGGCACGACCTGTACAAAAAGGACAGGTTGCACTTGAATCCGACGGGGACCAATATCCTGGCAGAGAGGTTTGCTAAGGCTATTGCAGAGAGTCTAAGCTAGAATTGCTGGGGGGTGGGAATCAAATTGAAGAGATGGAGGAAGGGATGGTTGGCTCACAAATAGAGAAACCTTGTAGGCGGTGTGAGAGGGAGGATAGGCAGGTGATAGAGAAGGGACGTGCTCAGACCGATGGTTTGAGATGTGTCTATTTTAATGCAAGAAGCATCATGAACAAAGCAGATGAGCTGAGAGCGTGGATCAGTACTTGGAGCTATGATGTGGTGGCTTGGATGGCTCAGGGGCAGGAATGGTTAGACCATAAGACACAGAAGTCGGCCATTTGGCCCATCGAGTCTGCGCTGCCATTTTATCATGAGCTGATCCATTCTCCCATTTAGTCCCACTCCCCCACCTTCTCACCATAACCTTTGATGCCCTGGCTACTCAGATACCTATCAATCTCTGCCTTAAATGCACCCAATGACTTGGCCTCCACTGCTGCCCGTGACAACAAATTCCACAGATTCACCACCTTCTGACTAAAAAAATTTCTTCGCATTTCTGTTCTGAATGGGCGCCCTTCAATCCTTAAGTCATGCACTCTCATACTCGATTCCCCCATCATGGAAATAACTTTGCCACATCCACTCTGTCCATGTCTTTCAACATTCGAAATGTTTCTATGAGGTCTCCCCTAATTCTTCTAAACTCCAAGGAATACAGTCCAAGAGCGGACAAATGCTGCTCATATGTTAACCCTCTCATTCCCAGAATCATTCTAATGAATCTTCTCTGTACCCTCTCCAATGTCAGCACATCCTTTCTTAAATAAGGAGTCCAAAACTGCCCACAGTACTCCAAGTGAGGTCTCACCAGGGCCTTAAAGAGCCTCAACATCACATCCCTGCTCCTATACTCTATTCCTCTAGAAATGAATGCCAACATTGCATTCTCCTTCTTCACCACCAACTCAACCTGGAGGTTAACCTTAAGGGTATCCTGTACGAGGACTCCCAAGTCCCGTTGCATCTCAGAACTTTGAATTCTATTCCCATTTAAGTAATAGTCTGCCCATTTATTTCTTCTGCCAAAGTGCAGAACCATACACTTTCCAACATTGTATTTCATTTGCCACTTCTTTGCCCATTCTTCCAATCTATCCAAGTCTCTCTGTTTCCTCAGCACTGCCAGCCCCTCCACCTATGTTCGTATCATCAACAAACTTAGCCACAAAGCCATCTATTTCATAATCCAAATTGTTGATGTACAATGTAAAAAGAAGCAGCCCCAACACGGACCCCTGTGGAACACCACTGGTAACCGGCAGCCAACCAAAATAGGATCCCTTTATTCCCACTCTCTGTTTCCTGCCAATCAGCCAACGCTCTATCCACGTATGTAACTTTCCCGTAATTCCATGGGCTCTTATCTTGTTAAGTAGCCTCATGTGTGGCACCTTGTCAAAGGCCTTCTGAAAATCCAAATATACAACATCCACTGCATCTCCTTTGTCTAGCCTACTTGTAATTTCCTCAAAAAATTGTAATATGTTTGTCAGGCAGTATTTTCCTTTAAGGAATCCATGCTGAGTTCTGCCTATCTTGTCATATGCCTCCAGGTACTCTGTAAACTCATCCTTGACAATCGACTCCAACAACTTCCCAACCACTGATATCAAGCTAACAGGTCTATAATTTCCTTTTTGCTTTCTTGCCCCCTTCTTAAATAGCGGAGTGACATTTGCAATCTTCCAGTCCTCTGGAACCATGCCAGAATCTATTGACTTTTGGAAGATCATCGCTAATGCTTCCGCAATCTCCACAGCTACTTCCTTCAGAACACGAGGGTGCATTCCATCTGGTCAGGGAGATTTATCTACCTTTAGACTATTCAGCTTCCTGAGTACTTTCTCTGTCGTAATTGTGACTGCGCACACTTCTCTTCCCTGCCACCCTTGAGTGTCCGGTATACTGCTGATGTCTTCCTCAGTGAAGACTGATGCAAAATACTCGTTCAGTTCCACTGCCGTCTCCTTATATCCCATTACAATTCTCCAGCATCATTTTCTATCGGTCCTATATCTACTTTCACCTGTCTTTTACTCTTTATATACTTGAAAAAGCTTTTAGTATCCTCTTTGATATTATTTGCTAGCTTCCTTTCATAGTTCATCTATTCCCTCTTAATGACCTTCTTAGTTTCATTTTGTAAGCTTTTAAAAACTTCCCAATCCTCTGTCTTCCCACTAATTTTTGCTTCCTTGTATGCCCTCTCCTTTGCTTTAACTTTGGCTTTGATTTCTCTTGTCAGCCACGGTTGCTTCCTTTTCCCATTTGAAAATTTCTTCTTGTTTGTAATAAACCTGTCTTGCACCTTCCTCACTTCTCACATAAACTCCAGCCACTACTGCTCTGCCATCCTTCCAGTCAATTTTGGCCAGTTCCTCTCTCATGCCACTGTAATTTCCTTCACTCCACTGACTACTGACACATCAGATTTCGGCTCCTCTTCAGATTTCACAGTGAACTCAATCATGTTATGATCACTGCCTCCTAAGGGTTCCTTCACCTCAATCTCTCTAATCACCTCCGGTTCATTACACAATACCCAATCCAGGTCAGCTGATTACTTAGAGTGACTTAGAGTGCCAGGCTGCAGATGTTTCAGAAAGGACAGGGAGGGAGGCAAAAGAGGTGGGGGTGTGGCACTGTTGATCAGAGATAGTGTCATGGCTGCAGAAAAGGAGGAAGTCATGGAGGGATTGTCTACGGAGTCTCTGTGGGTGGAAGTTAGGAATAGGAAGGGGTCAATAACTCTACTGGGTGTTTTTTTATTGACTACCCGATAGTAACAGGGACATTGAGGAGCAGATAGAGAGACAGATTCTGGAAGGAATAACAGGGTTGTCATGGTGGGAGATATTAATTTCCCAAATATTGATCGGCATCTCCCTAGAGCAAGGGATTTAGATGGGGTGGAGATTGTTAGATGTGTTCAGGAAGGTTTCCTGACAGAATATGTAGATACACCTAAAGAGAGGCTGTACTTCATCTGCTATTGGAAAATGAACCTGGTCAGGTGTCAGATCTCTCAGTGGGAGAGCATTTTGGAGCTAGTGATCACAATTCTATCTCCTTTAACAAAGCATTGAAGAGGGATAGGAACAGAAAAGTTAGGAAAGTGTTTAATTGGAGTAAGGGGAAATATGAAGCTATCAGGCAGGAACTTGGAAGCATAAATTAGGAACAGATGTTCTCAGGGAAATGCACGGCAGAAATGTGGCAAATGTTCAGGAGATATTTGTGTGATATTCTGCAGAGGTACGTTCCAATGAGACCGAAAGGATGGTAGGGTACAGGAACTGCGGTGTACAAATCTAGTCAAGAAGAAAAGAGGAGTTTACAAAAGGTTCAAAATGCTAGGTAATGATAGAGATCTAGAAACATAGAAACATAGAAACATAGAAAATAGGTTCAGGAGTAGGCCATTCGGCCCTTCGAGCCTGCACCGCCATTTATTATGATCATGGCTGATCATCCAACTCAGAACCCCGCCCCAGCCTTCCCTCCATACCCTGTGACCCCCGTAGCCACAAGGGCCATATCTAACTCCCTCTTAAACATAGCCAATGAACTGGCCTCAACAGTTTGCTGTGGCAGAGAATTCCACAGATTCACCACTCTCTGTGTAAAGAAGTTTTTCCTAATCTCGGTCCTAAAAGGCTTCCCCTCTATTCTCAAACTGTGACCCCTCGTTCTGGACTTCCCCAACATCGGGAACAATCTTCCTGCATCTAGCCTGTCCAATCCCTTTAGGATCTTATACGTTTCAATCAGATCCCCCCTCAATCTTCTAAATTCCAACGAGTACAAGCCCAGTTTATCCAGTCTTTCTTCATATGAAAGTCCTGCCATCCCAGGAATCAATCTAGTGAACCTTCTTTGTACTCCCTCTATGGCAAAGATGTCTTTCCTCAGATCAGGGGACCAAAACTGCACACAATACTCCAGGTGTGGTCTCACCAAGGCCTTATACAACTGCAGTAGTACCTCCCTGCTCCTGTACTCGAATCCTCTCGCTATAAATGCCAGCATACCATTCGCTTTTTTCACCGCCTGCTGTACCTGCATGCCCACTTTCAATGACTGGTGTATAATGACACCCAGGTCTCGTTGCACCTCCCCCTTTCCTAATCGGCCACCATTCAGATAATAATCTGTTTTCCTATTTTTGCCACCAAAGTGGATAACTTCACATTTATCCACATTAAACTGCATCTGCCATGAATTTGCCCACTCACCCAACCTATCCAAGTCACCCTGCACCCTCTTAGCATCCTCCTCACTGCTAACACTGCCACCCAGCTTCGTGTCATCTGCAAACTTGGAGATGCTGCATTTAATTCCCTCATCCAAGTCATTAATATATATTGTAAACAACTGGGGTCCCAGCACTGAGCCTTGCGGTACCCCACTAGTCACCGCCTGCCATTCTGAAAAGGTCCCGTTTATTCCCACTCTTTGCTTCCTGTCTGCTAACCAATTCTCCACCCACACCAATACCTTACCCCCAATACCGTGTGCTTTAAGTTTGCACACTAATCTCCTATGTGGGACCTTGTCAAAAGCCTTTTGAAAATCCAAATATACCACATCCACTGGTTCTCCCCTATCCACTCTACTAGTTACATCCTCAAAAAATTCTATGAGATTCGTCAGACATGATTTTCCTTTCACAAATCCATGCTGACTTTGTCCGATCATTTCTCCGCTTTCCAAATGTGCTGTTATCACATCCTTGATAACTGACTCCAGCAGTTTCCCCACCACCGACGTTAGGCTAACCGGTCTATAATTCCCCGGTTTCTCTCTCCCTCCTTTTTTAAAAATTGGGGTTACATTAGCCACCCTCCAATCCTCAGGAACTAGTCTAGAATCTAACGAGTTTTGAAAAATTATCACTAATGCATCCACTATTTCTTGGGCTACTTCCTTAAGCACTCTAGGATGCAGACCATCTGGCCCTGGGGATTTATCTGCCTTCAATCCCTTCAATTTACCTAACACCACTTCCCTACTAACATGTATTTCACTCAGTTCCTCCATCTCACTGGACCCTCTGTCCCTTACTATTTCTGGAAGATTATTTATGTCCTCCTTAGTGAAGACAGAACCAAAGTAATTATTCAATTGGTCTGCCATGTCCTTGCTCCCCATAATCAATTCACCTGTTTCTGTCTGCAGGGGACCTACATTTGTCTTTACCAGTCTTTTCCTTTTTACATATCTATAAAAGCTTTTACAGTCCGTTTTTATGTTCCCCGCCAGTTTTCTCTCATAATCTTTTTTCCCCTTCCTAATTAAGCCCTTTGTCCTCCTCTGCTGAACTCTGAATTTCTCCCAGTCCTCAGGTGAGCCACTTTCTCTAGCTAATTTGTATGCTACTTCTTTGGAATTGATACTATCCCTAATTTCTCTTGTCAGCCACGGGTGCACTACCTTCCTTGATTTATTCTTTTGCCAAACTGGGATGAACAATTGTTGTAGTTCATCCATGCAACCTATAAATGCTTGCCATTGCATATCCACCGTCAATCCTTTAAGTGTCATTTGCCAGTCTATCTTAGCTAATTCACGTCTCATACCTTCAAAGTTCCCCTTCTTTAAGTTCAGAACCTTTGTTTCTGAATTAACTATGTCACTCTCCATCTTAATGAAGAAGTCGACCATATTATGGTCACTCTTACCCAAGGGGCCTCTCACGACAAGATCGCTAATTAACCCTTCCTCATTGCTCAAAACCCAGTCCAGAATAGCCTGCTCTCTAGTTGGTTCCTCGACATGTTGGTTCAAAAAACCATCCCGCATACATTCCAAGAAATCCTCTTCCTCAGCACCTTTACCAATTTGGTTCACCCAGTCTACATGTAGATTGAAGTCACCCATTATAACTGCTGTTCCTTTATTGCACACATTTCTAATTTCCTGTTTAATACCATCTCCGACCTCACTACTACTGTTAGGTGGCCTGTACACAACTCCCACCAGCGTCTTCTGCCCCTTAGTGTTACGCAGCTCTACCCATATCGATTCCACATCTTCCCGGTTTATGTCCTTCCTTTCTATTGCGTTAATCTCTTCTTTAACCAGCAACGCCACCCCACCTCCCCTTCCTTCATGTCTATCCCTCCTGAATATTGAATATCCCTGAACGTTGAGCTCCCATCCCTGGTCACCCTGGAGCCATGTCTCTGTAATCCCAACTATATCATAATCATTAATAACAATCTGCACTTTCAATTCATCCACCTTATTACGAATGCTCCTTGCACTGACACACAAAGCCTTCAGGCGCTCTTTTACAACTCTCTTAGCCCTTGTACAATTATGTTGAAAAGTGGCCCTTTTTAATGCTTGCCCTGGATTTGTCGGCCTGCCACTTTTACTTTTCTCCTTTGTACTTTTTGCTTCTACGCTCACTTTACACCCCTCTGTCTCTCTGCACTGGTTCCCATCCCTCTGTTGTGAACTAACCTCCTCACGGCTAGCCTCTTTATAAGATTATAAGGATAGCAGGAAGGAGCTTAAGAAGGAAATTAGGAGAGTCAGAAGGGACCATGAGAAACCCTTGGCAGGCAGAATTAAAGAAAATCAGAAGGCATTCTACAAGTATGCGAAGAGCAAGAGGACAGTGTGACAGTGGAAAAGTGTGTCTGGAACCGGAGGAGATAACAGAGGTACTTAATGAATACTTTGCTTCAGTATTCATTACTGAAAAGGATCTTGGTGATTCTAGGGATGACTTAGAGTGGATTAAAAAACTTGAGCATATAGAAAGAGGGTGTGCTGGAGCTTTTGGAAAGTATCAAGTTGGATAAGAGTCTGGGACCGGATGGGATGTACCCCAGGCTACTGTGGGAGGCAAGGAAGGAGATTGCTGAGCCTCTGGCGATGATCTTTGCATTATCACTGGGGACAGGAGAGGTTTCAGAGGACTGGAGGGTTGCAGATGTTGTTCTCTTATTCAAGAAAGGGAGTAGCAATATCCCAGGAAATTATAGACCAGTGAGTCTTACTTCAGTGATTGGTAAATTGATGGAAAAGATTCTGAGATGCAGGATTTGTGAACATTTGGAGAGGCATAATATGATTAAGAATAGTGAGCATGGCTTTGTCAAAGGCAGGTCATGCCTTACTAGCCTGATTGAATTTTTTGAGGATGTGACTAAACACATTGACGAAGTAGAACAGTAGATGTAGTGTATATGGATTTTAGCAAGGCATTTGATAAGGTACCCCATGCAAGGCTTATTAAGAAAATAAGGAGGCATGGGATCCAAGGAGACATTGCTTTATGGATCCAGAGTTGGCTTGCCCACAGAAGGCAAAGAGTGGTTGTAGACAGGTCATATTCTGCATGGAGGTTGGTGACCAGTGGTTCTGTTCTGGGACCCCTTCTCTTCGTGATTTTTATAAATGACCTGGATGAGGAAGTGGAGGGATGCATTATTTTTCTAAATGGGGATAAAATCCAAGAACCTAAGATGCAAAGGTACTTGGGATCCTTGTGCAGAACACCCTGAATGCTAACTTGCAGGTTGAGTTGGTGGTGAGGATGGCAAATGCCAAGTTAACATTCATTTCAAGAGGTCTAGTATACAAGAGCAAGGATGTGATGCTGAGGTTTTGTAAGGCACTGGTGAAGACTCACCTTGAGTTTTGTGAACAGTTTTGGGGTCCATATCTAAAAAAAGATGTGCTGGCACTGGAGAGGGTTCAGAGGAGGTTCACAAGGATGATTGCAGAATGAAATTTTACCATATGGGGAACGTTTGATGGCTCTGGGTCAATGCTGGAATTTAGAAGTATGAGTGTGGAGAGCTCATTGAAACCTTTTGAATGTTGAAAGGCCTAGAGTAGATGTGGAAAGGATGTTTCCCATGGTGGGGGAGTTTTGGACAAGAGGGCACAGCCTCAGGATAGAGAGGCATCCATTTACAACAGAGATGTGAAGTAATTTCTTTAGCCAAAGGGTGGTGAATTTGTGGAATGTGATTGTGGAGGCCAGGTCTATGGGTGTATTTAAGGCAGAGATCGATAGAGATCTTGATTGGCCATGGCATTAAAGGTTACGGAGCAAAGGCTGAGGAGGGGGAGAAAAAGGATTAGTCATGATTGAACGGAGGAACAGACTTGACAGGCCAAATAGCCTATTTCTGTTACTTTGTCTTATGGTAGTAATCTCTGGATTGCTGCTTCTGCCACACACCAGTGAGGTTAAGAATAGGATGACTCACAGATAAATACATGTCTGAGGATCTGGTGCAGGGATAAGGTTTCAGATTTCTGTATCATTCGGATGTCTTCTGGGGATGGAATGACACATACAAAAGGGGTGATTTACACCTGAACCCGAGGTGCCCAGTATAATGTGGCTAGGTTTGCTAAAGTGTTGGGGATGGTTTCAGTTATTTGGAAACTGAATGATAGGGCTAAGAATGGAGCAGCTGATATACATGTAGATGCTGTGTGTCGTGAGAGTGTCAGGAATGACAGGCGATGAAGGGGCAAAATTGCATTCAGTGGGATAGGTTACAGCTTAACACAGAGTCAAAATTGAAAAGTGTGATGAATACAGTACTGAAGGTGTTTAAATGCATGCAGTGTATGAAATTAGGTAGGTAATCTTATAGCATAGAGATTGGCAGGTATGATGTTGTGGACATCACTGTGTTGTGGCTGATAGAAGATCATAGATGGGAGCTTAACATTCAAGGCAAGACATGGTATCAAAAGTACAAGCAGGTAAGCAGTGAGGTTGGTGTGGCTTTAGTTGGTAAAAAATTAAATTAACTCATTATGAAAAGGTGACATTGCATCAGAAGATGTAGAATCGTTGTGGGTGGAGTTAAGGAACTGCAAGGGTAAAAATACCCCAATGCAAGTTATACACAGGCCTCTGAACAGTAGCCGGAAGTGGGATACTAATTACAATCAGGAATAGAAAATGCACGTCAAAAGGGCAATGTTACCATATTTATGGGGATTTAAATATTCAGGTAGATTGGGAAAATTAAGTGGTGCTGATTTTGGATCTCAAGAAAGAATTTTTAAAATGCCCATGAGATAACCTTTGAACCCACTAGGAGATCAACTACTCTCGATTGGATGATGTGTAATGAACTGGATTTGGTTAGGGAGCTTAAGGTAAAGGATCCCTTGGGAGACAGTGATTATAACGTGAAGAATTCACCCTGAAATTTGAGAGGGAAAAGCTAAAGTCAAATCTATCAGCATTACAGTGGAGTAAAAGGAATTACAGAGTCGTGAGAGAGGAGCTGGCCAAAGTTTATTGGAAGAGACACCAGAATGTGGTGACAGAGCAGCAATGCCTGGGACAAATAAAGAGCTGCAAGGATTCATGCTGGGTCTGTTGTTGTTTGTTATCTATACCGATAAACTGGATGATAACGTGGTTAACTGGATCGGCAAATTTCTGGATGTCACCAAAACTGGGGGTGTAGTGAATAACAAAGAAAACTACCATGGCTTGCAGCGCGATGTGGACCAGGTGAAAAATGGGCTAAAAATGGCTGATGCAATTTAATGCAGACAAGAGTGATGTTCTGAATATCGGTAGGACCAACCAAGGCAGGCCTTACATTGTGAGCGGAAGGACATTGAGGAGTGTGGTAGAACAAAGGGATCTGGTCCATAATTCATTGGAGGTGGTGTCACAGGTTGGTAGGGTTGTAAAAAAAGCTTTTGGCACATTGGCCTTCATAAATCGACGTATAGAGTACAGGAGATGGGATGTTATGTTGAAGTTGTGTCAGACATTGGTGAGGCCTAATTTGGACTATTGTGTGCTGATTTGGTCAACACCTACAGAAAGGTGTAAGTAAGATTGAAAGAGTACAAAGAAAATTTACAAGAATGTTGCCAGGTCTGGAAGACCTGAGTTGTAAGGAAAGATTCAATAGGTTAGAACTTTGTTCCTTAGAACATAGAAGATAAAGACAAAATTATGAGGTGGAGAGATGGGATAAATTCAACAGGCTTCCTCCACTGAGGTTGGGTGAGGCTATGCATGGAGGTCATGGGATAAGGGTGAAAGGTGAAATATTTAAGGGGTGCATACGGGGAAGATTCGTCATTCAGAGAGTAGTGAGAGTGTGGAATGAGCTGCCAGTGCTAGAGATGCAATTTTGATTTCAATATTTTCGGGAAGTTCGGATAGGTATGTGGACGGGAAGGGTTATGGAGGGCTATGATCCAGATGCAGGTCGATGGGAATAGACAGGTTAAATGGTTTGACACAGACTGGATGGGCCAAAGGCCCTCATTCTATTTCTCTCACGATTAATATCAAAGCGAATACAAAAGGTTTTTCAGATATATTAAGAGTAAAAGAGAGGCGAGAGCATGGATATGTGGTATAGAGTACGTTGACCGTCTGCAACACAGCATGATATGGAAACACCAACACCCTTGAATGGAAAGTCCCACAGAAAGTAGTGGGTATGGCCCAGACCATCGGGGTAAAGCCCTTCCAACCACTGAGCATACCTACATAGAGCATTGTCACCAGAAAGCAGCATCCATCATCAGGGAGCCCCACCACCCAGGTCGTGCTCTTTTCTCACTGCTGCCATCAGGAAGAAGGTGCAGAACTTAAGACTGTCGCCCACATAGTTCAGAAACAGTTATTACCCCTCAACCTTCAGGCCCTCGAGCCACTTCACTTGCCCTGTCACCCACAACCTATGGAATCACTTTCATCTCATTTCCTTGACATTTATTGTTTGGATATTTATTTACTTATGTATGTATTTGCCCAGTTTGTTGTCTTTGGCACATCACTTTGAATGTCCAGTTTGTACAGGATTTATTGATTCTATTATGGCTATTATTCTGTTATAGATTTATTGGGTATGCTTTCAAAGAAGTGAATCACAGGCTTGTAAAAGGTGACATATATGTACTTTGATAATAAATTTAACATAGAACATAGAAATCTACAGCACATTACAGGCCTTTCGGCATAGAATTTTCCGAGTGAATAGCTCTCTATTTTTCTAAACTCCATGTACCTATCTAAAAAGCTCTTAAAAGGCCCTATTGTATCTGCCTCTATCTCCTTTGCTGGCAGTGCATTCCACGCACCCACCACTCTCTGACATCCCCTCAGTGAGGTTGTCCACTTTGGTGGCAAGAACAGGTAGGCAGATTACTATCTGAATGGTGTCGTGTTCGGAAAAGGGGAAGTACAACGAGATCTGGTGCCTGAGTCAGTGGTGGAGGCAGATACACTAGTGAAGTTTAAGAGACTACTAGACAGGTATATGGAGCAATTTAAGGTGGGGGGTTATATGGGAGGCAGTTTAAGGGTCGGCACAACATTGTGGGCCGAAGGGCCTGTACTGTGCTGTACTATTCTATGTTCTATGTTCTATGTTCAATCCCCTACACCTTCCATATACCTGTAAAACCCTGCCCATATCCACTGCACCTTTCATGTAGCTGTAAAACCCTGTCCCAATCCATTACACCTCCATGTCTTTCTAAACTCCCATCCTCATCCCCTACACCCTCCACATCTCTGTAAATCCGTCCTCATCCCCTACTCCCTGCCCATATCTGTAAGCTCCTGTCCTAATCCCCTACACCCCTTCTCAACGCTATCCAATGTCCCAGTGCCCTGCACCCCTCCAGATCCTGACCTCATCTCTTGTGCTCCCCCTGATCTCTGTAAATGCCTGTCCTCCTCGCTCGTCTCTGTCCAGCCCTGACCTCATCCCTCATGCCCCGCCGTGTCTCTGTAAATGCCTGTCCCGATCTCCTGTACACCTACACTCTCCCTTGATAACTGTGCCTTTGTGCCTTATTAATTATTTTGAGAAGCACCTCTGAACAGGCCCTTCAGTAGCAATGACCTTCACCATGCCACAGCCCACCTATTTAGTGTTAACCTCATCTTGGCTCAATTTACAATCAAACTAATCTCCGAACATGTATGTCTTTGGGCTTTGGGAGGAAACTGGAGCACCTGGAGGAGATATTATGCCTACCATGGGGAGAATGTAAACCCTTTCAGGAATACCGGAGTTGAACTCTGAAATCCGCCCCCAAGTTGTAATAGCGCCACACTAACTCTATGCTGCCGTGCCACCCTGTGGCTGCTTAACCCACTGTCAGAAACAAAGAAACATAGAAAACCCACAGCACAATACAGGCCATTTGGCCCACAAAGTTGTGCTGAACATGTCCTTACCTTAGAGCTAACTGGGCTTTACCCATAGCCCTCTATTTTTCTAAGCTCCATGTACCTATCCAGGAGTCTCTTAAAAGACCCTATCGTATCCGCCTCCACCACCATTGCCGGCAGCCCATTGAACGCACTCACCACTCTCTGCATAAAAAACTTACCCCTGACATCTCCTCTGTACCTACTTCCAAGCACCTTAAAACTATGCCCTCTCATGTTAGTCATTTCAGCCCTGGGAAAAAGCCTCTGACTATCCACACGATCAATGCCTCTCATCATTATATACACCTCTATCAAGTCACCTCTCATCCTCCGTCGCTCCAAGGAGAAAAGGCCAAATTCACTCAAACTATTCTCATAAGACATGCTCCCCAATCCAGGCAACATCCTTGTAAATCTCCACTGCTCTCTTTCTAGGTTTCCACATCCTTCCTGTAGTGAGGTGACCAGAACTTAGCACAGTACTCCAAGTGGGGTCTGACCAGGGTCCTATATAGCTGCAACATTACCTCTCAACTCCAAAATTCAATCCCATGATTGATGAAGGCCAATACACTGTATGCCTTCTTAACCACGGAGTCAACCTGTGCAGCAGCTTTGAGTGTCCAATTGACTCGGATCCCAAGATCTTTCTGATCCTCCACACTGCCAAGAGTCTTACCATTAATACTATATTCTGCCATCATATTTGACCTACCAAAATGAATCACCTCACACTTATCTGGGTTGAACTCCATCTGCCATTTCTCTGCCCAGTTTTGCATCCTATCAATGTCCCGTTGTAACCTCTGACAGCCCTCCACACTATCCACAACACCCCCAACCTTTGTGTCATCAGCAAATTTACTAACCCATCCCTCCACTTCCTCATCCAGGTCATTTATAAAAATCACGAAGAGTAAGGGTCCCAGAACAGATCCCTGAGGCACTCCACTGGTCACTGACCTCCATGCAGAATATGACCCGTCAACAACCACTCTTTACCTTCTGTGGGCAAGCCAGTTCTGGATCCACAAAGCAATGTCCCCTTGGATCCCATGCCTCCATACTTTCTCAATAAGCCTTGCATGGGGTACCTTATCAAATGCCTTGCTGAAATCCATATACACTACATCTACGGCTCTGCCTTCATCAATGTGTTTAGCCACAACCTCAAAAAATTCAATCAGGCTCGTAAGGCACAACCTGCCTTTGACAAAGCCATGATGACTGTTCCTAATCATATTATGCCTCTCCAAATGTTTATAAATCCTGTCTCTCAGGATCTTGTCCATCAACTTAACAACTACTGAAGTAAGACTCACTGGCCTATAATTTCCTGGGCTATCCCAACTCCCTTTCTTGAATAAGGGAACAACATCCATAACCCTACAATCCTCTGGAACTTCTCCTGTCCTCATTGATGATGTAAAGATCACTGCTAGAGGCTCAGCAATCTCCTCTCTCACCTCCCTGGGGTACATCTCATCCGGTCGAAGTGATTTATCTAAATTGATGCTTTCCAAAAGCTCCAGCACATCCTCTTCCTTAATATCTACATGCTGAAGCTTTTCAGTTCACTGCAAGTCATCCCTACAATCACTAAGATCCTTTTCCATAGTGAATACTGAAGCAAAGTATTCATTAAGTATCTCTGCTATCTCTTCCGGTTCCATACACACTTTTCCACTGTCATACTTGATTGGTCCTATTCTGTCATGTCTTATCCTCTTGCTCTTCATATACTTGTAGACTTCCTTGGCATGATCCTTAATCCTGTCCGCCAAGGCCCTCTCATGACCCCTTCTGGTTTTCCTAATTTCATTCTTAAGATCCTTCCTGCCCGCTTTATAATCCTCTAGATTCCTATCATTAATTAGTTTTTTGAACCTTTCGTAAGCTCTTCTTTTCTTCTTGACTAGATTTACAACAGCCTTTGTGCACCACGGATCTTGTACCCTACCATCCATAGAAACCATAGAAACTACAGCACAGAAACAGGCCTTTTGGCCCTTCTTGGCTGTGCCGAACCATTTTCTGCCTAGTCCCACTGACCTGCACACGGACCATATCCCTCCATACACCTCCCATCCATGTATCTGTCCAATTTATTCTTAAATGTTAAAAAAGAACCCGCATTTACCACCTCGTCTGGCAGCTCGTTCCATATTCCCACCACTCTCTGTGTGAAGAAGCCCCCCCTAATGTTCCCTTTAAACTTTTCCCCCCTCACCCTTAACCCATGTCCTCTGGTTTTTTTCTCCCCTTGCCTCAGTGGAAAAAGCCTGCTTGCATTCACTCTATCTATACCCATCATAATTTTATATACCTCTATCAAATATCCCCTCATTCTTCTACGCTCCAGGGAATAAAGTCCTAACCTATTCAACCTTTCTCTGTAACTGAGTTTCTCAAGTCCTGGCAACATCCTTTTAAACCTACTCTGCACTCTTTCAACCTTATTTATATCCTTCCTGTAATTTGGTGACCAAAACTGAACACAATACTCCAGATCTGGCCTCACCAATGCCTTGTACAACCTCATCATAACATTCCAGCTCTTATACTCAATACTTTGATTAATAAAGGCCAATGTACTGTTACGTACCCCGTAACTGGGTTGCCAAACCAGCAGAAATGGATCACTCAGTTGGAGTCTGGAGTACTAGAACTAAGAAAGTTTTATTAAAGAAACAAGCAACACAGTAATCGAAAGGATAATAAATGCAACAATTCAGTGATGATAAACACACATGTGCACAGAATTAAGATAACAGCATCAATCAAGCTCTATCGTTGTCTAGGGGTAAATGACCAATTTCAAAATGACTCAAAGTTCAGTCCAGTTTGTAGTTCAGTTCGCAGTAATCGTTGCCATGGTGATGGACAACGTGGGGGAAGAGAGACATAGAACAGGAACAACTGATCATTCAGAACGGCTTCACTCACAGACCAGCGAGATGGCTCACAGACCAGCGAGATGGCTCACAAACAGCTTTTGGGCAGGTCCTTGGTGATGTCACCTGAGGTCACCGACTGTGACCCCTCCTCCAGATGCGGTCGATCCTCTGCAGTGAACCCGGCACCCAGGCAAGGGCGGACACACACCGGGTTCCCGCTGATCGTACCTTTCCACCCTGGTCGTTGTCTGGTACTTCTCACCCACTCGTGAGAAGTGTACCGCTTCCAGGGTCTCGTTACCTCGGGTGGCGTGTGTGTCTGTCTTAGCGAACCTGTCCCCTTTTTATCCCCCTGCTGGGGTATCGCCTGTCCATCACTTCAAACAGTTCAGGGTTCAAAGGGGGAGCCGCTCCAGACAGCTCTCTCTCCCACATCCCTTCATTACACATCTCCAGACGCTGCTCCATTGTTCCTTATCTCTCCTTCCCCTGAGGGCAGGTGGCAGACCAACTGCTGATGCCACTGATGCTAGCCCAGGCCAGCAAACATCTTAATTTTATGTGTATTCTCGTAACACTTCCCCCCTTTAAGGATTTTTACCGGGAGGTAAAAATTACAAACATGACTACATTATCTGATACATGCACAATATACATCTTTATCAGCTATTTGGCTAATACAGAGAATTTGAAGCTGTCAACACCTTGACAGACAGTCATCACATTTTCTGTTCCTTTTACACGTGTTATTAATAATCCCTTAGACCAGGCTCCAACTCAGCAAACTTCATAGTGGCCAAAAACACTGATGAATTGCGACCAATGTAACCTCTCATTTGATTTTGTCCCGGACCACAACAACAAGGGTCGTCCCATTCCGACTCAATTTTCTCTCGCAAGGGCTTAGTAGGAGGGGGACGGGTATTGACCGCAGAGTTATTGCAAAACTTCCTGCAGTACCCCACCATCTCCAAGAGCCTTCTGAGGGCCCTCTTGTCTGTCGGGGTTGGGAGGTCAGCGATAGCCTGCACTGCAGCTTGCATCACTGCCAGCTGCCCCTGTGTCACCACAATTCCCAGGTAAGTGACCTTCGTGTGGCCGAATTCATTTTTTTCAAGGTTCACTATCAAGCTGGCTTCAGACAGCCGTATTAAATTGCCAATACACACCTCTGTGTTCATCAGCCCTTTAGTCACTGAATTACTCGAAAAATATGGGTGTTGTTTGCTTGGCTGCCCTATTGTAACCACAATCACCCAACGTCCCAGTTCTTTGCATTTCCTCGGGACAATCAAACACATAGGTGCGAGTCGTTTAATTACTCCTTCGGGGATTAAGGGAGAGACCTTATCAGTAGACCTGGCCAAAAGAATAGCCTTCTCCCATCTGACCGATCCCATCCTAATCTTTTCAAAATGGTTTTTTCCTCTTATCAGGGGGCCCCTAGCTTCATTGATTTCCACGCTAACACCGACTAGGTTTGTTAGCATATCAAAAGCCGGTGACCGTCTCAGTTCGCGTCGGTCATGATCAATAACATTTTTCCCCCTGGGCAGCCGGTAACTCTCTTTCATGATTCCACCAACTGTTTCCTCCAGCACCGCAAAATGTCCACCGGGGGGTACCTCGTGGGCCATGTTAAAAACCTCATCCCCATAACTCTTTTGCACCACCCCCCACTCCTCATCTGCGGATACTGTCCTTGATTTCCCTTTCTTCCTTAGCACTTCCTCATCCGCACAATAGCCTACTAGTTCCCTTGTCAAGGCTGTGTCAGAGAGAGCGGTCTCGGCAAAAACCATCAGCCCCTCGTCTCGCTCCTGCGTCTGCACAAATTCTTTCCTGGCTACTGCTACGTCCGTCCCAGCTCCCTCACTACCTCTTATCTCACTACACCCTGTCTCATACAAGGTTGGCAGAAATGTTTCAGCCAAATTCACCATCGCGGGCGGGGCCTCCATGCTGGCAGGCTGACCCGTCAATCTCACGACTGGGAACACGATTCCTCCGGCGATGTCATTACCGAGCAAGACTTCCACGTCTTTCATCGGTAATTCGGACCTCACCCCAATCGTGACTAGTCCAGAGACCAGGTTGCTCTGTAAGTGTATCTGGTGCAAAGGGACTGACTCTGTCCCTTCCCCAACACCTTTGACCTCTACCTCCCCAGTCTGGGTCTCTGAGCTAAACTCTAATACACTCTTCAGTATTAGTGACTGACACGCTCCCGTGTCTCTCCAGATCCGCACTGGAACTGGTTTTAACCCCTCCTTCACTGACACCAGTCCGGCCGAGATAAACCTCTCGCGCCCTTCCTGGACTTTTTCAGACCTGTCCTTCCCTAGCGGTTCGCTTAACAGCTCGATACAGCCATTCAAAATTTCCGCTTTTCCTTTCCCCGTCTCCTTCCTTGGGGCAAAGCACCTGGACGCAAAGTGTCCGACTTTCCCACAATTATAACAGACGACCCCAGGAGACTTCCTACTAGACTGCTCCCGGTCTACCTTATCCTTTTCACTAGTCCCCGGCTTACTTTCTGACTTTTCCGGTGGACTCTTCCCGCCGTCCTGACTACCCTTCTGGTAGCCTTTACTCGGGGCAACCTTCATTTTATGCGTCAACGCATACTCATCCGCTAACTTAGCAGTTGCGGCTAACGTGGCTGCCTCTTTCTCATCGAGGTAGGGTCTCATACCCTCAGGGACACAACCTTTAAACTGCTCAATCAGAATCAGCTGCAGCAGTCTGTCATAATCCCCCTCTACCCCCTTCGAGGCGCACCAACGCTCACAATATGTTTGCATCTCGCGAGCAAACTCCAAATACGTGCAGTCCCACCGCTTCCTCGCATTCCGGAACCTCTGCCGGTATGCCTCCGGGACCAACTCATAAATCCTGAGGATGGCCTCCTTCACCACCTCATACTTCTGGGCATCTTCCGCGGATAAAGCGGAGTAAGCTTGTTGGGCTTTCCCTTTCAGTACACTCTGAAGTAAAACAACCCACTTATCCCTTGGCCAGTCCTGACTTATGGCCACTTTTTCGAAATGGAGAAAGTACCGATCCACATCGGTATCGTCAAATGGGGGAACCAGCCTAACCTCCTGGGTCGCCCGGAACCCTCCACCTTGGTTCGGCACGAGCCCCTGCTCGGCCCTTATCTTTAACTTCTCCAGCTCAAATTCCCTTTCCCTCTGTTTCTCCTCTCTCTCCAACTGTCTGTCCCTCTCTCTCTCTTCTCTCTCCAACTGTCTTTCTCTCTCTCGCCTTTCTAACTCTCTCTCCTGCCTTTCTAACTGCTTCTCTTCGTGTTCTAACTGCCGTACCCGGAACTCGTGCTCGAGTCTCAGTTTTTCAAGCTGTACCTGTACCGCGTCTCCAGCAGGTTTTTCAATAGACACCTCCCCCAGCTCACCTTGGGGAAACACACCTTTAGATACATAGTGCTCTACAATAGCTCTGTGTATCTCCTCTCTCCTCATTGTCGACTTCACCTTAGCAAGATTCACCCGTTTGGCCACAGCTATCAATTCCGATTTCCTGGCATCCTCTAATGCCTCCAAGGTCGGCGCCTTTATAAATTCCTCAACCTCCATTTCTGCTGTTTGTCTTTTCTTTCTTTCGGGAATTTTAACCCAATCAATTTACTCCGTCCCAAATTTAGCGTTCAAAATCGCGGACGAGAACCCCACTTATGTTACGTACCCCGTAACTGGGTTGCCAAACCAGCAGAAATGGATCACTCAGTTGGAGTCTGGAGTACTAGAACTAAGAAAGTTTTATTAAAGAAACAAGCAACACAGTAATCGAAAGGATAATAAATGCAACAATTCAGTGATGATAAACACACATGTGCACAGAAGTAAGATAACAGCATCAATCAAGCTCTATCGTTGTCTAGGGGTAAATGACCAATTTCAAAATGACTCAAAGTTCAGTCCAGTTTGTAGTTCAGTTCGCAGTAATCGTTGCCATGGCGATGGACAACGTGGGGGAAGAGAGACATAGAACAGGAACAACTGATCATTCAGAACGGCTTCACTCACAGACCAGCGAGATGGCTCACAGACCAGCGAGATGGCTCACAAACAGCTTTTGGGCAGGTCCTTGGTGATGTCACCTGAGGTCACCGACTGTGACCCCTCCTCCAGATGCGGTCGATCCTCTGCAGTGAACCCGGCACCCAGGCAAGGGCGGACACACACCGGGTTCCCGCTGATCGTACCTTTCCACCCTGGTCGTTGTCTGGTACTTCTCACCCACTCGTGAGAAGCGTACCGCTTCCAGGGTCTCGTTACCTCGGGTGGCGTGTGTGTCTGTCTTAGCGAACCTGTCCCCTTTTTATCCCCCTGCTGGGGTATCGCCTGTCCATCACTTCAAACAGTTCAGGGTTCAAAGGGGGAGCCGCTCCAGACAGCTCTCTCTCCCACATCCCTTCATTACACATCTCCAGACGCTGCTCCATTGTTCCTTATCTCTCCTTCCCCTGAGGGCAGGTGGCAGACCAACTGCTGATGCCACTGATGCTAGCCCAGGCCAGCAAACATCTTAATTTTATGTGTATTCTCGTAACAGTACCAAAAGCTCTCTATACGACCCTATCTACCTGTGACGCCACTTTTAGGGAATTTTGTATCTGTATTCCCAGATCCCTCTGTTCCACTGCACTCCTCAGTGCCCTACCATTAACCCTGTATGTTCTACCTTGGTTTGTCCTTCCAACGTGCAATACCTCACACTTGTCTGTATTAAACTCCATCTGCCATTTTTCAGCCCATTTTTCCAGCTGGTCCAAGTCCCTCTGCAGGCTCTGAAAACCTTCCTCACTGTCTACTACACCTCCAATCTTTGTATCATCAGCAAATTTGCTGATCCAATTTACCACATTATCATCCAGATCATTGATATAGATGACAAATAACAATGGACCCAGCACTGATCCCTGTGGCACACCACTAGTCACAGGCCTCCACTCGGAGAAGCAATTCTCTACCACCACTCTCTGGCTTCTTCCATTGAGCCAATGTCTAATCCAATTTACCACCTCTCCATGTATACCGAGCGACTGAATTTTCCTAACTAACCTCCCATGCGGGACCTTGTCAAAGGCCTTACTGAAGTCCATGTAGACAATATCCACTGCCTTCCCTTCATCCACTTTCCTGGTAACCTCCTCGAAAAACTCCAATAGATTGGTCAAACATGACCTACCACGCACAAAGCCATGTTGACTCTCCCTAATAAGTCCCTGTCTATCCAAATGCTTGTAGATTCTGTCTCTTAGTACTCCCTCTAATAACTTACCTACTACCGACGTTAAACTTACTGGCCTATAATTTCCCGGATTACTTTTTGATCCTTTTTTAAGCAACGGAACAACATAAGCCACTCTCCAATCCTCTGGCACCTCACCTGTAGACAGCGACATTTTAAATATTTCAGCCAGGGCCCCTGCAATTTCAACACTAGTCTCCTTCAAGGTCCGAGGGAACACTCTGTCAGGTCCCGGGGATTTATCCACTTTAATTTTCCTCAAGACAGCAAGAACCTCCTCCTTTTCGATCTGTACAGTTTCCATGATCTCACTACTTGTTTCCCTTAATTCCATAGACTTCATGCCAGTTTCCTTAGTAAATACAGACGCAAAAAACCTATGTAAGATCTCCCCCATTTCCTTTGGTTCCGCACATAGGTGACCACTCTGATCTTCAAGAGGACCAATTTTATCCCTTACAATCCTTTTGCTCTTAATATACCTGTAAAAGCTCTTTGGATTATCCTTCACTTTGACTGCCAAGGCAACCTCATGTCTTCTTTTTAGCCCTCCTGATTTCTTTCTTAAGTATTTTCTTGAACTTCTTATACTCCTCAAGCACCTTATTTACTCCCTGCTTCCTATACATGTCATACAACTCCCATCCTTTCCATGTTTCATTGGAACGTACCTACTCAGAACCCCACACAAATATCCCCTGAACATTTGCCGCATTTCTTACGTATGTTTCCCTGAGAATATGTTTCCAATTTATGCTTCCATGTTCCTGCCTGATAGCCTCATATTTCCCCTTACTCTAATTAAATGTTTCCCTAACTTGTCTGTTCCTATCCCTGTCCAATACTATGGTAAAGGAGATAGAACTGTGATCACTATCTCCAAAATGCTCTCCCACTGAGAGATCTGACACCTGACCAGGTTCATTTCCCAATACCAGATCATGTACAGCCTCTCCTCTTGTAGGCTTACCTACATATTGTGTCAAGAAACCTTCCTGAATACACCTAATAAACTGCACCCCATCTAAACCCCTCACTCTAGGGAGATGCCAATCAATATTTGGGAAATGAAAATCTCCCATCATGACAACTCTGTTATTATTACTCATTTCCAGATTCTGTTGCTGTGATTCCAGTTTGTGATCTACAATAAAGTAGATGTTGTTGGGGGGATCTGAGATTTCTGTGCACAAGGTACCATAGAGAGGAGGAGGGCTCCGCTCACAGGTCTCATGGCGGTCTGTGAGACAGTGAGAGGGTACATATGTGTGGATCAGGGCAGTTTGCTGGGCAGAGCGATGTCCTGGGTCGCATGTCCGAGTGACCTGTGGCTTGTTCAGGGATGGAGAGGCAGCAGCCCTCTACCCAATGAAAGGGGCTAGGAGACGTTTAGTTGTAGGCAGAATTGCCTGTTTTGTGACAATGGGATAAATTATTTCGGGGCAGTAGGGTGAGATCAAGGGCAGAGCCAGGAATGATCAGCTTTTGAGGCATGTTCCCCAGGTCTGTAACTGGCCACCTCCTGAACTCTGAATTTCTGTGACTTTCCACACACAGCTGGACAGTCAGGTCATTTATTGTTTGTGTGTAATTGGATATTCTCCCTTCCGATTCCAGTTATTGACTCCGCAGACAACACTGACCCTGCTGTGGACATGCTGAGCGGCCACATTCAGACAGACGCTGGCTACAGAGATGGAACCCTGCCCCCCTGGTACGCACTTTTTGAGAACTCTCAGAAGCGAGTGTGTAAAAGCACTGTCCCCTTGCTCTGTGGTGGTGTGGTTTCAGAGAGAGATGGCCTCTGCACGGACTGGATACAACGCCATGCATTTGACCTCCAGCCGACAGATAAGGACTGGAATGCCCAGGGTCTCTGTGCTGGAGAGAGTCACTTCACAAGGCCACGAACCCAATCCTTGGATGCCAAACTTATGAGCTTGAAGTGCCAAGCCCAAAGGGCAGAAGCTTTATCAAACAAACGCTCTGTACTGCTATCGACAAGCTCCACGCAGACCTGCAGTGCAGACTACAACCCCGAAACTGAGCTGAAGCTCGCCTCAGCACCAGCTTCTGAGGAACAGAGTTCTAGCCTGCCCACCAGTACACGACAGCAGACACAGGTGTAACCGGGAAATCAGCAGAGGTGTACCGTGGTAACGGATATCGTGGCAGCTCCACTCTTTGTCCCCACGGCACAGCTGCCACGACTGTGGATCTCTGGTGGGCCAGGGTTGAGGGAGAAGGCCTATGGGGATTGAAACGGGAGAGAAAAGAGAATTGGGAGCAGGGTTGGATCACGGCTCCACGCCAGCCTCATCATCCACCTGTCACTACCCTCCAACTGCAGACCTGCTCCCTTCCCCTACCTAGTTGTCTTTTTCTCAGCCCCCTGTACACCTTCAGTCACTGCCAAATCCCTACTCAGCACAACCCCTGCTCGCCTTACACCAAAAATCTCCCCGCCCACTTTACACGAGAAATCTCCCCACCCACTTTACACCGGAAATCTCCCCGCCCACCTTACACCAGAAATCTCCCCGCCCACCTTAGGCCGGAAATCTCCCTGCCCACCTTAGGCCGGAAATCTCCCTGCCCACTTTACGCCGGAAATCTCCCTGCCCACTTTACGCCGGAAATCTCCCTGCCCACTTTAGACCGGAAATCTCCCTGCCCATTTTGCGCCGGGAATTTCCCCGCCCACTTTACGCCGGAAATCTCCCCGCCCACCTTAGGCCGGAAATCTCCCTGCCCACTTTACGCCGGAAATCTCCCTGCCCACTTTAGACCGGAAATCTCCCTGCCCACTTTATGCCAGAAATCTCCCTGCCCACCTTACGCCGGAAATCTCCCTGCCCACTTTACGCCGGAAATCTCCCTGCCCACTTTAGACTGGAAATCTCCCTGCCCACTTTATGCCAGAAATCTCCCTGCCCACCTTACGCCGGAAATCTCCCTGCCCACTTTACGCTGGAAATCTCCCTGCCCACCTTAGGCCAGAAATCTCCCCGCCCACTTTACACCAGAAATCTCCCCGCCCACTTTACACCAGCCATTCTCCCTTCTCAGTTCTGATGCTCTCTTTTTCCTGACACATTGAGATTTCAATCCAGCCCCACAGATGTTGCTTGAGCTGCTGAGTTCCTCTGGCAGTGTGTGAATCTGGATTCTAGCATTGTCCGTCTCATGTGCCCCCACCACGACTCCTCCTCTGTGCCAGCTTCCCATCAACCTCAACGTTCCATCTTTCAAATATTTGACTGTTTTCACCTCGTACCTGTTACCTGATCTGACCTCCAGCTCTGCATGTTTGACCTTAATTTCAATGGTCTCATCATCCAGGCCCTTCTACCTGTTTTCGTATAGGAGCAAACTCGGCGAGTTCTCACTTTGTTTCCTCTGCAGGACATTGATGAACAGAAAGAAAAAGAGGCCCAAGAACCAATCCTCACGTTATATCCCTCCTGTTGGGAAAGTCTGTGGCCTATAATCCATGCCAACACATTCCCTCCTGTTGGAAACGGGCCTGTCTAATCCATGCCAACACACTCTCCCCTGTTGGAAACAGGCCTGTCTAATCCATGCCAACACACGCCCTCCTGTTGGAAACAGGCCTGTCTAATCCATGCCAACACACTCCCGCCTGTTGGAAACAGGCCTGTCTAATCCATGCCAACACACGCCCTCCTGTTGGAAACAGGCCTGTCTAATCCATGCCAACACACTCCCGCCTGTTGGAAAAATCTTTGTGATTTATCATCCATGCCAGCACACCCCACTCCCCCCGTTGGAAAACGGCTCGTCTAATCCATGCCAACACCCTCCCCCCTGTTGGGAATGGGCCTGACTGATCCATGCCAACACATTCCATCCAGTACATAAGGGCCCTTCTTGAACACTACAGCACAGAAACATACGCTTTGGTCCCTCATTTAAACTGCCTGGTTCCACTGATCTGCACCTTGACCACAGCCGTCCATATCCCTGCCATCCATGTACATATAAACATTTCTCTTAAATGTTGAAATTGAAATCACATGCACCACTTTTATTGGCAGCTTGTTCCTTGCTGTCATGATCCACTGAGTGAAGATGTTTCCCATCATGTTCTCCTTAAGCATTTCACCTTTCACCCTTAACCCATGACCTCTGGTTGTAGTCCCATCCAACCTCAGTGGAAAAGGCAGCTTACGTTTACCCTATCTATACCCCTCATAATTTTTGTATACATCTATCAAATCTCTCCTCAGTCTTCTATGATTTAAAGAATACAGTCCTAACCTATTCAATCTTTCCTTATAACTCAGGTCCTCCAGACCAACAACATCCTTGTAAATTTTCTCTGCACTCTTTCAATCTTATTTACATCTTTCTTGTGGGTGGTGACCAAAAGTGCAAATAATAATCCAAATTAGGCCTCACCAATGTCTTGTAGAACTTCAACATAACATACTTTGAATAATGAAGTGTGCCAATGGCTTATTATCCATGCCAACACACTGCTTCCTGAAACCAGAGATCTACCTTAATGCACCAGCCTGTTATGTGGCAATTTGTGCCTTTTGGAAATCTAAATGCACAATATCTACTGTAAACTCTTCCTGTTACATCCTCAAGAAATCTGAGCAAAAAAAGGTCAAATATTGTTTACCTTTCATCATACCGTGTTGACTGTGTTTGATTGGATTCACTTTTCTGAAATGATGAGAGGGACATAGGCCATGTCCCGCTGGCCTGTGATAACACAGTATTGTTCTGTGCCTTTCTTCCTGCATCTGAAACATCTGTGAATGGTGGTGTTCTGCAGGAATCCCTACTGGGATCTCTGCTGTTTGTGATATTACTCTGGCTGGAGGTCCATCACTGGTGGTGTTCCGCACAGATCTGTACTGACGGAGGTTCACGAGGATGATCCCAGCAATGAAGCGGTTAACCTGTGAGGAGCAATGAAGGGGTTAACATATGAGGAGTGTTTGGCAGCTTTGGGCTTGTGAATTTAGAGGAATGCAGGGGATCTCATTGAAACCTACTGAATGTTGAAAGGACTAATTAAGGTGGATGTGGAGAGGAGGTTTCCTGTGGTGGGGGTATCCAGAACAGCCTCAAAATTGAGGGGCCACCTTTTAGAACAGAGGTAAGCAGGTATATTTTTAGCTAGAGAGTAGTGAATCTGTGGAATACTGTTCCACAGACTGCGATGGAGGCCAAGTCCATCAGTATATTTAAAGCAGAAGTTGATCATTTCCTGATCGGTCAGGGCATCAAAGGACATGGTGAGAAGTCAGGTGTGTGGGGTGGAGTGGGATCCGAGATCTCTCATGATAGAATGGTGAAGCAGACTCAATGGGCTGAATGGCCTAATTCTGCTCCCATGTCTTATGATCTTATGAACTTGTCAGGCCATGGGGATTTATCCCCTCTGATTTTTCCCAGGACAGCAAACACCTGTGGATAGTGTGGAGGGCTGTCAGACGTTACGGCGGGACATTGAGAGGATGCAAAACTGGGCTGAGAAGTGGCAGTTGGAGTTCAACCCAGATTAGTGTGAGCTGGTTCATTTTGGTAGGTCAAATATGGCAGAATATAGTATTAATAGTAAGACTCTTGGCAGTGTGGAGGATCAGAGGGATCTTGGGGTCTGAGTCGATTGGACACAAAGCTGCTGCACAGGTTGACCCTGTGGTTAAGAAGGCATACGGTGCATTGGCCTTCATCAATCATGGGATTGAGTTTAGGAGTTGAAAATGTTGCAGCTATATAGGACCCTGGTCAGATCCCACTTGGAGCACCGTGCTCAGTTCTGGTCGCCTCACTACAAGAAGCATGTGGAAACCATAGAAAGGGTGCAGAGGAGATTTACAAGAATGTTGCCTGGATTGGAGAGCATGCCTTATGAGAATAGGTTGAGTGAATTTGGCCTTTTCTCCTTGGAGCGGCAGAGGATGAGAGGTGACCTGATAGAGGTGTACAAGATAATGAGAGGCATTGATCGTGTGGATGGTCAGAGGCTTTTTGCCAGGGCTGAAATGGCTAATATGAGAGGGCATATTTTTAAGGTGCTTGGAAGTAGGTACAGAGGTTAGTTTTTTTTACGCAGAGAGTGGTGAGTGCGCAGAACGGGCTGCCGGTGACAGTGGTGGAGGTGGATACGATAGGGTCTTTTAAGAGACTTCTGGATAGGTACATGGAGCTTAGAAAAATAGAGGGCTATGGGTTACCCGAGGAAATGTAACTTTCGCTTCGGCTAGCAGCCCGGCCTATCTTTAGAAATGTCGCTTAGGTGGATGCTGCGTGATGTGTCCCCTGTTACAAATCAGTACGTCAAAATAACAAACAGTACACAATATGCAATTAAATGATTAAGCTTTATAATTCTTAATTTGACTATGTGGTTAGTAAAGAAACAAAAAAAAGAAAAAGGGCCCAAACTTATGAAACAGTCTGTTGTGCACATTTAGAGCTCACTGATAAGTTGATCGTCCACCGTTGACCTCCTCCGATCATAGCTGCCCTTCGGACCCTCGCTCCCAAGTCCACCCTGTCCGGCGGTCTACCAACTCTCTCCATTCGCGTCTTCTCTCCTCATCTCTCCCCGGCAAAAGTCCGCGAAAATCTCTCTTCCAGATTCACAAGAAAGAACAACAGCATTCCAAACCCCGTTATCTCTAGTCATAACCCAAACATTGCTGCTACAGAGAAACCATTACATTATCAGTGAAACCTTACAGCATGTTACAGTAATTTCGAAGTAGGGACATGTTCGGCACAGCTTTGTGGGCTGAAGGGCCTGTATTGTGCTGTGGGTTTTCTATGTTCTCTGTCCGTCCTACCTGCTCTGTAATCTGTACAGAGTCCATGAAGTTGATGCCACTTTGTCTTCTGTAAACTCAGAGTCCTTTTCCTGACTAAATCCAGATGAAAAAAAATGTATTTAACAAATCCCTCATCTGTTTTGGCTCTGCAAATGGATTGAGGAAGTAGAGAGGTTACAGATGGAGTTAGGTAGGTTAGGAGAATGGGCAAAGAGATGACAAATGGACCTGCTAAGTTCCTCCAGCATTTTGTGTGTTTTGCTTGGATTTCCAGCATCCGCAGATTTTCTCTTTGAGATGGATTACAGTGTTCGGAAGAGTATGGTGATGCACTCTGGGAGAAGAAATGGAAGGGTTGACTATTTTCTAAGTGCAGAGAAAGCACAAAAATCTGAAGCCCAAAGGGACTTGGGAGTCCTTGTACAGAATTTCCTAAAGGCAAATATGCAGATTGAGTGTGTGGTGAGGGAGGCAAATGTGATGTTAACATTCATTTCAAGGGGACGAGAATATAAATGCAGGGATGTTATGTTGAGACATCATAAAACATTATTGAGGCATCACTTGGAGCATTGTGAGCAGTTTTGGGCCCCTTATCTTAGAAAGCATCTGCTGAAACTGGAGAGGGTTCAAGGAGGTTGACAGAAATGATTCCAGGATTGAATGGCTCGTCATCTGAAGAGTGTTCAATGACTCTGGGCTTGTGCTCACTGGAATTCAGAGGGATGAGGATCATCTAATTGAAAACCATTGACTGGTAATAGGCCTTAATAGAGTGTATGTAGAGAGGATGTTTCCTGTGCTGCGAGAGTCTAAGACCAGAGGACACAGCTTCAGAATAGAGGGACGTCCTTTTACAACAGAGATGAGCAGTCATTTACTCAGCAAGAAAGTGATGATTCTGTGGATTTTCTTTGTCACAAGCAGCTGAGGCTACCAAGGCTTTATGTACACATAACTCACTCGCATGTTACATATATAAAAGGCAGAGATGGATAAAATCTTGATTGGTCAAGGCTAAAGGGATATGGGCTGGGAAAGGAGGGAGACTCGAGCTGAGAGGAATTGGGGTCCCTTGCAATCCATTTGCTCTGAAAATATTTGTGGAATCAGTTGCGATTCTCCGTGTCTGCTGCAGCAAACTGACATCTTCTTTCAGAAAGTGATTTCTTTCTGCTGTGGAAGGTAGGGGGTGGTGGGACAGGAGATTTGGTGGGACTGTGAGTTTTACTGTATAGGATCTTTGGGGATTTCATTGGAGTAGGAATTTCTGTGTAGGGGTCATTGAGTGCGGGGTGTTTCTGTGTAGGTGGTTCAGTGGGTGTGGGGTGTTTCTGTGTAGCTGTCAGTGGGTGTGGGGTGTTTATGTGTCGGTGTCAGTGGGTGTGGGGTGTTGCTGTGTCGGTGTCTGTGGGTGTGGGGTGTTTCTGTATAGGTGGTTCAGTGGGCGTAGGGTGTTTCTATCTCGGTGGTTCAGTGGGTGTGGGGTCTTTGGGAGTAGGTGTCAGTGGGTGTGGGGTGTTTCTGTGTCGGTGGTTCAGTGGGTGTGGGGTGTTTCTGTATAGGTGTCAGTGGGTGCGGGGTGTTTCTGTGTAGGTGTCTGGGTGTGGGGTGTTTCTGTGTAGGTGTCAGTAGGAGCGGGGTGTTTCTGTGTATTTGTCAGTGGGTGTGGGGTGTTTCTGTGTAGGTGTCAGTGGGTGTGGGGTGTTTCTCTGTAGGCGTCAGCGGGTGTGGGCTATTTCTTTGTAGTTATCAGTGGGTGTGGGGTGTTTCTGTGTAGGTGTCAGTGGGTCTGGGGATTTCTGTGTAGGTGTCACTGGGTGTGGGATGTTTCTGTGTAGGTAGTTCAGTGGGTCTGGGGTGTTTCTGTGTAGGTGTCAGTGGGTGTAGTGTGTTTCCGTGTCGGTGGTTCAGTGAGTGTGGGGTGCTTCTGTGTAGGACTCAGTGGGTGTGGGGTGTTTTTGTGTAGGTGTCAGTGGCTGTGGGGTGTTTCTGTGTAGGTGTCAGCGGCTGTGTGGTGTTTCTGTGCAGGTGGAATTGGATGTGGGGTGTATGTAGGTGGTTCAGTGGGTGTGGAGTGTTTCTGTGTAGGTGTCAGTGGGTGCTGACTGTTTCTGTGTAGGTGTCCGTGGGTGCGGGGTGTTTCTGTGTAGGTGTCAGTGGGTGTGGGGTGTTTCTGTGTAGGTGGTTCAGTGGGTGTGGGGTGTTTCTGTGTAGGTGTCAGTGGGTGTGGGGTGTTTCTGTGTAGGTGGTTCAGTGGGTGTGGGGTGTTTCTGTGTAGGTGTCAGTGGGTGTGGGGTGTTTCTGTGTAGGTGGTTCAGTGGGTGTGGGGTATTTCTCTGTAGGTGACAGTGGGTGTGGGGTGTTTTTGTGTAAGTGATTCAGTGGGTGTGGGGTGTTTCTGTGTAGGTGTCAGTAGGTGCGGGGTGTTCCTGTGTCGGTATCGGTGGGTGTGGGGTGTTTGTGTGTAGGTAGTCCAGTGGGTGTGGGATGTTTCTCTGTAGATGTCTGTGGGTGTGGGGTATTTCTCTGTAGGTGTCAGTGGGTGTGGGGTGTTTCTGTGTCGGTGGTTCAGTGGGTGTGGGTTGTTTCTGTGTAGGTGTCAGTGGGTGTAGTGTGTTTCCGTGTCGGTGGTTCAGTGAGTGTGGGGTGCTTCTGTGTAGGACTCAGTGGGTGTGGGGTGTTTTTGTGTAGGTGTCAGTGGGTGTGGGGTGTTTCTGTGTAGGTGTCAGCGGCTGTGTGGTGTTTCTGTGCAGGTGGAATTGGATGTGGGGTGTATGTAGGTGGTTCAGTGGGTGTGGAGTGTTTCTGTGTAGGTGTCAGTGGGTGCTGACTGTTTCTGTGTAGGTGTCCGTGGGTGCGGGGTGTTTCTGTGTAGGTGTCAGTGGGTGTGGGGTGTTTCTGTGTAGGTGGTTCAGTGGGTGTGGGGTTTTTCTGTGTAGGTGTCAGTGGGTGTGGGGTGTTTCTGTGTAGGTGGTTCAGTGGGTGTGGGGTGTTTCTGTGTAGGTGTCAGTGGGTGTGGGGTGTTTCTGTGTAGGTGGTTCAGTGGGTGTGGGGTATTTCTCTGTAGGTGACAGTGGGTGTGGGGTGTTTTTGTGTAAGTGATTCAGTGGGTGTGGGGTGTTTCTGTGTAGGTGTCAGTAGGTGCGGGGTGTTCCTGTGTCGGTATCGGTGGGTGTGGGGTGTTTGTGTGTAGGTAATCCAGTGGGTGTGGGATGTTTCTCTGTAGATGTCTGTGGGTGTGGGGTATTTCTCTGTAGGTGTCAGTGGGTGTGGGGTGTTTCTGTGTCGGTGGTTCAGTGGGTGTGGGTTGTTTCTGTGTAGGTGTCAGTGGGTGTGGGGTGTTTCTGTGTGTTTGTCAGTGGGTGTGGGGAGTTTCTGTGTAGGTGTCAGTGGCTGTGGGCTGTTTCTTTGTCGGTGTCAGTGGGTGTGTGATGTTTCTGTGTCGGTGGTTCAGTGGGTGTGGGGTGTTATGGTGTAGATGTCAGTGGGTGTGGGGTGTTTCTGTGTCGGTGGTTCAGTGGGTGTGGGTTGTTTCTGTGTAGGTGTCAGTGGGTGTGGGGTGTTTCTGTGTGTTTGTCAGTGGGTGTGGGGAGTTTCTGTGTAGGTGTCAGTGGCTGTGGGCTGTTTCTTTGTCGGTGTCAGTGGGTGTGTGGTGTTTCTGTGTCGGTGGTTCAGTGGGTGTGGGGTGTTTCTGTGTAGGTGGTTCAGTGGGTGTGGGTTGTTTATGTGTCGGTGTCAGTTGGTGTAGGGTGTTTCTCTGTAGGTGTCAGTGGGTGTGGGGTGTTTCTCTGTAGGTGTCAGTGGGTGTGGGGTGTTTTTGTGTAAGTGGTTCAGTGGGTGTGGCTTGTTATGGTGTAGATGTCAGTGGGTGTGGGGTGTTATGGTGTAGATGTCAGTGGGTGTGTGGTGTTTCTGTGTAGGTGGTTCAGTGGGTGTGGGGTATTTCTCTGTAGGTGACAGTGGGTGTGGGGTGTTTCTGTGTAGGTGTCAGTGGGTGTGGGGTGTTTCTGTGTAGGTGGTTCAGTGGGTGTGGAGTATTTCTCTGTAGGTGACAGTGGGTGTGGGGTGTTTTTGTGTAAGTGATTCAGTGGGTGTGGGGTGTTTCTGTGTAGGTGTCAGTAGGTGCGGGGTGTTCCTGTGTCGGTATCAGTGGGTGTGGGGTGTTTGTGTGTAGGTAGTCCAGTGGGTGTGGGATGTTTCTCTGTAGATGTCTGTGGGTGTGGGGTATTTCTCTGTAGGTGTCAGTGGGTGTGGGGTGTTTCTGTGTCGGTGGTTCAGTGGGTGTGGGTTGTTTCTGTGTAGGTGTCAGTGGGTGTGGGGTGTTTCTGTGTGTTTATCAGTGAGTGTGCGGAGTTTCTGTGTAGGTGTCAGTGGCTGTGGGTTGTTTCTTTGTCGGTGTCAGTGGGTGTGTGGTGTTTCTGTGTCGGTGGTTCAGTGGGTGTGGGGTGTTTCTGTGTAGGTGGTTCAGTGGTTGTGGGTTGTTTATGTGTCGGTGTCAGTTGGTGTAGGGTGTTTCTCTGTAGGTGTCAGTGGGTGTGGGGTGTTTTTGTGTAAGTGGTTCAGTGGGTGTGGGGTGTTTCTGTGTAGGTGTCAGTGGGTGCGGGGTGTTCCTGTGTCGGTGTCAGTGGGTGTGGGGTGTTTGTGTGTAGGTAGTCCAGTGGGTGTGGGGTGTTTCTCTATAGATGTCTGTGGGTGTGGGGTATTTCTCTGTAGGTTTCAGTGGGTGTGGGGTGTTTCTGTGTCGGTGGTTCAGTGGGTGTGGGTTGTTTCTGTGTAGGTGTCAGTGGGTGTGGGATGTTTCTGTGTAGGTGTCAGTGGGTGTGGGGTGTTTCTGTGTGTTTGTCAGTGGGTGTGTGGTGTTTCTGTGTCGGTGGTTCAGTGGGTGTGGGGTGTTATGGTGTAGGTGTCAGTGGGTGTGGGGTGTTTCTGTGTAGGTGGTTCAGTGGGTGCGGGGTGTTTCTGTGTAGGTGTCAGTGGGTGTGGGGTGTTTCTGTGTAGGTGTCAGTGGGTGTAGGGTGTTTCTTTGTAGGCGTCAGTGGGTGTGGGGTGTATCTGTGTATTTGTCAGTGGGCGTGGGGTGTTTCTGTGTATTTGTCAGTGGGTGTGGGGTGTTTCTGTGTAGGTGTCAGTGGGTGTGGGGTGTTTCTGTGTAGGGGTCAGAGGGTGCGGAGTGTTTCTGTGTCGGTGGTTCAGTGGGTGCGGGGTGTTTCTGTGTAGGTGGTTCAGTGGGTGTGGGGTGTTTCTGTGTATTTCTTAGTGGGTGTGGGGTATTCTGTGTAGGTGTCAGTGGGTGTGGGCTGTTTTTGTGTAAGTGGTTCAGTGGGTGTGGGGTGTTTCCTTGTAGATGTCTGTGGGTGTGGGGTATTTCTCTATAGCTGTCAGTGGGCGTGGGGTGTTTCTGTGTCGGTGGTTCAGTGGGTGTGGGGTGTTTCTGTGTAGGTAGTTCAGTGGGTGTGGGGTGTTTCTGTGTAGGTGGTTAAGTGGGTGTGGGGTGTTTCTGTGTATTTGTCAGTGGGTGTGGGGTTCTGTCTATTTGTCAGTGGCTGTGGGGTGTTCTGTGAAAGTGTCAGTGGATGTGGGGTGTTTCTATGCAGGTGTCAGTGGGTGTGGGGTGTTTCTCTGTAGGTGTCAGTGTGGGGTGTATCTGTGTAGGTGTCAGTGGGTGTGGGGTTTTTCTGTGTAGGTGTCAGTGGTTGCAGGGTGTTTCTGTGTCGGTGGTTCAGTGGGTGTGGGGTGTTTCTGTGTAGGTGGTTCAGTGGGTGTGGGGTGTTTCTTTGTAGGTGTCAGTGGGTGTGGGGTATTCTGTGTAGGTGTCAGTGGGTGTGGGGTGTTTCTCTGTAGATGTCTGTGGGTGTGGGGTATTTCTCTATAGGTGTCAGTGGGCGTGGGGTGTTTCTGTGTCGGTGGTTCAGTGGGTGTGGGGTGTTTCTGTGTAGGTCGTTCAGTGGGTGTGGGGTGTTTCTGTGTATTTGTCAGTGGGTGTGGGGTGTTCTGTATATTTGTCAGTGGCTGTGGGGTGTTCTGTGAAAGTGTCAGTGGGTGTGGGGTGTTTCTATGTAGGTGTCAGTGGGTGTGGGGTGTTTCTGTGTAGGTGTCAGTGTGGGGTGTATCTGTGTAGGTGTCAGTGGTTGCAGGGTGTTTCTGTGTCGGTTGTTCAGTGGGTGTGGGGTGTTTCTGTGTAGGAGTCAGTGGGTGCGGGGTGTTTCTGTGTTGGTGGTTCAGTGGGTGTGGGATGTTTCTGTGTATTTGTCAGTGGGTGCTGGCTGTTTCTGTGTAGGTGTCCGTGGGTGCGGGGTGTTTCTGAGTAGAGTCGGTGGCTGTGGGGTCTTTCTGTGTCGGTGTCAGTGGGTGTCAGGAGTTCCTGTGTCAGTGTCAGTGGGTCTGGGGGTTTCTGTGTAGGTGTCAGTGGGTGTGGGGTGTTTCTGTGTAGGTGGTTCAGTGGGTGTAGGGTGTTTCTGTGTAGGTGTCAGTGGGTGTGTGGTGTTTCTGTGTCGGTGGTTCAGTAGGTGTGGGGTGTTTCTGTGTATCTGTTGGTGGGTGTGGGGTGTTTCTGTGTCGGTGGTTCAGTGGGTGTGGGTTGTTTCTGTGTAGGTGTCAGTGGGTGTGGGGTGTTTCTGTGTGTTTGTCAGTGGGTGTGGTGAGTTTCTGTGTAGGTGTCAGTGGCTTTGGGCTGTTTCTTTGTCTGTGTCAGTGGGTGTGTGGTGTTTCTGTGTCGGTGGTTCAGTAGGTGTGGGGTGTTTCTGTATATCTGTTGGTGGGTGTGGGGTGTTCTGTGTAGGTGTCAGTGGGTGTGGGGTGTTTCTGTGTAGGTGTCAGTGGGTGTGGGGTGTTTCTGTGTGTTTGTCACTGGGTGTGGGGAGTTTCTGTGTAGGTGTCAGTGGCTTTGGGCTGTTTCTTTGTCTGTGTCAGTGGGTGTGTGGTGTTTCTGTGTAGGTGTCAGTGGGTGTGGGGTGCTTCTGTGTAGGACTCAGTGGGTGTGGGGTGTTTCTGTGTAGGTGTCAGCGGCTGTGTGGTGTTTCTGTGCAGGTGGAATTGGATGTGGGGTGGATGTGGGGTGTGTTCCTGTGTCGGTATCGGTGGGTGTGGGGTGTTTGTGTGTAGGTAGTCCAGTGGGTGTGGGATGTTTCTCTGTAGATGTCTGTGGGTGTGGGGTATTTCTCTGTAGGTGTCAGTGGGTGTGGGGTGTTTCTGTGTCGGTGGTTCAGTGGGTGTGGGTTGTTTCTGTGTAGGTGTCAGTGGGTGTGGGGTGTTTCTGTGTGTTTGTCAGTGGGTGTTGGGAGTTTCTGTGTAGGTGTCAGTGGCTGTGGGCTGTTTCTTTGTCGGTGTCAGTGGGTGTGTGGTGTTTCTGTGTCGGTGGTTCAGTGGGTGTGGGGTGTTATGGTGTAGATGTCAGTGGATGTGGGGTGTTTCTGTGTAGGTGTCAGTGGGTGTGTGGTGTTTCTGTGTAGGTGGTTCAGTGGGTGTGGGGTATTTCTCTGTAGGTGACAGTGGGTGTGGGGTGTTTCTGTGTAGGTGTCAGTGGGTGTGGGGTGTTTCTGTGTAGGTGGTTCAGTGGGTGTGGGGTATTTCTCTGTAGGTGACAGTGGGTGTGGGGTGTTTTTGTGTAAGTGATTCAGTGGGTGTGGGGTGTTTCTGTGTAGGTGTCAGTAGGTGCGGGGTGTTCCTGTGTCGGTATCAGAGGGTGTGGGGTGTTTGTGTGTAGGTAGTCCAGTGGGTGTGGGATGTTTCTCTGTAGATGTCTGTGGGTGTGGGGTATTTCTCTGTAGGTGTCAGTGGGTGTGGGGTGTTTCTGTGTCGGTGGTTCAGTGGGTGTGGGTTGTTTCTGTGTAGGTGTCAGTGGGTGTGGGGTGTTTCTGTGTGTTTATCAGTGAGTGTGCGGAGTTTCTGTGTAGGTGTCAGTGGCTGTGGGCTGTTTCTTTGTCGGTGTCAGTGGGTGTGTTGTGTTTCTGTGTCGGTGGTTCAGTGGGTGTGGGGTGTTTCTGTGTAGGTGGTTCAGTGGTTGTGGGTTGTTTATGTGTCGGTGTCAGTTGGTGTAGGGTGTTTCTCTGTAGGTGTCAGTGGGTGTGGGGTGTTTCTCTGTAGGTGTCAGTGGGTGTGGGGTGTTTTTGTGTAAGTGGTTCAGTGGGTGTGGGGTGTTTCTGTGTAGGTGTCAGTCGGTGCGGGGTGTTCCTGTGTCGGTGTCAGTGGGTGTGGGGTGTTTGTGTGTAGGTAGTCCAGTGGGTGTGGGGTGTTTCTCTATAGATGTCTGTGGGTGTGGGGTATTTCTCTGTAGGTTTCAGTGGGTGTGGGGTGTTTCTGTGTCGGTGGTTCAGTGGGTGTGGGTTGTTTCTGTGTAGGTGTCAGTGGGAGTGGGGTGTTTCTGTGTAGGTGTCAGTGGGTGTGGGGTGTTTCTGTGTGTTTGTCAGTGGGTGTGGGGAGTTTCTGTGTAGGTGTCAGTGGCTGTGGGCTGTTTCTTTGTCGGTGTCAGTGGGTGTGTGGTGTTTCTGTGTCGGTGGTTCAGTGGGTGTAGGGTGTTATGGTGTAGGTGTCAGTGGGTGTGGGGTGTTTCTGTGTAGGTGGTTCAGTGGGTGTGGGGTGTTTCTGTGTATATGTCAGTGGGAGTGGGGTTTTCTGTGTATTTGTCAGTGGTTGTGGGGTGTTCGGTGAAGGTGTCAGTGGGTGTGGGGTGTTTCTGTGTAGGTGTCACTGGGTGTGGGGTGTTTCTGTGCAGGTGTCAGTGGCTGTGGGATGTTTCTGTGTAGGTGTCAGTGGGTGTTGGGTGTTTCTATGTAGGTGTCAGTGGGTGTGGGGTGTTTCCGTGTAGGTGTCAGTGGGTGCGGGGTGTTTCTGTGTAGGTGTCAGTGGGTGTGGGGTGTTTCTGTGTAGGTGTCAGTGGGTGTAGGGTGTTTCTTTGTAGGCGTCAGTGGGTGTGGGGTGTATCTGTGTATTTGTCAGTGGGCGTGGGGTGTTTCTGTGTATTTGTCAGTGGGTGTGGGGTGTTTCTGTGTAGGTGTCAGCGGGTGTGGGGTGTTTCTGTGTAGGGGTCAGAGGGTGCGGGGTGTTTCTGTGTCGGTGGTTCAGTGGGTGTGGGGTGTTTCTGTGTAGGTGGTTCAGTGGGTGTGGGGTGTTTCTGTGTATTTCTTAGTGGGTGTGGGGTATTCTGTGTAGGTGTCAGTGGGTGTGGGCTGTTTTTGTGTAAGTGGTTCAGTGGGTGTTGGGTGTTTCCTTGTAGATGTCTGTAGGTGTGGGGTATTTCTCTATAGCTGTCAGTGGGCGTGGGGTGTTTCTGTGTCGGTGGTTCAGTGGGTGTGGGGTGTTTCTGTGTAGGTAGTTCAGTGGGTGTGGGGTGTTTCTGTGTAGGTGATTCAGTGGGTGTGGGGTGTTTCTGTGTATTTGTCAGTGGGTGTGGGGTTCTGTGTATTTGTCAGTGGCTGTGGGGTGTTCTGTGAAAGTGTCAGTGGATGTGGGGTGTTTCTATGCAGGTGTCAGTAGGTGTGGGGTGTTTCTCTGTAGGTGTCAGTGTGGGGTGTATCTGTGTAGGTGTCAGTGGGTGTGGGGTTTTTCTGTGTAGGTGTCAGTGGTTGCAGGGTGTTTCTGTGTCGGTGGTTCAGTGGGTGTGGGGTGTTTCTGTGTAGGTGGTTCAGTGGGTGTGGGGTGTTTCTTTGTAGGTGTCAGTGGGTGTGGGGTATTCTGTGTAGGTGTCAGTGGGTGTGGGGTGTTTCTCTGTAGATGTCTGTGGGTGTGGGGTATTTCTCTATAGGTGTCAGTGGGCGTGGGGTGTTTCTGTGTCGGTGGTTCAGTTGGTGTGGGGTGTTTCTGTGTAGGTGTCAGTGGATGTGGGGTGTTTCTGTGTAGGTGTCAGTGGGTGTGGGGTGTTTCTGTGTAGGTAGTTCAGTGGGTGTGGGGTGTTTCTGTGTAGGTCGTTCAGTGGGTGTGGGGTGTTTCTGTGTATTTGTCAGTGGGTGTGGGGTGTTCTGTGTATTTGTCAGTGGCTGTGGGGTGTTCTGTGAAAGTGTCAGTGGGTGTGGGGTGTTTCTATGTAGGTGTCAGGGTGTGGGGTGTTTCTGTGTAGGTGTCAGTGTGGGGTGTATCTGTGTAGGTGTCAGTGGTTGCAGGGTGTTTCTGTGTCGGTTGTTCAGTGGGTGTGGGGTGTTTCTGTGTAGGTGTCAGTGGGTGTGGGGTGTTTCTGTGTAGGTGTCAGTGGGTGTGGGGTTTTTCTGTGTTGGTGGTTCAGTGGGTGTGGGGTGTTTCTGTGTAGGAGTCAGTGGGTGCGGGGTGTTTCTGTGTTGGTGGTTCAGTGGCTGTGGGATGTTTCTGTGTATTTGTCAGTGGGTGCTGGCTGTTTCTGTGTAGGTGTCCATGGGTGCGGGGTGTTTCTGAGTAGAGTCGGTGGCTGTGGGGTCTTTCTGTGTCGGTGTCAGTGGGTGTCAGGAGTTCCTGTGTCAGTGTCAGTGGGTCTGGGGGTTTCTGTGTAGGTGTCAGTGGGTGTGGGGTGTTTCTGTGTAGGTGGTTCAGTGGGTGTAGGGTGTTTCTGTGTAGGTGTCAGTGGGTGTGGGGTGTTTCTGTGTCGGTGGTTCAGTGGGTGTGGGTTGTTTCTGTGTAGGTGTCAGTGGGTGTGGGGTGTTTCTGTGTGTTTGTCAGTGGGTGTGGGGAGTTTCTGTGTAGGTGTCAGTGGCTTTGGGCTGTTTCTTTGTCTGTGTCAGTGGGTGTGTGGTGTTTCTGTGTCGGTGGTTCAGTAGGTGTGGGGTGTTTCTGTGTATCTGTTGGTGGGTGTGGGGTGTTCTGTGTAGGTGTCAGTGGGTGTGGGGTGTTTCTGTGTAGGTGTCAGTGGGTGTGGGGTGTTTCTGTGTGTTTGTCACTGGGTGTGGGGAGTTTCTGTGTAGGTGTCAGTGGCTTTGGGCTGTTTCTTTGTCTGTGTCAGTGGGTGTGTGGTGTTTCTGTGTAGGTGTCAGTGGGTGTGGGGTGTTTCTGTGTAGGGGTCAGTGGGAGCGGGGTGTTTCTGTGTAGGTGTCAGTGGGAGCGGGGTGTTTCTGTGTCGGTGTCAGTGGGTGTGGGGTGTTTCTGTGTCGGTGGTTCAGTGGGTGTGGGGTGTTTCTGTGTATTTCTTAGTGGGTGTGGGGTATTCTGTGTAGGTGTCAGTGGGTGTGGGCTGTTTTTCTGTAAGTGGCTCAGTGGGTGTGGGGTGTTTCTCTGTAGATGTCTGTGGGTGTGGGGTATTTCTCTATAGGTTTCAGTGGGCGTGGGGTGTATCTGTGTCGGTGGTTCAGTGGGTGTGGGGTGTTTCTGTGTAGGCAGTTCAGTGGGTGTGGGGTGTTTCTGTGTAGGTGGTTCAGTGGGTGTGGGGTGTTTCTGTGTATTTGTCAGTGGGTGTGGGGTGTTCTGTGTATTTGTCAGTGGCTGTGGGGTGTTCTGTGAAAGTGTCAGTGGGTGTGGGGTGTTTCTATGTAGGTGTCAGTGGGTGTGGGGTGTTTCTGTGTAGGTGTCAGTGTGGGGTGTATCTGTGTAGGTGTCAGTGGGTGTGGGGTGTTTCTGTGTAGGAGTCAGTGGGTGCGGGGTGTTTCTGTGTTGGTGGTTCAGTGGGTGTGGGGTGTTTCTGTGTATTTGTCAGTGGGTGCTGGCTGTTTCTGTGTAGGTGTCAGTGGGTGTGGGGTGTTTCTGTGTAGGAGTCAGTGGGTGTGGGGTGTTTCTGTGTAGGTGGTTCAGTGGGTGTGGGGTGTTTCTGTGTAGGTGTCAATGGGTGTGGGGTGTTTCTGTGTAGGTGGTTCAGTGGGTGTGGGGTGTTTCTGTGTAGGTGTCAGTGGGTGTGGGGTGTTTCTGTGTAGGTGGTTCAGTGGGTGTGGGGTATTTCTCTGTAGGTGACAGTGGGTGTGGGGTGTTTTTGTGTAAGTGATTCAGTGGGTGTGGGGTGTTTCTGTGTAGGTGTCAGTAGGTGCGGGGTGTTCCTGTGTCGGTATCGGTGGGTGTGGGGTGTTTGTGTGTAGGTAGTCCAGTGGGTGTGGGATGTTTCTCTGTAGATGTCTGTGGGTGTGGGGTATTTCTCTGTAGGTGTCAGTGGGTGTGGGGTGTTTCTGTGTCGGTGGTTCAGTGGGTGTGGGTTGTTTCTGTGTAGGTGTCAGTGGGTGTGGGGTGTTTCTGTGTGTTTGTCAGTGGCTGTGGGCTGTTTCTTTGTCGGTGTCAGTGGGTGTGTGATGTTTCTGTGTCGGTGGTTCAGTGGGTGTGGGGTGTTATGGTGTAGATGTCAGTGGGTGTGGGGTGTTTCTGTGTCGGTGGTTCAGTGGGTGTGGGTTGTTTCTGTGTAGGTGTCAGTGGGTGTGGGGTGTTTCTGTGTGTTTGTCAGTGGGTGTGGGGAGTTTCTGTGTAGGTGTCAGTGGCTGTGGGCTGTTTCTTTGTCGGTGTCAGTGGGTGTGTGGTGTTTCTGTGTCGGTGGTTCAGTGGGTGTGGGGTGTTTCTGTGTAGGTGGTTCAGTGGGTGTGGGTTGTTTATGTGTCGGTGTCAGTTGGTGTAGGGTGTTTCTCTGTAGGTGTCAGTGGGTGTGGGGTGTTTCTCTGTAGGTGTCAGTGGGTGTGGGGTGTTTTTGTGTAAGTGGTTCAGTGGGTGTGGGGTGTTTCTGTGTATTTGTCAGTGGGTGCTGGCTGTTTCTGTGTAGGTGTCAGTGGGTGTGGGGTGTTTCTGTGTAGGAGTCAGTGGGTGTGGGGTGTTTCTGTGTAGGTGGTTCAGTGGGTGTGGGGTGTTTCTGTGTAGGTGTCAATGGGTGTGGGGTGTTTCTGTGTAGGTGGTTCAGTGGGTGTGGGGTGTTTCTGTGTAGGTGTCAGTGGGTGTGGGGTGTTTCTGTGTAGGTGGTTCAGTGGGTGTGGGGTATTTCTCTGTAGGTGACAGTGGGTGTGGGGTGTTTTTGTGTAAGTGATTCAGTGGGTGTGGGGTGTTTCTGTGTAGGTGTCAGTAGGTGCGGGGTGTTCCTGTGTCGGTATCGGTGGGTGTGGGGTGTTTGTGTGTAGGTAGTCCAGTGGGTGTGGGATGTTTCTCTGTAGATGTCTGTGGGTGTGGGGTATTTCTCTGTAGGTGTCAGTGGGTGTGGGGTGTTTCTGTGTCGGTGGTTCAGTGGGTGTGGGTTGTTTCTGTGTAGGTGTCAGTGGGTGTGGGGTGTTTCTGTGTGTTTGTCAGTGGCTGTGGGCTGTTTCTTTGTCGGTGTCAGTGGGTGTGTGATGTTTCTGTGTCGGTGGTTCAGTGGGTGTGGGGTGTTATGGTGTAGATGTCAGTGGGTGTGGGGTGTTTCTGTGTCGGTGGTTCAGTGGGTGTGGGTTGTTTCTGTGTAGGTGTCAGTGGGTGTGGGGTGTTTCTGTGTGTTTGTCAGTGGGTGTGGGGAGTTTCTGTGTAGGTGTCAGTGGCTGTGGGCTGTTTCTTTGTCGGTGTCAGTGGGTGTGTGGTGTTTCTGTGTCGGTGGTTCAGTGGGTGTGGGGTGTTTCTGTGTAGGTGGTTCAGTGGGTGTGGGTTGTTTATGTGTCGGTGTCAGTTGGTGTAGGGTGTTTCTCTGTAGGTGTCAGTGGGTGTGGGGTGTTTCTCTGTAGGTGTCAGTGGGTGTGGGGTGTTTTTGTGTAAGTGGTTCAGTGGGTGTGGGGTGTTATGGTGTAGATGTCAGTGGGTGTGGGGTGTTATGGTGTAGATGTCAGTGGGTGTGTGGTGTTTCTGTGTAGGTGGTTCAGTGGGTGTGGGGTATTTCTCTGTAGGTGACAGTGGGTGTGGGGTGTTTCTGTGTAGGTGTCAGTGGGTGTGGGGTGTTTCTGTGTAGGTGGTTCAGTGGGTGTGGAGTATTTCTCTGTAGGTGACAGTGGGTGTGGGGTGTTTTTGTGTAAGTGATTCAGTGGGTGTGGGGTGTTTCTGTGTAGGTGTCAGTAGGTGCGGGGTGTTCCTGTGTCGGTATCAGTGGGTGTGGGGTGTTTGTGTGTAGGTAGTCCAGTGGGTGTGGGATGTTTCTCTGTAGATGTCTGTGGGTGTGGGGTATTTCTCTGTAGGTGTCAGTGGGTGTGGGGTGTTTCTGTGTCGGTGGTTCAGTGGGTGTGGGTTGTTTCTGTGTAGGTGTCAGTGGGTGTGGGGTGTTTCTGTGTGTTTATCAGTGAGTGTGCGGAGTTTCTGTGTAGGTGTCAGTGGCTGTGGGTTGTTTCTTTGTCGGTGTCAGTGGGTGTGTGGTGTTTCTGTGTCGGTGGTTCAGTGGGTGTGGGGTGTTTCTGTGTAGGTGGTTCAGTGGTTGTGGGTTGTTTATGTGTCGGTGTCAGTTGGTGTAGGGTGTTTCTCTGTAGGTGTCAGTGGGTGTGGGGTGTTTTTGTGTAAGTGTTTCAGTGGGTGTGGGGTGTTTCTGTGTAGGTGTCAGTCGGTGCGGGGTGTTCCTGTGTCGGTGTCAGTGGGTGTGGGGTGTTTGTGTGTAGGTAGTCCAGTGGGTGTGGGGTGTTTCTCTATAGATGTCTGTGGGTGTGGGGTATTTCTCTGTAGGTTTCAGTGGGTGTGGGGTGTTTCTGTGTCGGTGGTTCAGTGGGTGTGGGTTGTTTCTGTGTAGGTGTCAGTGGGTGTGGGATGTTTCTGTGTAGGTGTCAGTGGGTGTGGGGTGTTTCTGTGTGTTTGTCAGTGGGTGTGTGGTGTTTCTGTGTCGGTGGTTCAGTTGGTGTGGGGTGTTATGGTGTAGGTGTCAGTGGGTGTGGGTGGTTTCTGTGTAGGTGGTTCAGTGGGTGCGGGGTGTTTCTGTGTAGGTGTCAGTGGGTGTGGGGTGTTTCTGTGTAGGTGTCAGTGGGTGTAGGGTGTTTCTTTGTAGGCGTCAGTGGGTGTGGGGTGTATCTGTGTATTTGTCAGTGGGCGTGGGGTGTTTCTGTGTATTTGTCAGTGGGTGTGGGGTGTTTCTGTGTAGGTGTCAGTGGGTGTGGGGTGTTTCTGTGTAGGGGTCAGAGGGTGCGGAGTGTTTCTGTGTCGGTGGTTCAGTGGGTGTGGGGTGTTTCTGTGTAGGTGGTTCAGTGGGTGTGGGGTGTTTCTGTGTATTTCTTAGTGGGTGTGGGGTATTCTGTGTAGGTGTCAGTGGGTGTGGGCTGTTTTTGTGTAAGTGGTTCAGTGGGTGTGGGGTGTTTCCTTGTAGATGTCTGTGGGTGTGGGGTATTTCTCTATAGCTGTCAGTGGGCGTGGGGTGTTTCTGTGTCGGTGGTTCAGTGGGTGTGGGGTGTTTCTGTGTAGGTAGTTCAGTGGGTGTGGGGTGTTTCTGTGTAGGTGGTTCAGTGGGTGTGGGGTGTTTCTGTGTATTTGTCAGTGGGTGTGGGGTTCTGTGTATTTGTCAGTGGCTGTGGGGTGTTCTGTGAAAGTGTCAGTGGATGTGGGGTGTTTCTATGCAGGTGTCAGTGGGTGTGGGGTGTTTCTCTGTAGGTGTCAGTGTGGGGTGTATCTGTGTAGGTGTCAGTGGGTGTGGGGTTTTTCTGTGTAGGTGTCAGTGGTTGCAGGGTGTTTCTGTGTCGGTGGTTCAGTGGGTGTGGGGTGTTTCTGTGTAGGTGGTTCAGTGGGTGTGGGGTGTTTCTTTGTAGGTGTCAGTGGGTGTGGGGTATTCTGTGTAGGTGTCAGTGGGTGTGGGGTGTTTCTCTGTAGATGTCTGTGGGTGTGGGGTATTTCTCTATAGGTGTCAGTGGGCGTGGGGTGTTTCTGTGTCGGTGGTTCAGTGGGTGTGGGGTGTTTCTGTGTAGGTCGTTCAGTGGGTGTGGGGTGTTTCTGTGTATTTGTCAGTGGGTGTGGGGTGTTCTGTATATTTGTCAGTGGCTGTGGGGTGTTCTGTGAAAGTGTCAGTGGGTGTGGGGTGTTTCTATGTAGGTGTCAGTGGGTGTGGGGTGTTTCTGTGTAGGTGTCAGTGTGGGGTGTATCTGTGTAGGTGTCATTGGTTGCAGGGTGTTTCTGTGTCGGTTGTTCAGTGGGTGTGGGGTGTTTCTGTGTAGGAGTCAGTGGGTGCGGGGTGTTTCTGTGTTGGTGGTTCAGTGGGTGTGGGATGTTTCTGTGTATTTGTCAGTGGGTGCTGGCTGTTTCTGTGTAGGTGTCCGTGGGTGCGGGGTGTTTCTGAGTAGAGTCGGTGGCTGTGGGGTCTTTCTGTGTCGGTGTCAGTGGGTGTCAGGAGTTCCTGTGTCAGTGTCAGTGGGTCTGGGGGTTTCTGTGTAGGTGTCAGTGGGTGTGGGGTGTTTCTGTGTAGGTGGTTCAGTGGGTGTAGGGTGTTTCTGTGTAGGTGTCAGTGGGTGTGTGGTGTTTCTGTGTCGGTGGTTCAGTAGGTGTGGGGTGTTTCTGTGTATCTGTTGGTGGGTGTGGGGTGTTTCTGTGTCGGTGGTTCAGTGGGTGTGGGTTGTTTCTGTGTAGGTGTCAGTGGGTGTGGGGTGTTTCTGTGTGTTTGTCAGTGGGTGTGGTGAGTTTCTGTGTAGGTGTCAGTGGCTTTGGGCTGTTTCTTTGTCTGTGTCAGTGGGTGTGTGGTGTTTCTGTGTCGGTGGTTCAGTAGGTGTGGGGTGTTTCTGTATATCTGTTGGTGGGTGTGGGGTGTTCTGTGTAGGTGTCAGTGGGTGTGGGGTGTTTCTGTGTAGGTGTCAGTGGGTGTGGGGTGTTTCTGTGTGTTTGTCACTGGGTGTGGGGAGTTTCTGTGTAGGTGTCAGTGGCTTTGGGCTGTTTCTTTGTCTGTGTCAGTGGGTGTGTGGTGTTTCTGTGTAGGTGTCAGTGGGTGTGGGGTGCTTCTGTGTAGGACTCAGTGGGTGTGGGGTGTTTCTGTGTAGGTGTCAGCGGCTGTGTGGTGTTTCTGTGCAGGTGGAATTGGATGTGGGGTGGATGTGGGGTGTGTTCCTGTGTCGGTATCGGTGGGTGTGGGGTGTTTGTGTGTAGGTAGTCCAGTGGGTGTGGGATGTTTCTCTGTAGATGTCTGTGGGTGTGGGGTATTTCTCTGTAGGTGTCAGTGGGTGTGGGGTGTTTCTGTGTCGGTGGTTCAGTGGGTGTGGGTTGTTTCTGTGTAGGTGTCAGTGGGTGTGGGGTGTTTCTGTGTGTTTGTCAGTGGGTGTTGGGAGTTTCTGTGTAGGTGTCAGTGGCTGTGGGCTGTTTCTTTGTCGGTGTCAGTGGGTGTGTGGTGTTTCTGTGTCGGTGGTTCAGTGGGTGTGGGGTGTTATGGTGTAGATGTCAGTGGATGTGGGGTGTTTCTGTGTAGGTGTCAGTGGGTGTGTGGTGTTTCTGTGTAGGTGGTTCAGTGGGTGTGGGGTATTTCTCTGTAGGTGACAGTGGGTGTGGGGTGTTTCTGTGTAGGTGTCAGTGGGTGTGGGGTGTTTCTGTGTAGGTGGTTCAGTGGGTGTGGGGTATTTCTCTGTAGGTGACAGTGGGTGTGGGGTGTTTTTGTGTAAGTGATTCAGTGGGTGTGGGGTGTTTCTGTGTAGGTGTCAGTAGGTGCGGGGTGTTCCTGTGTCGGTATCAGAGGGTGTGGGGTGTTTGTGTGTAGGTAGTCCAGTGGGTGTGGGATGTTTCTCTGTAGATGTCTGTGGGTGTGGGGTATTTCTCTGTAGGTGTCAGTGGGTGTGGGGTGTTTCTGTGTCGGTGGTTCAGTGGGTGTGGGTTGTTTCTGTGTAGGTGTCAGTGGGTGTGGGGTGTTTCTGTGTGTTTATCAGTGAGTGTGCGGAGTTTCTGTGTAGGTGTCAGTGGCTGTGGGCTGTTTCTTTGTCGGTGTCAGTGGGTGTGTTGTGTTTCTGTGTCGGTGGTTCAGTGGGTGTGGGGTGTTTCTGTGTAGGTGGTTCAGTGGTTGTGGGTTGTTTATGTGTCGGTGTCAGTTGGTGTAGGGTGTTTCTCTGTAGGTGTCAGTGGGTGTGGGGTGTTTCTCTGTAGGTGTCAGTGGGTGTGGGGTGTTTTTGTGTAAGTGATTCAGTGGGTGTGGGGTGTTTCTGTGTAGGTGTCAGTAGGTGCGGGGTGTTCCTGTGTCGGTATCAGAGGGTGTGGGGTGTTTGTGTGTAGGTAGTCCAGTGGGTGTGGGATGTTTCTCTGTAGATGTCTGTGGGTGTGGGGTATTTCTCTGTAGGTGTCAGTGGGTGTGGGGTGTTTCTGTGTCGGTGGTTCAGTGGGTGTGGGTTGTTTCTGTGTAGGTGTCAGTGGGTGTGGGGTGTTTCTGTGTGTTTATCAGTGAGTGTGCGGAGTTTCTGTGTAGGTGTCAGTGGCTGTGGGCTGTTTCTTTGTCGGTGTCAGTGGGTGTGTTGTGTTTCTGTGTCGGTGGTTCAGTGGGTGTGGGGTGTTTCTGTGTAGGTGGTTCAGTGGTTGTGGGTTGTTTATGTGTCGGTGTGAGTTGGTGTAGGGTGTTTCTCTGTAGGTGTCAGTGGGTGTGGGGTGTTTCTCTGTAGGTGTCAGTGGGTGTGGGGTGTTTTTGTGTAAGTGGTTCAGTGGGTGTGGGGTGTTTCTGTGTAGGTGTCAGTCGGTGCGGGGTGTTCCTGTGTCGGTGTCAGTGGGTGTGGGGTGTTTGTGTGTAGGTAGTCCAGTGGGTGTGGGGTGTTTCTCTATAGATGTCTGTGGGTGTGGGGTATTTCTCTGTAGGTTTCAGTGGGTGTGGGGTGTTTCTGTGTCGGTGGTTCAGTGGGTGTGGGTTGTTTCTGTGTAGGTGTCAGTGGGAGTGGGGTGTTTCTGTGTAGGTGTCAGTGGGTGTGGGGTGTTTCTGTGTGTTTGTCAGTGGGTGTGGGGAGTTTCTGTGTAGGTGTCAGTGGCTGTGGGCTGTTTCTTTGTCGGTGTCAGTGGGTGTGTGGTGTTTCTGTGTCGGTGGTTCAGTGGGTGTGGGGTGTTATGGTGTAGGTGTCAGTGGGTGTGGGGTGTTTCTGTGTAGGTGGTTCAGTGGGTGTGGGGTGTTTCTGTGTATATGTCAGTGGGAGTGGGGTTTTCTGTGTATTTGTCAGTGGTTGTGGGGTGTTCGGTGAAGGTGTCAGTGGGTGTGGGGTGTTTCTGTGTAGGTGTCACTGGGTGTGGGGTGTTTCTGTGCAGGTGTCAGTGGCTGTGGGATGTTTCTGTGTAGGTGTCAGTGGGTGTTGGGTGTTTCTATGTAGGTGTCAGTGGGTGTGGGGTGTTTCCGTGTAGGTGTCAGTGGGTGCGGGGTGTTTTTGTGTAAGTGGTTCAGTGGGTGTTGGGTGTTTCCTTGTAGATGTCTGTAGGTGTGGGGTATTTCTCTATAGCTGTCAGTGGGCGTGGGGTGTTTCTGTGTCGGTGGTTCAGTGGGTGTGGGGTGTTTCTGTGTAGGTAGTTCAGTGGGTGTGGGGTGTTTCTGTGTAGGTGATTCAGTGGGTGTGGGGTGTTTCTGTGTATTTGTCAGTGGGTGTGGGGTTCTGTGTATTTGTCAGTGGCTGTGGGGTGTTCTGTGAAAGTGTCAGTGGATGTGGGGTGTTTCTATGCAGGTGTCAGTAGGTGTGGGGTGTTTCTCTGTAGGTGTCAGTGTGGGGTGTATCTGTGTAGGTGTCAGTGGGTGTGGGGTTTTTCTGTGTAGGTGTCAGTGGTTGGAGGGTGTTTCTGTGTCGGTGGTTCAGTGGGTGTGGGGTGTTTCTGTGTAGGTGGTTCAGTGGGTGTGGGGTGTTTCTTTGTAGGTGTCAGTGGGTGTGGGGTATTCTGTGTAGGTGTCAGTGGGTGTGGGGTGTTTCTCTGTAGATGTCTGTGGGTGTGGGGTATTTCTCTATAGGTGTCAGTGGGCGTGGGGTGTTTCTGTGTCGGTGGTTCAGTTGGTGTGGGGTGTTTCTGTGTAGGTGTCAGTGGATGTGGGGTGTTTCTGTGTAGGTGTCAGTGGGTGTGGGGTGTTTCTGTGTAGGTAGTTCAGTGGGTGTGGGGTGTTTCTGTGTAGGTCGTTCAGTGGGTGTGGGGTGTTTCTGTGTATTTGTCAGTGGGTGTGGGGTGTTCTGTGTATTTGTCAGTGGCTGTGGGGTGTTCTGTGAAAGTGTCAGTGGGTGTGGGGTGTTTCTATGTAGGTGTCAGGGTGTGGGGTGTTTCTGTGTAGGTGTCAGTGTGGGGTGTATCTGTGTAGGTGTCAGTGGTTGCAGGGTGTTTCTGTGTCGGTTGTTCAGTGGGTGTGGGGTGTTTCTGTGTAGGTGTCAGTGGGTGTGGGGTGTTTCTGTGTAGGTGTCAGTGGGTGTGGGGTTTTTCTGTGTTGGTGGTTCAGTGGGTGTGGGGTGTTTCTGTGTAGGAGTCAGTGGGTGCGGGGTGTTTCTGTGTTGGTGGTTCAGTGGCTGTGGGATGTTTCTGTGTATTTGTCAGTGGGTGCTGGCTGTTTCTGTGTAGGTGTCCATGGGTGCGGGGTGTTTCTGAGTAGAGTCGGTGGCTGTGGGGTATTCTGTGTCGGTGTCAGTGGGTGTCAGGAGTTCCTGTGTCAGTGTCAGTGGGTCTGGGGGTTTCTGTGTAGGTGTCAGTGGGTGTGGGGTGTTTCTGTGTAGGTGGTTCAGTGGGTGTAGGGTGTTTCTGTGTAGGTGTCAGTGGGTGTGGGGTGTTTCTGTGTCGGTGGTTCAGTGGGTGTGGGTTGTTTCTGTGTAGGTGTCAGTGGGTGTGGGGTGTTTCTGTGTGTTTGTCAGTGGGTGTGGGGAGTTTCTGTGTAGGTGTCAGTGGCTTTGGGCTGTTTCTTTGTCTGTGTCAGTGGGTGTGTGGTGTTTCTGTGTCGGTGGTTCAGTAGGTGTGGGGTGTTTCTGTGTATCTGTTGGTGGGTGTGGGGTGTTCTGTGTAGGTGTCAGTGGGTGTGGGGTGTTTCTGTGTAGGTGTCAGTGGGTGTGGGGTGTTTCTGTGTGTTTGTCACTGGGTGTGGGGAGTTTCTGTGTAGGTGTCAGTGGCTTTGGGCTGTTTCTTTGTCTGTGTCAGTGGGTGTGTGGTGTTTCTGTGTAGGTGTCAGTGGGTGTGGGGTGTTTCTGTGTAGGGGTCAGTGGGAGCGGGGTGTTTCTGTGTAGGTGTCAGTGGGAGCGGGGTGTTTCTGTGTCGGTGTCAGTGGGTGTGGGGTGTTTCTGTGTCGGTGGTTCAGTGGGTGTGGGGTGTTTCTGTGTATTTCTTAGTGGGTGTGGGGTATTCTGTGTAGGTGTCAGTGGGTGTGGGCTGTTTTTCTGTAAGTGGCTCAGTGGGTGTGGGGTGTTTCTCTGTAGATGTCTGTGGGTGTGGGGTATTTCTCTATAGGTTTCAGTGGGCGTGGGGTGTATCTGTGTCGGTGGTTCAGTGGGTGTGGGGTGTTTCTGTGTAGGTGGTTCAGTGGGTGTGGGGTGTTTCTGTGTATTTGTCAGTGGGTGTGGGGTGTTCTGTGTATTTGTCAGTGGCTGTGGGGTGTTCTGTGAAAGTGTCAGTGGGTGTGGGGTGTTTCTATGTAGGTGTCAGTGGGTGTGGGGTGTTTCTGTGTAGGTGTCAGTGTGGGGTGTATCTGTGTAGGTGTCAGTGGGTGTGGGGTGTTTCTGTGTAGGAGTCAGTGGGTGCGGGGTGTTTCTGTGTTGGTGGTTCAGTGGGTGTGGGGTGTTTCTGTGTATTTGTCAGTGGGTGCTGGCTGTTTCTGTGTAGGTGTCAGTGGGTGTGGGGTGTTTCTGTGTAGGAGTCAGTGGGTGTGGGATATTCCTGTGTAGGTTATTCAGTGGGTGTGGGGTGTTTCTGTGTATTTGTCAGTGGGTGTAGGGTGTTTCTCTGTAGGTGTCAGTGGGTGCTGGCTGTTTCTGTGTAGGCGTCGGTGGGTGCGGGTTGTTTCTGAGTAGAGTCGGTGGGTTTGGGGTCTTTCTGTGTAGGAATCAGTGGGGTGGGTGTGGGCTGTTTCTGTGTATGTGGGTCTGGGGTGTTATGTGTACGTGTCAGTGGCTGTGGGGCCTTTCTGTGTCGGTGTCAGTGGGTGTGAGGAGTTCCTGTGTCAGTGTCAGTGGGTCTGAGGGTTTCTGTGTCATTGTCAGTGGATGTGGGGTGTTTCTGTGTAGGTGTCACAGGGTGTGGGGTATTTCTGTGTAGGTAGTTCAGTGGGTGTGGGATGTTCCTGTGTAGGTTATTCAGTGGGTGTGGGGTGTTTCTGTGTAGGTGTCAGTGGGTGTGGGGTGTTTCTGTGTAGGTAGTTCAGTTGTTGTGGGGTGTTTCTGTGTCGTTGTCAGTGGATGTGGGGTGTTTCTGTGTAGGTGTCAGTGGGTGTGGGGTGTTTCTGTGTAGGTAGTTCAGTGGGTGTGGGGTGTTTCTGTGTAGGTGTGAGTGGGTGTGGGGTGTTTCTGTGTAGGGGTCAGTAGATGCGGGGTGTTTCTGTGTTGGTGGTTCTGTGGGTGTGGGGTGTTTCTGTGTAGGTAGTTGAGTGGGTGTGGGGTATTTCTGTGTTGCTGGTTCAGTGTGTGTGGGGTGTTTCTGTGTAGGTGTCAGTGGGTGTGGAGTGTTTCTGTGCAGGTGTCAGTAGGAGCGGGGTGTTTCTGTGTATTTGTCAGTGGGTGTAGGGTGTTTCTCTGTAGGTGTCAGTGGGTGTGGACTGTTTCTGTGTATGTGGGTGTGGGGTGTTTTGTGTACGTGTCAGTGGCTGTGCGGTCTTTCTGTGTCAGTGTCAGTGGGTGTGAGGAGTTCCTGTGTCAGTGGGTCTGAGGGTTTCTGTGTCGTTGTCAGTGGATGTGAGGTGTTCCTGTGTAGGCGTAACACGGTGTGGGGTATTTCTGTGTAGGTAGTTCAGTGGGTGTGGGATGTTCCTTTGTAGGTTATTCAGTGGGTGTGGGGTGTTTTTTTGTAGGTGTCATTGGGTGTGGGGTGTTTCTGTATAGGTGTCAGTGGGTGTGGGGTGTTTCTGTGTAGGTGTAAGTGGGTGTGGGGTGTTTCTGTGTAGGTGGTTCAGTGGGTGTGGGGTCTTTCTGAGTAGGAGTCAGTGGGTGTGGGGTGTTTCTGTGTCGGTGTCAGTGGGTGTGGGGTGTTTCTGTGTAGGTGCAAGTGGGTGTGGGGTGTTTCTGTGTCAGTGGTTCAGTGGGTGTTGGGTGTTTCTGTGTAGGTGTTAGTGGGTGTGGGGTGTTTCTGTGTTGGTGGTTCAGTGGGTGTGGGGTGTTTCTGTGTATTTGTCAGTGGGTGCTGGCTGTTTCTGTTTAGGTGTCCGTGGGTGCGGGGTTTTTCTGAGTAGAGTCGGTGGGTTTGGGGTCTTTCTGTGTAGGAATCAATGGGTGTGGGCTGTTTCTGTGTATGTGGGTGTGGGGTGTTATGTGTACGTGTCAGTGGCTGTGGGGCCTTTCTGTGTCGGTGTCAGTGGGTGTGAGGAGTTCCTGTGTCAGTGTCAGTGGGTCTGAGGGTTTCTGTGTCGTTGTCAGTAGATGTTGGGTGTTTCTGTGTAGGTGTCACAGGGTGTGGGGTATTTCTGTGTAGGTAGTTCAGTGGGTGTGGGATGTTCCTGTGTAGGTTATTCAGTGGGTGTAGGGTGTTTCTGTGTAGGTGTCAGTGGGTGTGGGGTGTTTCTGTGTATTTGTCAGTGGGTGTAGGGTGTTTCTCTGTAGGTGTCAGTGGGTGCTGGCTGTTTCTGTGTAGGCGTCCGTGGGTGCGGGTTGTTACTGAGTAGAGTCGGTGGGTTTGGAGTCTTTCTGTGTAGGAATCAGTGGGTGTGGGCTGTTTCGGTGTATGTGGGTCTGGGGTGTTATGTGTACGTGTCAGTGGCTGTTGGGTCTTTCTGTGTAGGAATCAGTGGGTGTGAGGAGTTCCTGTGTCAGTGTCAGTGGGTCTGAGGGTTTCTGTGTTGTTGTCAATGGATGTGGGGTGTTTCTATGTAGGTGTCACAGGGTGTGGGCTATTTCTGTGTAGGTAGTTCAGTGGGTGTGGGATGTTCCTGTGTAGGTTATTCAGTGGGTGTGGGGTGTTTCTGTGTAGGTGTCACAGGGTGTGGGGTATTTCTGTGTAGGTAGTTCAGTGGGTGTGGGGTGTTTCTGTGTAGGTGTCAGTGGGTGTGGGGTGTTTCTGTGTAGGTAGTTCAGTGGTTGTGGGGTGTTTCTGTGTTGTTGTCAGTGGATGTGGGGTGTTTCTGTGTAGGTGTCAATGGGTGTGGGGTGTTTCTGTGTAGGTAGTTCAGTGGGTGTGGGGTGTTTCTGTGTAGGGGTCAGTAGATGCGGGGTGTTTCTGTGTTGGTGGTTCAGTGGGTGTGGGGTGTTTCTGTGTAGGTAGTTGAGTGGGTGTGGGGTATTTCTGTGTTGCTGGTTCAGTGTGTGTGGGGTGTTTCTGTGTAGGTGTCAGTGGGTGTGGAGTGTTTCTGTGCAGGTGTCAGTAGGAGCGGGGTGTTTCTGTGTATTTGTCAGTGGGTGTAGGGTGTTTCTCTGTAGGTGTCAGTGGGTGTGGGGTGTTTCTGTGTATGTGGGTGTGGGGTGTTTTGTGTACGTGTCAGTGGCTGTGGGGTCTTTCTGTGTCGGTGTCAGTGGGTGTGTGGTGTTTCTGTGTAGGTGCAAGTGGGTGTGGGGTGTTTCTGTGTCAGTGGTTCAGTGGGTGTTGGGTGTTTCTGTGTAGGTGTTAGTGGGTGTGGGGTGTTTCTGTGTCAGTGGTTCAGTGGGCGTGGGGTGTTTCTGTGTATTTGTCAGAGGGTATGGGGTGTTTCTGTATAAGTGGTTCCGTGCGTGTGGGGAGTTTCTGAATAGGTGTCAGTGGGTGTGAGGTGTTTCTGTGTCGGTGTCAGTGGGTCTGGGGATTTCTGTGTCGGTATCAGTGGGTGTGGGGTGTTTCTGTGTCGGTTGTTCAGTGGGTGTGGGGTATTTCTCTGTAGGTGTCAGTGGGTGTTTGGCGTTTCTGTGTAGGTGTAATTGGGTGTGGGGTGTTCATAGGTGGTTCTGTGGGTATGGGGTGTTTCTCTGTAGGTGGTTCAGTGGGTGTGGGGTCTTTCTGTGTATGTGTCAGTGGGTGCGGGGTGTTTCTGTGTAGGTATCAGTGGGTGTGAGGTGTTTCTGTGTCGGTATCAGTGGGTGTGGGGTGTTTCTGTGTCGGTTGTTCAGCGGGTCTGGGGTATTTCTCTGTAGGTGTCAGTGGGTGTTTGGCGTTTCTGTGTAGGTGTAATTGGGTGTGGGGTGTTCATAGGTGGTTCTATGGGTATGGGGTGTTTCTCTGTAGGTGGTTCAGTGGGTGTGGGGTCTTTCTGTGTATGTGTCAGTGGGTGCGGGGTGTTTCTGTGTAGGTGTCAGTGGGTGTGGGGTGTTTCTGTGTCGGTGGTTCAGTGGGTGTGGGGTGTTTCTGTGTAGGTAGTTCAGTGGGTGTGGGGTGTTTCTGTGTATTTGTCAGTGGGTGTGGGATGTTTCTGTGTATCTGTCGGTGGGTGTGAGGTGTTCTGTGTAGGTGTCAGTGGATGTGGGGTGTTTCTGTGTAGGTGTCAGTGGGTGTGGGGTGTTTCTGTGTAGGTGGTTCAGTGGGTGTGGGGTGTTTCAGTGTAGGTGTCAGTGGGTGTGGGGTGTTTCTGTGTAAGTGGTTCAGTGGGTGTGGGGTATTTCTGTGCAGGTGTAATTGTGTCTGGGGTGTTCGTAGATGGTTCACTGCGTGTGGGGTGTTTCTGTGTAGGTGGTTCAGTGGGTGTGGGGTGTTTCTTTGTAAGTGGTTCAGTGGGTGTTGGGTGTTTCTGTGTATTTGTCAGTGGATGTGGGTGTTTCTGTGTAGGTGTCAGTGGGTACGGGGTGTTTCTGTGTCAGTGGTTCAGTGGGTGTGGGGTGTTTCTGTGTACTTGTCAGAGGGTATGGGGTGTTTCTGTATAAGTGGTTCCGTGGGTGTGGGGTGTTTCTGAATAGGTGTCAGTGGGTGTGAGGTGTTTCTGTGTCGGTGTCAGTGGGTCTGGGGATTTCTGTGTCGGTATCAGTGGGTGTGGGGTGTTTCTGTGTCGGTTGTTCAGTGGGTGTGGGGTATTTCTGTGTAGGTGTCAGTGGGTGTTTGGCGTTTCTGTGTAGGTGTAATTGGGTGTGCGGTGTTCATAGGTGGTTCTGTGGGTATGGGGTGTTTCTCTGTAGGTGGTTCAGTGGGTGTGGGGTCTTTCTGTGTATGTGTCAGTGGGTGCGGGGTGTTTCTGTGTAGGTGTCAGTGGGTGTGAGGTGTTTCTGCGTCGGTATCAGTGGGTGTGGGGTGTTTCTGTGTCGGTTGTTCAGTGGGTGTGGGGAATTTCTGTGTAGGTGTCAGTGGGTGTTTGGCGTTTCTGTGTAGGTGTAATTGGGTGTGGGGTGTTCATAGGTGGTTCTGTGGGTATGGGGTGTTTCTCTGTAGGTGGTTCAGTGGGTGTGGGGTCTTTCTGTGTATGTGTCAGTGGGTGCGGGGTGTTTCTGTGTCGTATCAGTGGGTGTGGGGTGTTTCTCTGTCGGTGTCAGTGGGTGTGTGGTGTTTCTGTGTCGGTGGTTCAGTGGGTGTTGGGTGTTTCTGTGTCGGTGGTTCAGTGGGTGTGGGGTGTTTCTGTGTAGGTAGTTCAGTGGGTGTGGGGTGTTAATGTGTTGGTGGTTCAGTGGGTGTGGGGTGTTTCTGTGTAGGTAGTTCAGTGGGTGTGGGGTTTTTCTGTGTATTTGTCAGTGGGTGTGGGGTGTTCTGTGTAGGTGTTAGTGGATGTGGGGTGTTTCTGTGTAGGTGTCAGTGGGTGTGGGGTGTTTCTGTGTAGGTGGTTCAGTGGGTGTGGGGTGTTTCTGTGTAGGTGTCAGTGGGTGTGGGGTGTTTCTGTGTAAGTGGTTCAGTGGGTGTGTGGTGTTTCTGTGCAGGTGTAATTGTGTCTGGGGTGTTCGTAGATGGTTCAGTGGGTGTGCGGTATTCTGTGTAGGTGTCAGTGGGTGTGGGGTGTTTCTGTGTAGGTTTCAGTGGGTGTGGGGTGTTTCTTTGTAAGTGGTTCAGTGGGTGTGGGGTGTTTCTGTGTATTTGTCAGTGGATGTGGGTGTTTCTGTGTAGGTGTCAGTGGGTGTGGGGTGTTACTGTGTAGGTGGTTCAGTGGGTGTGGGATGTTCTATGTAGGTGTCAGTGGGTGTGGTGTGTTTCTGTGTAGGTGTCAGTGGGAGCAGGGAGTTTCTGTTTATTTGTCAGTGTGTTTGGGGTGTTTCTGTGTAGGTGTCAGTGGGTGTCGGGTGTTTCTGTGTATTTGTTAGTGGGTGAAGGATGTTTCTGTGTAGGTGTCAGTGGTTGTGGGCTGTTTCTGTGTAGGTGTCAGTAGGTGTGGGGTGTTTCTGTGTAGGTGTCAGTGGGTTTGGGGTGTTTCTGTGTAGATGGTTTAGTTGGTTTGGGGTGTTTCTGTGTATTTGTCAGTCGGTGTGGGGTGTTCTGTGTAGGTGTCAGTGGGTGTGGTGTGTTTCTGTCAAGGTGTCAGTGGGTGTGGGGTGTTTCAGTGTATCTGTCAGTCGGTGTGCGGTGTTCTGTGTAGGTGTCAGTCGGTGTGGGTTGTTTCTGTGTAGGTGTCAGTGGGTGTGGGGTGTTTCTGTGTGGCTGTAAGTCAGTGTGAGGTGTTTCTGTGTAAGTGGTTCAATGGGTGTGGGGTGTTTCTGTGTAGGTGTCAGTGGGTACGGGGTGTTACTGTGTAGGTGGTTCAGTGGGTGTGGGGTGTTTCTGAGTAGGAGTCAGTGGGTGTGGGGTGTTTCTGTGTCGGTGTCAGTGGGTGTGGGGTGTTTCTGTGTCGGTGTCAGTGGGTGTGGGGTGTTTCTGTGTAGGTGCAAGTGGGTGTGGGGTGTTTCTGTGTAAGTGGTTCAGTGGATGTTGGGTGTTTCTGTGTAGGTGCAAGTGGGTGTGGGGTGTTTCTGTGTAAGTGGTTCAGTGGATGTTGGGTGTTTCTGTGTAGGTGTTAGTGGGTGTGGGGTGTTTCTGTGTAGGTGGCTCAGTGGGTGTGGGGTGTTTCTGTGTATTTGTCAGAGGGTATGGGGTGTTTCCGTATAAGTGGTTCCGTGGGTGTGGGGTGTTTCTGAATAGGTGTCAGTGGGTGTGGAGTGTTTCTGTGTCGGTGTCAGTGGGTGTGGGGTGTTTCTGTGTAGGTGTCAGTGGGTGTGGGGTGTTTCTGTGTAAGTGGTTCAGTGGGTGTGGGGTGTTTCTGTGTATTTGTCAGTGGATGTGGGGTTTTTCTGTGTAGGTGTCAGTGGGTGTGGGGTGTTTCTGTGTAGGTAGTTCAGTGGGTGTGGGGTGTTTCTGTGTAGGTGGTTCAGTGGGTGTGGGGTGTTTCTGTGTATCTGTCAATGCGTGTGGGGTGTTTCTGTGTAGGTGTCAGCGGGTGTGTGGCGTTTCTGTGTCCGTGTAATTGGGTGTGGGGTGTTCATAGGTGGTTCAGTGGGTGTGGGGTGTTTCTGTAGGTCTCAGTGGGTGTGGGGTGTTTCTGTGTAGGTGGTTCAGTGGGTGTGGGGTGTTTCTGAGTAGGAGTCAGTGGGTGTGGGGTGTTTATGTGTAGGTGTCAGTGGGTGTGGGGTGTTTCTGAGTAGGAGTCAGTGGGTGTGGGGTGTTTATGTGTAGGTGTCAGTGGCTGTGGGGTCTTTCTGAGTAGGAGTCAGTGGGTGTGGGGTGTTTCTGTGTCGGTGTCAGTGGGTGTGGGGTGTTTCTGTGTAGGTGCAAGTGGGTGTGGGGTGTTTCTGTGTAAGTGGTTCAGTGGATGTTGGGTGTTTCTGTGTAGGTGTTAGTGGGTGTGGGGTGTTTCTGTGTAGGTGGCTCAGTGGGTGTGGGGTGTTTCTGTGTATTTGTCAGAGGGTATGGGGTGTTTCTGTATAAGTGGTTCCGTGGGTGTGCGGTGTTTCTGAATAGGTGTCAGTGGGTGTGGAGTGTTTCTGTGTCGGTGTCAGTGGGTGTGGGGTGTTTCTGTGTAGGTGCAAGTGGGTGTGGGGTGTTTCTGTGTAAGTGGTTCAGTGGGTGTTGGGTGTTTCTGTGTAGGTGTTAGTGGGTGTGGGGTGTTTCTGTGTAGGTGGTTCAGTGGGTGTGGGGTGTTTCTATGTATTTGTCAGTGGGTGTGCGGTGTTCTGTGTATTTGTCAGTGGCTGTGGGGTGTTCTGTGAAAGTGTCAGTGGGTGTGGGGTGTTTCTATGTAGGTGTCAGTTGGTGCGGGGTGTTTCTGTGTAGGTGTCAGTGTGGGGTGTATCTGTGTAGGTGTCAGTGGGTGTGGGGTTTTTCTGTGTAGGTGTCAGTGGTTGCAGGGTGTTTCTGTGTCGGTGGTTCAGTGGGTGTGGGGTGTTTCTGTATAGGTGTCAGTGGGTGTGGGGTGTTTCTGTGTTGGTGGTTCAGTGGGTGTGGGGTGTTTCTGTGTAGGTGTCAGTGGCTGTGGGGTCTTTCTGTGTAGGTGTTAGTGGGTGTGGGGTGTTTCTGTGTAGGTGGTTCAGTGGGTGTGGGGTGTTTCTGTGTATTTGGTTCAATGTGTGTGGGGTGTTCTGTGTAGGTGTCAGTGGGTGTGGGGTGTTTCTGTGTAGGTGTGAGTGGGTGTGGGGTGTTTCTGTGTAGGAGTCAGTGGGTGCGGGCTGTTTCTGTGTTGGTGGTTCAGTGGGTGTGGGGTGTTTCTGTGTATTTGTCAGTGGGTGCTGGCTGTTTCTGTGTAGGTGTCCGTGGGTGCGGGGTGTTTCTGAGTAGAGTCGGTGGGTATGGGGTCTTTCTGTGTAGGAATCAGTGGGTGTGGGCTGTTTCAGTGTATGTGGGTCTGGGGTGTTATGTGTACGTGTCAGTGGCTGTAGGGTCTTTCTGTGTCGGTGTCAGTGGGTGTGAGGAGTTCCTGTGTCAGTGTCAGTGGGTCTGAGGGTTTCTGTGTTGTTGTCAGTGGATGTGGGGTGTTTCAGTGTAGGTGTCACAGGGTGTGGGGTATTTCTGTGTAGGTAGTTCAGTGGGTGTGGGATGTTCCTGTGTAGGTGTCAGTGGGTGTGGGGTATTTCTGTGTAGGTAGTTCAGTGGGTGTGGGGTGTTTCTGTGTAGGTGTCAGTGGGTGTGGGGTATTTCTGTGTAGGTAGTTCAGTGGGTGTGAGGAGTTCCTGTGTCAGTGTCAGTGGGTCTAAGGGTTTCTGTGTCGTTGTCAGTGGGTTTGGGGTGTTTCTGTGTAGGTAGTTCAGTGGGTGTGGGGTGTTTCTGTGTAGGTGATTCAGTGGGTGTGGGGTGTTTCTGTGTTGGTGATTCAGTGGGTGTGGGGTGTTCTGTGTATTTGTCAGTGGCTGTGGGGTGTTCTGTGAAAGTGTCAGTGGGTGTGGTGTGTTTCTATGTAGGTGTCAGTGGCTGTGGGGTGTTTCTGTGTTGGTGTCAGTGTGGGCTGTATCTGTGTAGGTGTCAGTGGGTGTGGGGTTTTTCTGTGTAGGTGTCATTGGTTGCAGGCTGTTTCTGTGTCGGTGGTTCAGTGGGTGTGGGTTGTTTCTGTGTAGGTGTCAGTGGGTGTGGGGTGTTTCTGTGTAGGTGTCAGTGGGTGTGGGGTGTTTCTGTATTGGTGGTTCAGTGGCTGTGGGGTGTTTCTGTGTAGGTGTCAGTGGGTGTGGGGTGTTTCTGTGTAGGTGTCAGTGGGTGTGGGGTGTTTCTGTGTTGGTGGTTCAGTGGGTGTGGGGTGTTTCTGTGTAGGAGTCAGTGGGTGCGGGGTGTTTCTGTGTTGGTGGTTCAGTGGGTGTGGGGTGTTTCTGTGTAGGTGTCAGTGGGTGTGGGGTGTTTCTGTGTAGGTGTCAGTGGGTGTGGGGTGTTTCTGTGTTGGTGGTTCAGTGGCTGTGGGGTGTTTCTGTGTAGGTGTCACAGGCTGTGGGGTGTTTCTGTGTAGGTAGCTGAGTGTGTGTGGGGTATTTCTGTCTTGCTGGTTCAGTGGGTGTGGGGTGTTTCTGTGTATTTGTCAGTGGGTGCTGGCTGTTTCTGTGTAGGTGTCCGTGGGTGCGGTGTGTTTCTGAGTAGAGTCGGTGGGTATGGGGTCTTTCTGTGTAGGAATCAGTGGGTGTGAGGAGTTCCTGTGTCAGTGTCAGTGGGTCTGAGGGTTTCTGTGTCGTTGTCAGTAGATGTGGGGTGTTTCTGTGTAGGTGTCACAGGGTGTCGGGTATTTCTGTATAGGTAGTTCAGTGGGTGTGGGATGGTCCTGTGTTGGTTATTCAGTAGGTATAGGGTGTTTCTGTGTAGGTGTCAGTGGGTGTGGGGTGTTTCTGTGTATTTGTCAGTGGGTGTAGGGTGTTTCTCTGTAGGTGTCAGTGGGTGCTGGCTGTTTCTGTGTAGGCGTCCGTGGGTGCGGGTTGTTTCTGAGTAGAGTCGGTGGGTTTGGGGTCTTTCTGTGTAGGAATCAGTGGGTGTGGGCTGTTTCTGTGTATGTGGGTGTGGGGTGTTATGCGTACGTGTCAGTGGCTGTGGGGCCTTTCTGTGTCGGTGTCAGTGGGTGTGAGGAGTTCCTGTGTCAGTGTCAGTGGGTCTAAGGGTTTCTGTGTCGTTGTCAGTGGATGTGGGGTGTTTCTGTGTAGGTGTCACAGGGTGTGGGGTATTTCTGTGTAGGTAGTTCAGTGGGTGTGGGATGTTCCTGTGTAGGTTATTCAGTGGGTGTGGGGTGTTTCTGTGCAGGTGTCAGTGGGTGTGGGGTGTTTCTGTGTAGGTAGTTCAGTGGGTGTGGGGTGTTTCTGTGAAGGGGTCAGTAGATGCGGGGTGTTTCTGTGTTGGTGGTTCAGTGGGTGTGGGGTGTTTCGGTGTAGGTAGTTGAGTGGGTGTGGGGTATTTCTGTGTTGCTGGTTCAGTGTGTGTGGGGTGTTTCTGTGTAGGTGTCAGTGGGTGTGGAGTGTTTCTGTGCAGGTGTCAGTAGGAGCGGGGTGCTTCTGTGTATTTGTCAGTGGGTGTAGGGTGTTTCTCTGTAGGTGTCAGTGGGTGTGGGCTGTTTCTGTGTATGTGGGTGTGGGGTGTTTTGTGTACGTGTCAGTGGCTGTGGGGTCTTTCTGTGTCGGTGTCAGTGGGTGTGAGGAGTTCCTGTGTCAGTGTCAGTGGGTCTGAGGGTTTCTGTGTTGTTGTCAGTGGATGTGGGGTGTTTCTGTGTAGGTGTAACAGGGTGTGGGGTATTTCTGTGTAGGTAGTTCAGTGGGTGTGGGATGTTCCTGTGTAGGTGTCAGTGGGTGTGGGGTGTTTCTGTGTAGGTGTCAGTGGGTGTGGGGTGTTTCTGTGTATTTGTCAGTGGGTGTGGGGTGTTCTGTGTATTTGTCAGTGGCTGTGGGGTGTTCTGTGAAAGTGTCAGTGGGTGTGGGGTGTTTCTGTGTATTTGTCAGTGGGTGTGGGGTGTTCTGTGTATTTGTCAGTGGCTGTGGGGTGTTCTGTGAAAGTGTCAGTGGGTGTGGGGTGTTTCTATGTAGGTGTCAGTGGCTGTGGGGTGTTTCTGTGTTGGTGTCAGTGTGGGCTGTATCTGTGTAGGTGTCAGTGGGTGTGGGGTTTTTCTTTGTAGGTGTCATTGGTTGCAGGCTGTTTCTGTGTCGGTGGTTCAGTGGGTGTGGGGTGTTTCTCTGTTGGTGGTTCAGTGGCTGTGGGGTGTTTCTGTGTAGGTGTCAGTGGGTGTGGGGTGTTTCTGTGTAGGTGTCAGTGGCTGTGGGGTGTTTCTGTGTAGGTGTCAGTGGGTGTGGGGTGTTTCTGTGTTGGTGGTTCAGTGGCTGTGGGGTGTTTCTGTGTAGGTGTCAGTGGGTGTGGGGTGTTTCTGTGTAGGTGTCAGTGGGTGTGGGGTGTTTCTGTGTAGGTGTCAGTGGGTGTGGGGTGTTTCTGTGTTGGTGGTTCAGTGGCTGTGGGGTGTTTCTGTGTAGGTGTCAGTGGGTGTGGGGTGTTTCTGTGTAGGTGTCAGTGGGTGTGGGGTGTTTCTGTGTTGGTGGTTCAGTGGCTGTGGGGTGTTTCTGTGTAGGAGTCAGTGGGTGCGGGGTGTTTCTGTGTTGGTGGTTCAGTGGGTCTGGGGTGTTTCTGTGTAGGTAGCTGAGTGTGTGTGGGGTATTTCTGTCTTGCTGGTTCAGTGGGTGTGGGGTGTTTCTGTGTATTTGTCAGTGGGTGCTGGCTGTTTCTGTGTAGGTGTCCGTGGGTGCGGGGTGTTTCTGAGTAGAGTCGGTGGGTATGGGGTCTTTCTGTGTAGGAATCAGTGGGTGTGAGGAGTTCCTGTGTCAGTGTCAGTGGGTCTGAGGGTTTCTGTGTCGTTGTCAGTAGATGTGGGGTGTTTCTTTGTAGGTGTCACATGGTGTGGGGTATTTCTGTGTAGGTAGTTCAGTGGGTGTGGGATGTTCCTGTGTATTTGTCAGTGGGTGTAGGGTGTTTCTGTGTAGGTGTCAGTGGGTGTGGGGTGTTTCTGTGTATTTGTCAGTGGGTGTAGGGTGTTTCTCTGTAGGTGTCAGTGGGTGCTGGCTGTTTCCGTGTAGGCGTCCGTGGGTGCGGGTTGTTTCTGAGTAGAGTCGGTGGGTTTGGGGTCTTTCTGTGTAGGAATCAGTGGGTGTGGGCTGTTTCTGTGTATGTGGGTGTGGGGTGTTATGTGTACGTGTCAATTGCTGTGGGGCCTTTCTGTGTCGGTGTCAGTAGGTGTGAGGAGTTCCTGTGTCAGTGTCAGTGGGTCTGAGGGTTTCTGTGTCGTTGTCAGTGGATGTGGGGTGTTTCTGTGTTGGTAGTTCAGTGGGTGTGGGATGTTCCTGTGTAGGTAGTTCAGTGGGTGTGGGGTGTTTCTGTGTAGGTAGTTCAATGGGTGTGGGGTGTTTCTGTGTAGGTGTGAGTGGGTGTGGGGTGTTTCTGTGAAGGGGTCAGTTGATGCGGGGTGTTTCTGTGTTGGTAGTTCAGTGGGTGTGGGGTGTTTCGGTGTAGGTAGTTGAGTGGGTGTGGGGTATTTCTGTGTTGCTGGTTCAGTGTGTGTGCGGTGATTCTGTGTAGGTGTCAGTGGGTGTGGAGTGTTTCTGTGCAGGTGTCAGTAGGAGCGGGGTGTTTCTGTGTATTTGTCAGTGGGTGTAGGGTGTTTCTCTGTAGGTGTCTGTGGGTATGGGCTGTTTCTGTGTATGTGGGTGTGGGGTGTTTTGTGTACGTGTCAGTGGCTGTGGGGTCTTTCTGTGTCGGTGTCAGTGGGTGTGAGGAGTTCCTGTGTCAGTGTCAGTGGGTCTGAGGGTTTCTGTGTCGTTGTCAGTGGATGTGGGGTGTTTCTGTGTAGGTGTCACAGGGTGTGGGGTATTTCTGTGTAGGTAGTTCAGTGGGTGTGGGATGTTCCTGTGTAGGTTATTCAGTGGGTGTGGGGTGTTTCTGTGTAGGTGTCAGTGGGTGTGGGGTATTTCTGTGTAGGTAGTTCAGTGGGTGTGGGGTGTTTCTGTGTAGGTGTCAGTGGGTGTGGGGTGTTTCTGTGTAGGTGGTTCAGTGGGTGTGGAGTGTTTCTGTGTAGGTAGTTCAGTGGGTGTGGGGTGTTTCTGTGTAGGTGGTTCAGTGGGTGTGTGGTGTTTCTGTGTAGGTAGTTCAGTGGGTGTGGGGTGTTTCTGTGTAGGTAGTTCAGTGGGTGTGGGGTGTTTCTGTGTAAGTGGTTCAGTGGGTGTGGGGTGTTTCTGTGTAGGTGATTCAGTGGGTGTGGGGTGTTTCTGTGTATTTGTCAGTGGCTGTGGGGTGTTCTGTGAATGTGTCAGTGGGTGTGGGGTGTTTCTATGTAGGTGTCAGTGGCTGTGGGGTGTTTCTGTGTTGGTGTCAGTGTGGGCTGTATCTGTGTAGGTGTCAGTGGGTGTGGGGTTTTTCTGTGTAGGTGTCATTGGTTGCAGGCTGTTTCTGTGTCGGTGGTTCAGTGGGTGTGGGGTGTTTCTGTGTAGGTGTCAGTGGGTGTGGGGTGTTTCTGTGTAGGTGTCAGTGGGTGTGGGGTGTTTCTGTGTTGGTGGTTCAGTGGCTGTGGGATGTTTCTGTGTAGGAGTCAGTGGGTGCGGGGTGTTTCTGTGTTGGTGGTTCAGTGGGTGTGGGGTGTTTCTGTGTAGGTAGCTGAGTGTGTGTGGGGTATTTCTGTCTTGCTGGTTCAGTGGGTGTGGGGTGTTTCTGTGTATTTGTCAGTGGGTGCTGGCTGTTTCTGTGTAGGTGTCCGTGGGTGCGGGGTTTTTCTGAGTAGAGTCTGTGGGTATGGGGTCTTTCTGTGTAGGAATCAGTGGGTGTGGGCTGTTTCGGTGTATGTGGGTCTGGGGTGTTATGTGTACGTGTCAGTGGCTGTTGGGTCTTTCTGTGTAGGAATCAGTGGGTGTGAGGAGTTCCTGTGTCAGTGTCAGTGGGTCTGAGGGTTTCTGTGTCGTTGTCAGTAGATGTGGGGTGTTTCTGTGTAGGTGTCACAGGGTGTCGGGTATTTCTGTATAGGTAGTTCAGTGGGTGTGGGATGTTCCTGTGTAGGTTATTCAGTGGGTGTAGGGTGTTTCTGTGTAGGTGTCAGTGGGTGTGGGGTGTTTCTGTGTATTTGTCAGTGGGTGTAGGGTGTTTCTCTGTAGGTGTCAGTGGGTGCTGGCTGTTTCCGTGTAGGCGTCCGTGGGTGCGGGTTGTTTCTGAGTAGAGTCGGTGGGTTTGGGGTCTTTCTGTGCAGGAATCAGTGGGTGTGGGCTGTTTCTGTGTATGTGGGTCTGGGGTGTTATGTGTACGTGTCAGTGGCTGTGGGGCCTTTCTGTGTCAGTGTCAGTGGGTCTGAGGGTTTCTGTGTCGTTGTCAGTGGATGTGGGGTGTTTCTGTGTAGGTGTGACAGGGTGTGGAGTATTTCTGTGTAGGTAGTTCAGTGGGTGTGGGATGTTCCTGTGTAGGTTTTTCAGTGGGTGTGGGGTGTTTCTGTGTAGGTAGTTCAGTGGGTGTGGGGTGTTTCTGTGTAGGTGTGAGTGGGTGTGGGGTGTTTCTGTGAAGGGGTCAGTTGATGCGGGGTGTTTCTGTGTTGGTGGTTCAGTGGGTGTGGGGTGTTTCGGTGTAGGTAGTTGAGTTGGTGTGGGGTATTTCTGTGTTGCTGGTTCAGTGTGTGTGGGGTGTTTCTGTGCAGGTGTCAGTAGGAGCGGGGTGTTTCTGTGTATTTGTCAGTGGGTGTAGGGTGTTTCTCTGTAGGTGTCTGTGGGTGTGGGCTGTTTCTGTGTATGTGGGTGAGGGGTGTTTTGTGTACGTGTCAGTGGCTGTGGGGTCTTTCTGTGTCGGTGTCAGTGGGTGTGAGGAGTTCCTGTGTCAGTGTCAGTGGGTCTGAGGGTTTCTGTGTCGTTGTCAGTGGATGTGGGGTGTTTCTGTGTAGGTGTCACAGGGTGTGGGGTATTTCTGTGTAGGTAGTTCAGTGGGTGTGGGATGTTCCTGTGTAGGTTATTCAGTGGGTGTGGGGTGTTTCTGTGTAGGTGTCAGTGGGTGTGGGGTGTTTCTGTGTAGGTGTCAGTGGGTGTGGGGTATTTCTGTGTAGGTAGTTCAGTGGGTGTGGTGTGTTTCTGTGTAGGTGTCAGTGGGTGTGGGGTGTTTCTGTGTAGGTGGTTCAGTGGGTGTGGGGTGTTTCTGTGCAGGTGGTTCAGTGGGTGTGGGGTGTTTCTGTGTAGGTGGTTCAGTGGGTGTGGGGTGTTTCTGTGTAGGTGGTTCAGTGGGTGTGGGGTGTTTCTGTGTAGGTGGTTCAGTGGGTGTGGGGTGTTTCTGTGTAGGTAGTTCAGTGGGTGTGGGGTGTTTCTGTGTAAGTGGTTCAGTGGGTGTGGGGTGTTTCTGTGTAGGTGATTCAGTGGGTGTGGGGTGTTTCTGTGTATTTGTCAGTGGCTGTGGGGTGTTCTGTGAAAGTGTCAGTGGGTGTGGGGTGTTTCTATGTAGGTGTCAGTGGCTGTGGGGTGTTTCTGTGTTGGTGTCAGTGTGGGCTGTATCTGTGTAGGTGTCAGTGGGTGTGGGGTTTTTCTGTGTAGGTGTCATTGGTAGCAGGCTGTTTCTGTGTCGGTGGTTCAGTGGGTGTGGGGTGTTTCTGTGTCGGTTCAGTGGGTATGGGATGTTTCTGTTTAGGTGTCAGTGTGTGTGGGGTGTTTCTGTGTAGGTGGTTCAGTCGGTGTGGGGTGTTTCTGTGTATTTGTCAGTGGGTATGGGGTGTTTCTGTGTAAGTGATACAGTGGGTGTGGGGAGTTTCTGTGTAAGTGGTTCAGTGGGTGTGGGGTGTTTCTGTGTAGGTAGTTCAGTGTGTGTGGGGTGTTTCTGTGTAAGTGGTTCTGTGGGTGTGGGGTGTTTCTGTGTCGGTGTCAGTGGGTGTAGGGTGTTTCTGTGTAGGTGTCAGTGGGTGTGGGGTGTTTCTGTGTATTTGTAAGTTGTGGGGTGTTTCTGTGCAGGTGTCAGTGTGTGTGGGGTGTTTCTGTGTATTTGTCAGTGGGTGTAGGGTGTTTCTGTGTAGGTATCAGTGGGTGCGGGGTGTTTCTGTGTATTTGTCAGTGGGTGTGGGGTGTTTCTCTGTAGGTGTCAGTGGTTGTGGGGTGTTTCTCTGTAGGTGACAGTGGGTGTCGTGTTTTTCTGTGTCAGGTGTTCAGTGGGTGTGTGGTCTTTCGGTGCAGGTGCCAGTGTGTGTGGGGTGTTTCTGTGTATTTGTCAGTAGGTGTGGGGTGTTTCTGTGTAGAGATCAGTGGGTGTGGGATGTTTCTGTTTAGGTGTCACTGGGTGCGGGGTGTTTCTGTGTCGGTGGTTCAGTGGGTGTGGGGTGTTTCTGTGTATTTGTCAGTGGGTGTAGGGTGTTTCTGTGTTGGTATCAGTGGGTGCGGGGTGTTTCTGTGTATTTGTCTGTGGGTGTGGGGTGTTTCTCTGTAGGTGTCAGTGGTTGTGGGGTGTTTCTCTGTAGGTGACAGTGGGTGTCGTGTTTTTCTGTGTCAGGTGTTCAGTGGGTGTGTGGTCTTTCGGTGCAGGTGCCAGTGTGTGTGGGGTGTTTCTGTGTATTTGTCAGTGGGTGTGGGGTGTTTCTCTGTAGGTGTCAGTGGTTGTGGGGTGTTTCTCTGTAGGTGACAGTGGGTGTCGTGTTTTTCTGTGTCAGGTGTTCAGTGGGTGTGTGGTCTTTCGGTGCAGGTGCCAGTGTGTGTGGGGTGTTTCTGTGTATTTGTCAGTAGGTGTGGGGTGTTTCTGTGTAGAGATCAGTGGGTGTGGGATGTTTCTGTTTAGGTGTCACTGGGTGCGGGGTGTTTCTGTGTCGGCGGTTCAGTGGGTGTGGGGTATTTCTGTGTAGGTAGTTCAGTGGGTGTGTGGTGTTTCTGTGTAGGTGTAGTTGGGTGTGGGGTGTTCATAGGTGGTTCAGTGGATGTGGGGTGTTTCTTGTCGGTTCAGTGGGTGTGGTGTGTTTCTGTGTAGGTGTCAGTGGGTGTGGTGTGTTTCTGTGTAGGTGGTTCAGTGGGTGTGGGGTGTTTCTGTGTAGGTGTCAGCGGGTGTGTGGTGTTTCTGTGTAGGTGTAATTGGGTGTGGGGTGTTTATAGGTGGTTCAGTGGTTGTGGGGTGTTTCTGTGTCGGTTCAGTGGGTATGGGATGTTTCTGTTTAGGTGTCAGTGGGTGTGGGGTGTTTCTGTGTAGGTGGTTCAGTCGGTGTGGGGTGTTTCTGTGTATTTGTCAGTGGGTATGGGGTGTTTCTGTGTAAGTGATACAGTGGGTGTGGGGAGTTTCTGTGTAAGTGGTTCAGTGGGTGTGGGGTGTTTCATGTAGGTAGTTCAGTGGGTGTGGGGTGTTTCTGTGTAAGTGGTTCTGTGGGTGTGGGGTGTTTCTGTGTCGGTGTCAGTGGGTGTAGGGTGTTTCTGTGTAGGTGTCAGTGGGTGTGGGGTGTTTCTGTGTATTTGTAAGTTGTGGGGTGTTTCTGTGCAGGTGTCAGTGTGTGTGGGGTGTTTCTGTGTATTTGTCAGTGGGTGTAGGGTGTTTCTGTGTAGGTATCAGTGGGTGCGGGGTGTTCTGTGCAGGTGTCAGTGGGTGTCGTGTGTTTCTGTGTAGGTATAAGTGGGTGTGTGGTGTTTCTGTGTAGGTGTAGTTGGGTGTGGGGTGTTCATAGGTGGTTCAGTGGATGTGGGGTGTTTCTTGTCGGTTCAGTGGGTGTGGTGTGTTTCTGTGTAGGTGTCAGTGGGTGTGGTGTGTTTCTGTGTAGGTGGTTCAGTGGGTGTGGGGTGTTTCTGTGTAGGTGTCAGCGGGTGTGTGGTGTTTCTGTGTAGGTGTAATTGGGTGTGGGGTGTTTATAGGTGGTTCAGTGGTTGTGGGGTGTTTCTGTGTCGGTTCAGTGGGTATGGGATGTTTCTGTTTAGGTGTCAGTGTGTGTGGGGTGTTTCTGTGTAGGTGGTTCAGTCGGTGTGGGGTGTTTCTGTGTATTTGTCAGTGGGTATGGGGTGTTTCTGTGTAAGTGATACAGTGGGTGTGGGGAGTTTCTGTGTACGTGGTTCAGTGGGTGTGGGGTGTTTCTGTGTAGGTAGTTCAGTGGGTGTGGGGTGTTTCTGTGTAAGTGGTTCTGTGGGTGTGGGGTGTTTCTGTGTCGGTGTCAGTGGGTGTAGGGTGTTTCTGTGTAGGTGTCAGTGGGTGTGGGGTGTTTCTGTGTATTTGTAAGTTGTGGGGTGTTTCTGTGCAGGTGTCAGTGTGTGTGGGGTGTTTCTGTGTATTTGTCAGTGGGTGTAGGGTGTTTCTGTGTAGGTATCAGTGGGTGCGGGGTGTTTCTGTGTATTTGTCAGTGGGTGTGGGGTGTTTCTCTGTAGGTGTCAGTGGTTGTGGGGTGTTTCTCTGTAGGTGACAGTGGGTGTCGTGTTTTTCTGTGTCAGGTGTTCAGTGGGTGTGTGGTCTTTCGGTGCAGGTGCCAGTGTGTGTGGGGTGTTTCTGTGTGTTTGTCAGTAGGTGTGGGGTGTTTCTGTGTAGAGATCAGTGGGTGTGGGATGTTTCTGTTTAGGTGTCACTGGGTGCGGGGTGTTTCTGTGTCGGTGGTTCAGTGGGTGTGGGGTATTTCTGTGTAGGTAGTTCAGTGGGTGTGGGGTGTTTCTGTGTAGGTAGTTCAGTGGGTGTGGGGTGTTTCTGTGTAGGTGTCAGTGGGTGTGGGGTGTTTCTGTTTATTTGTCAGTGGGTGTGGGGTGTTTTTCTGTAGGTGTCAGTGGGTGCGGGGTGTTCTGTGCAGGTGTCAGTGGGTGTGGGGTGTTTCTGTGTAGGTATAAGTGTGTGTGTGGTGTTTCTGTGTAGGTGTAATTGGGTGTGGTGTGTTCCTGTGTAGGTGGTTCAGTGGGTGTGGGGTGTTTCTGTATAGGTGTCAGTGGGTGGTCATGTGTTTCTGTGTAGGTGGTTCAGTGGGTGTGGGGTGTTTCTGTGTAGGTGTCAGTGGGTGTGGGGTGTTTCTGTGTAGGTGTCAGTGGGTGTGGGGTATTTCTGTGTAGGTAGTTCAGTGGGTGTGGGGTGTTTCTGTTTATTTGTCAGTGGGTGTGGGGTGGTCTGTGCAGGTGTCAGTGGGTGTGGGGTATTTCTGTGTAGGTGTAATTGGGTGTGGGGTGTTTATAGGTGGTTCAGTGGGTGTGGGGTGTTTCTGTGTCGGTTCAGTGGGTATGGGATGTTTCTGTGTAGGTGGTTCAGTCGGTGTGGGGTGTTTCTGTGTATTTGTCAGTGGGTGTGGGGTGTTTCTGTGTAGGTGTCAGTGGGTGTGGGTTGTTTCTGTGTAGTTGTGACAGGGTGTGGGATATTTCTGTGTCTGTAGTTCAGTGGGTATGGGGTGTTTCTGTGTAAGTGATACAGTGGGTGTGGGGAGTTTCTGTGTAAGTGGTTCAGTGGGTGTGGGGTGTTTCTGTGTAGGTAGTTCAGTGGGTGTGGGGTGTTTCTGTGTTGGTAGTTCAGTGGATGTGGGGTGTTTCTGTGTATTTCGCAGTGGGAGTGGGGTGTTACTGTGTCGGTGTCAGTGGGTGTAGGGTGTTTCTGTGTAGGTGTCAGTGGGTGTGGGGTATTTCTGTGTAGGTGTCAGTGGGTGTGGGGTATTTCTGTGTAGGTAGTTCAGTGGGTGTGGGGTGTTTCTGTTTATTTGTCAGTGGGTGTGGGGTGTTTTTCTGTAGGTGTCAGTGGGTGCGGGGTGTTCTGTGCAGGTGTCAGTTGGTGTGGGGTGTTTCTGTGTAGGTATAAGTGGGTGTGGTGTGTTTTTGTGTAGGTGGTTCAGTGGGTGTGGGGTGTTTCCGTGTAGGTGTCAGTGGGTGTGGGGTGTTTCTGTGTATGTGTCAGTGGGTGTGGGGTGTTTCTCTGTAGGTGTCACAGGCTGTGGGGTGTTTCTGTGTAGGTAGTTCAGTGGGTGCGGGATGTTTCTGTGTCGGTGGTTCAGTGGGTGTGGGGTGTTTCTGTGTAGGTGTCAGCAGGTGTGTGGTGTTTCTGTGTAGGTGTAATTGGGTGTGGGGTGTTCATAGGTGGTTCAGTGGATGTGGGGTGTTTCTCTGTCGGTTCAGTGGGTGTGGTGTGTTTCTGTTTAGGTGTCAGTGGGTGTGGGGTGTTTCTCTGTAGGTAGTTCAGTGGGTGTGGGATGTTCCTGTGTAGGTAGTTCAGTGGGTGTGGGGTGTTTCTGTGTAGGTGGTTCAGTGGGTGTGTGGTGTTTCTGTGTAGGTGTCAGCGGGTGTGTGGTGTTTCTATGTAGGTGTCAGTGGGAGTGGGGTGTTTCTGTGTCGGTGTCAGTGGGTGTAGGGTGTTTCTGTGTAGGTGTCAGTGTGTGTGGGGTGTTTTTGTGTAGGTGTCTGTGTGTGTGGGGTGTTTCTGTGTAGGTGTAAGTGGGTGTGGTTTGTTTTTGTGTAGGTGGTTCAGTGGGTGTGGGGTGTTTCCGTGTAGGTGTCACAGGGTGTGGGGTATTTCTGTGTAGGTAGTTCAGTGGGTGTGTGGTGTTTCTGTGTAGGTGTAATTGCGTGTGGGGTGTTCGTAGGTTATTCAGTGGGTGTGGGGTGTTTCTGTGTAGGTAGTTCAGTGGGTGCGGGGTGTTTCTGTGTATTTGTCAGTGGGTGTGGGGTGTATCTGTGTAGGTGTCAGTGGGTGTGGGGTGTTTCTCTGTCGGTGTCACTGGGTGTGCGGTGTTTCTGTGTAGGTGTCAGTGGGTGTGGGGTGTGTCGGTGTCAGTGGGTGTGGGGTGTTTCTGTGTATGTGTCAGTGGGTGTGGGGTGTTTCTGTGTATTTGTCAGTGGGTGTGGGGTGTATCTGTGTAGGTGTCAGTGGGTGTGGGGTGTTTCTGTGTAGGTGTCAGTGGGTGTGGGGTGTGTCAGTGTCAGTGGGTGTGGGGTGTGTCGGTGTCAGTGGGTGTGGGGTGTTTCTGTGTATGTGTCAGTGGGTGTGGGGTGTATCTGTGTTGGTGTCAGTGGGTGTGGGGTGTTTCTGTGTCGATGTCAGTGTGTGTGGGGTGTTTCTGTGTAGGTGTCAGTGGGTGTGGAGTGTTTCTGTGCAGGTGTCAGTAGGAGCGGGGTGTTTCTGTGTATTTGTCAGTTGGTGTAGGGTGTTTCTCTGTAGGTGTCAGTGGGTGTGGGGTGTTTTGTGTACGTGTCAGTGGCTGTGGGGTCTTTCTGTGTCGGTGTCAGTGGGTGTGAGGAGTTCCTGTGTCAGTGTCAGTGGGTCTGAGGGTTTCTGTGTCGTTGTCAGTGGATGTGAGGTGTTCCTGTGTAGGTGTCACAGGGTGTGGGGTATTTCTGTGTAGGTAGTTCAGTGGGTGTGGGATGTTCCTGTGTAGGTTATTCAGTGGGTGTGGGGTGTTTCTGTGTAGGTGTCAGTGGGTGTGGGGTGTTTCTGTGTAGGTGGTTCAGTGGGTGTAGAATGTTCTATGTCAGTGTCAGTGAGTGTGGGGTGTTTCTGTGTAGATGTCAGTAGGTGTGGGGTGTTTCTCTGTAGGTGTCAGCGGGTGTGGGGTATTTCTTTGTAGATATCAGTGGGTGTGGGGTGTTTCTGTGATGGTGTCAGTGGGTCCAGGGATTTCTGTGTAGGTGTCAGTCGGTGTGGGGTCTTTCTGTGTACGTGCCAGTGGGTGTGGGGTGTTTTGTGTATGTGTCAGTGGCTGTGGGGTCTTTCTGTGTCGGTGTCAGTGGGTGTCAGGAGTTCTTGTGTCAGTGTCAGTGGGTCTGGGGGTTTCTGTGTAGGTGTCAGTGGATGTAGGGTGTTTCTGTGTAGGTGTCAGTGGGTGTGGGGTGTTTCTGTGTAGGTGGTTCAGTGGGTGTGGGGTGTTTCTGTGTAGGTGTCAGTGGGTGTGGGGTGTTTCTGTGTAAGTGGTTCAGTGGGTGTGTGGTGTTTCTGTGCAGGTGTAATTGTGTCTGGGGTGTTCGTAGATGGTTCAGAGCGTGTGGGGTGTTCCTGTGTAGGTGGTTCAGTGGGTGTGCGCTGTTCTGTGTAGGTGTCAGTGGGTGTGGGGTGTTTCTGTGTAGGTAGTTCAGTGGGTGTGGGGTGTTTCTTTGTAAGTGGTTCAGTGGGTGTGGGGTGTTTCTGTGTATTTGTCAGTGCATGTGGGTGTTTCTGTGTAGGTGTCAGTGGGTGTCGGGTGTTTCTGTGTATTTGTTAGTGGGTGAAGGATGTTTCTGTGTAGGTGTCAGTGGTTGTGGGCTGTTTCTGTGTAGGTGTGAGTGGGTGTGGGGTGTTTCTGTGTAGGTGTGAGTGGGTGTGGGGTGTTTCTGTGTAGGAGTCAGTGGGTGCGGGCTGTTTCTGTGTTGGTGGTTCAGTGGATGTGGGGTGTTTCTGTGTATTTGTCAGTGGGTGCTGGCTGTTTCTGTGTAGGTGTCCGTGGGTGCGGGGTGTTTCTGAGTAGAGTCGGTGGGTATGGGGTCTTTCTGTGTAGGAATCAGTGGGTGTGGGCTGTTTCAGTGTATGTGGGTCTGGGGTGTTATGTGTACGTGTCAGTGGCTGTGGGGTCTTTCTGTGTCGGTGTCAGTGGGTGTGAGGAGTTCCTGTGTCAGTGTCAGTGGGTCTGAGGGTTTCTGTGTCGTTGTCAGTGGATGTGGGGTGTTTCTGTGTAGGTGTCACAGGGTGTGGGGTATTTCTGTGTAGGTAGTTCAGTGGGTGTGGGATGTTCCTGTGTAGGTTATTCAGTGGGTGTAGGGTGTTTCTCTGTAGGTGTCAGTGGGTGTGGGCTGTTTCTGTGTATGTTGGTCTGGGGTGTTATGTGTACGTGTCAGTGGCTGTGGGGCCTTTCTGTGTCGGTGTCAGTGGGTGTGAGGAGTTCCTGTGTCAGTGTCAGTGGGTCTGAGGGTTTCTGTGTCGTTGTCAGTGGATGTGGGGTGTTTCTGTGTAGGTGTCAGTGGGTGTGGGGTATTTCTGTGTAGGTAGTTCAGTGGGTGTGGGGTGTTTCTGTGTTGGTGATTCAGTGGGTGTGGGGTGTTTCTGTGTATTTGTCAGTGGGTGTGGGGTGTTCTGTGTATTTGTCAGTGGCTGTGGGGTGTTCTGTGAAAGTGTCAGTGGGTGTGGGGTGTTTCTATGTAGGTGTCAGTGGCTGTGGGGTGTTTCTGTGTTGGTGTCAGTGTGGGCTGTATCTGTGTAGGTGTCAGTGGGTGTGGGGTTTTTCTTTGTAGGTGTCATTGGTTGCAGGCTGTTTCTGTGTCGGTGGTTCAGTGGGTGTGGGGTGTTTCTGTGTTGGTGGTTCAGTGGCTGTGGGGTGTTTCTGTGTAGGTGTCAGTGGGTGTGGGGTGTTTCTGTGTAGGTGTCAGTGGCTGTGGGGTGTTTCTGTGTAGGTGTCAGTGGGTGTGGGGTGTTTCTGTGTTGGTGGTTCAGTGGCTGTGGGGTGTTTCTGTGTAGGTGTCAGTGGGTGTGGGGTGTTTCTGTGTAGGTGTCAGTGGGTGTGGGGTGTTTCTGTGTTGGTGGTTCAGTGGCTGTGGGGTGTTTCTGTGTAGGAGTCAGTGGGTGCGGGGTGTTTCTGTGTTGGTGGTTCAGTGGGTGCGGGGTGTTTCTGTCTTGCTGGTTCAGTGGGTGTGGGGTGTTTCTGTGTATTTGTCAGTGGGTGCTGGCTGTTTCTGTGTAGGTGTCCGTGGGTGCGGGGTGTTTCTGAGTAGAGTCGGTGGGTATGGGGTCTTTCTGTGTAGGAATCAGTGGGTGTGAGGAGTTCCTGTGTCAGTGTCAGTGGGTCTGAGGGTTTCTGTGTCGTTGTCAGTAGATGTGGGGTGTTTCTGTGTAGGTGTCACAGGGTGTGGGGTATTTCTGTGTAGGTAGTTCAGTGGGTGTGGGATGTTCCTGTGTATTTGTCAGTGGGTGTAGGGTGTTTCTGTGTAGGTGTCAGTGGGTGTGGGGTGTTTCTGTGTATTTGTCAGTGGGTGTAGGGTGTTTCTCTGTAGGTGTCAGAGGGTGCTGGCTGTTTCTGTGTAGGCGTCCGTGGGTGCGGGTTGTTTCTGAGTAGAGTCGGTGGGTTTGGGGTCTTTCTGTGTAGGAATCAGTGGGTGTGGGCTGTCTCTGTGTATGTGGGTGTGGGGTGTTATGCGTACGTGTCAATTGCTGTGGGGCCTTTCTGTGTCGGTGTCAGTGGGTGTGAGGAGTTCCTGTGTTAGTGTCAGTGGGTCTGGGGGTTTCTGTGTCGTTGTCAGTGGATGTGGGGTGTTTCTGTGTAGGTGTGACAGGGTGTGGAGTATTTCTGTGTAGGTAGTTCAGTGGGTGTGGGATGTTCCTGTGTAGGTTATTCAGTGGGTGTGGGGTGTTTCTGTGTAGGTAGTTCAGTGGGTGTGGGGTGTTTCTGTGTAAGTGTGAGTGGGTGTGGGGTGTTTCTGTGAAGGGGTCAGTTGATGCGGGGTGTTTCTGTGTTGGTGGTTCAGTGGGTGTGGGGTGTTTCTGTGTTGGTGGTTCAGTGGGTGTGGGGTGTTTCGGTGTAGGTAGTTGAGTGGGTGTGGGGTATTTCTGTGTTGCTGGTTGTGTGTGTGTTCGGTGTTTCTGTGTAGGTGTCAGTGGGTGTGGAGTGTTTCTGTGCAGGTGTCAGTAGGAGCGGGGTGTTTCTGTGTATTTGTCAGTGGGTGTAGGGTGTTTCTCTGTAGGTGTCTGTGGGTGTGGGCTGTTTCTGTGTATGTGGGTGTGGGGTGTTTTGTGTACGTGTCAGTGGCTGTGGGGTATTTCTGTGTCGGTGTCAGTGGGTGTGAGGAGTTCCTGTGTCAGTGTCAGTGGGTCTGAGGGTTTCTGTGTCGTTGTCAGTGGATGTGGGGTGTTTCTGTGTAGGTGTCACAGGGTGTGGGGTATTTCTGTGTAGGTAGTTCAGTGGGTGTGGGATGTTCCTGTGTAGGTTATTCAGTGGGTGTGGGGTGTTTCTGTGTAGGTGTCAGTGGGTGTGGGGTCTTTCTGTGTAGGTGTCAGTGGGTGTGGGGTATTTCTGTGTAGGTAGTTCAGTGGGTGTGGGGTGTTTCTGTGTAGGTGTCAGTGGGTGTGGGGTGTTTCTGTGTAGGTGGTTCAGTGGGTGTGGGGTGTTTCTGTGTAGGTAGTTCAGTGGGTGTGGGGTGTTTCTGTGTAGGTGGTTCAGTGGGTGTGGGGTGTTTCTGTGTAGGTAGTTCAGTGGGTGTGGGGTGTTTCTGTGTAGGTAGTTCAGTGGGTGTGGGGTGTTTCTGTGTAGGTGTGAGTGGGTGTGGGGTGTTTCTGTGAAGGGGTCAGTTGATGCGGGGTGTTTCTGTGTTGGTGGTTCAGTGGGTGTGGGGTGTTTCGGTGTAGGTAGTTGAGTGGGTGTGGGGTATTTCTGTGTTGCTGGTTCAGTGTGTGTGGGGTGTTTCTGTGTAGGTGTCAGTGGGTGTGGAGTGTTTCTGTGCAGGTGTCAGTAGGAGCGGGGTGTTTCTGTGTATTTGTCAGTGGGTGTAGGGTGTTTCTCTTTAGGTGTCTGTGGGTGTGGGCTGTTTCTGTGTATGTGGGTGTGGGGTGTTTTGTGTACGTGTCAGTGGCTGTGGGGTCTTTCTGTGTCGGTGTCAGTGGGTGTGAGGAGTTCCTGTGTCAGTGTCAGTGGGTCTGAGGGTTTCTGTGTCGTTGTCAGTGGATGTGGGGTGTTTCTGTGTAGGTGTCACAGGGTGTGGGGTATTTCTGTGTAGGTAGTTCAGTGGGTGTGGGATGTTCCTGTGTAGGTTATTCAGTGGGTGTGGGGTGTTTCTGTGTAGGTGTCAGTGGGTGTGGGGTGTTTCTGTGTAGGTAGTTCAGTGGGTGTGGGGTGTTTCTGTGTAGGTAGTTCAGTGGGTGTGGGGTGTTTCTGTGTAGGTGTCAGTGGGTGTGGGGCGTTTCTGTGTAGGTGGTTCAGTGGGTGTAGGATGTTCTATGTCAGTGTCAGTGAGTGTGGGGTGTTTCTGTGTAGGTGTCAGTGGGTGTGGGGTGTTTCTCTGTAGGTGTCAGCGGGTGTGGGGTATTTCTTTGTAGATATCAGTGGGTGTGGGGTGTTTCTGTGATGGTGTCAGTGGGTCCAGGGATTTCTGTGTAGGTGTCAGTCGGTGTGGGGTCTTTCTGTGTACGTGCCAGTGGGTGTGGGGTGTTTTGTGTATGTGTCAGTGGCTGTGGGGTCTTTCTGTGTCGGTGTCAGTGGGGTCAGGAGTTCCTGTGTCAGTGTCAGTGGGTCTGGGGGTTTCTGTGTAGGTGTCAGTGGATGTGGGGTGTTTCTGTGTAGGTGTCAGTGGGTGTGGGGTGTTTCTGTGTAGGTGGTTCAGTGGGTGTGGAGTGTTTCTGTGTAGGTGTCAGTGGGTGTGGGGTGTTTCTGTGTAAGTGGTTCAGTGGGTGTGGGGTATTTCTGTGTAGGTAGTTCAGTGGGTGTGTGGTGTTTTTGTGCAGGTGTAATTGTGTCTGGGGTGTTCGTAGATGGTTCAGTGCGTGTGGGGTGTTCCTGTGTAGGTGGTTCAGTGGGTGTGCGGTGTTCTGTGTAGGTGTCAGTGGGTGTGGGGTGTTTCTGTGTAGGTAGTTCAGTGGGTGTGGGTTGTTTCTTTGTAAGTGGTTCAGTGGGTGTGGGGTGTTTCTGTGTATTTGTCAGTGGATGTGGGTGTTTCTGTGTAGGTGTCAGTGGGTACGGGGTGTTACTGTGCAGGTGGTTCAGTGGGTGTGGGATGTTCTATGTAGGTGTCAGTGGGTGTGGTGTGTTTCTGTGTAGGTGTCAGTGGGAGCAGGGAGTTTCTGTTTATTTGTCAGTGTGTTTGGGGTGTTTCTGTGTAGGTGTCAGTGGGTGTCGGGTGTTTCTGTGTATTTGTTAGTGGGTGAAGGATGTTTCTGTGTAGGTGTCAGTGGTTGTGGGCTGTTTCTGTGTAGGTGTCAGTGGGTGTGGGGTGTTTCTGTGTAGGTGTCAGTGGGTTTGGGGTGTTTCTGTGTAGATGGTTTAGTTGGTTTGGGGTGTTTCTGTGTATTTGTCAGTCGGTGTGGGGTGTTCTGTGTAGGTGTCAGTGGGTGTGGTGTGTTTCTGTCTAGGTGTCAGTGGGTGTGGGCTGTTTCAGTGTATCTGTCAGTGGGTGTGCGGTGTTCTGTGTAGGTGTCAGTCGGTGTGGGTTGTTTCTGTGTCGGTGTCAGTCGGTGAGTGGTGTTTCTGTGTAGGTGTCAGTGGGTGTGGAGTGTTTCTGTGTAGGTGTCAGTGGGTGTGGGGTGTTTCTGTGTGGCTGTAAGTCAGTGTGAGGTGTTTCTGTGTAAGTGGTTCAATGGGTGTGGGGTGTTTCTGTGTACTTGTCGGTGGGTGTGGGGTGTTTCTGTGTTGGTGTCAGTGGGTGTGGGGTGTTTCTGTGTAAGTGGTTCAGTGGGTGTGGGGTGTTTCTGTGTATTTGTCAGTGGATGTGGGGTTTTTCTGTGTAGGTGTCAGTGGGTGTGGGGTGTTTCTGTGTAGGTAGTTCAGTGGGTGTGGGGTGTTTCTGTGTAGGTGGTTCAGTGGGTGTGGGGTGTTTCTGTGTATCTGTCAGTGCGTGTGGGGTGTTTCTGTGTAGGTGTCAGCGGGTGTGTGGCGTTTCTGTGTCGGTGTAATTGGGTGTGGGGTGTTCATAGGTGGTTCAGTGGGTGTGGGGTGTTTCTGTAGGTCTCAGTGGGTGTGGGGTGTTTCTGTGTAGGTGGTTCAGTGGGTGTGGTGTGTTTTTTTGTAGGTGTCATTGGGTGTGGGGTGTTTCTGTGTAGGTGTCAGTGGGTGTGGGGTGTTTCTGAGTAGGAGTCAGTGGGTGTGGGGTGTTTATGTGTAGGTGTCAGTGGCTGTGGGGTCTTTCTGAGTAGGAGTCAGTGGGTGTGGGGTGTTTCTGTGTCGGTGTCAGTGCGTGTGGGGTGTTTCTGTGTAGGTGTCAGCGGGTGTGTGGCGTTTCTGTGTCGGTGTAATTGGGTGTGGGGTGTTCATAGGTGGTTCAGTGGGTGTGGGGTGTTTCTGTAGGTCTCAGTGGGTGTGGGGTGTTTCTGTGTAGGTGGTTCAGTGGGTGTGGGGTGTTTTTTTGTAGGTGTCATTGGGTGTGGGGTGTTTCTGTGTAGGTGTCAGTGGGTGTGGGGTGTTTCTGAGTAGGAGTCAGTGGGTGTGGGGTGTTTATGTGTAGGTGTCAGTGGCTGTGGGGTCTTTCTGAGTAGGAGTCAGTGGGTGTGGGGTGTTTCTGTGTCGGTGTCAGTGGGTGTGGGGTGTTTCTGTGTAGGTGCAAGTGGGTGTGGGGTGTTTCTGTGTAAGTGGTTCAGTGGATGTTGGGTGTTTCTGTGTAGGTGTTAGTGGGTGTGGGGTGTTTCTGTGTAGGTGGCTCAGTGGGTGTGGGGTGTTTCTGTGTATTTGTCAGAGGGTATGGGGTGTTTCTGTATAAGTGGTTCCGTGGGTGTGGGGTGTTTCTGAATAGGTGTCAGTGGGTGTGGAGTGTTTCTGTGTCGGTGTCAGTGGGTGTGGGGTGTTTCTGTGTAGGTGCAAGTGGGTGTGGGGTGTTTCTGTGTAAGTGGTTCAGTGGGTGTTGGGTGTTTCTGTGTAGGTGTTAGTGGGTGTGGGGTGTTTCTGTGTAGGTGGTTCAGTGGGTGTGGGGTGTTTCTATGTATTTGTCAGTGGGTGTGGGGTGTTCTGTGTATTTTTCAGTGGCTGTGGGGTGTTCTGTGAAAGTGTCAGTGAGTGTGGGGTGTTTCTGTGTTGGTGGTTCAGTGGGTGTGGGGTGTTTCTGTGTAGGTGTCAGTGGCTGTGGGGTCTTTCTGTGTAGGTGTTAGTGGGTGTGGGGTGTTTCTGTGTAGGTGTCAGTGGGTGTGGGGTGTTTCTGTGTAGGAGTCAGTGGGTGCTGGCTGTTTCTGTGTAGGTGTCCGTGGGTGCGGGGTGTTTCTGAGTAGAGTCTGTGGGTATGGGGTCTTTCTGTGTAGGAATCAGTGGGTGTGGGCTGGTTCAGTGTATGTGGGTCTGGGGTGTTATGTGTACGTGTCAGTGGCTGTGGGGTCTTTCTGTGTCGGTGTCAGTGGGTGTGGGGTGTTTCTGTGTACGTGGTTCAGTGGGTGTGGGGTGTTTCTGTGTAGGTAGTTCAGTGGGTGTGGGGTGTTTCTGTGTATTTGTCAGTGGCTGTGGGGTGTTCTGTGAAAGTGTCAGTGGGTGTGGGGTGTTTCTATGTAGGTGTCAGTGGCTGTGGGGTGTTTCTGTGTAGGTAGTTCAGTGGGTGTGGGGTGTTTCTGTGTAGGTGGTTCAGTGGGTGTGGGGTGTTTCTGTGTATTTGTCAGTGGGTGTGGGGTGTTCTGTGTATTTGTCAGTGGCTGTGGGGTGTTCTGTGAAAGTGTCAGTGGGTGTGGGGTGTTTCTATGTAGGTGTCAGTGGCTGTGGGGTGTTTCTGTGTAGGTAGTTCAGTGGGTGTGGGGTGTTTCTGTGTAGGTAGTTCAGTGGGTGTGGGGTGTTTCTGTGTAAGTGGTTCAGTGGGTGTGGGGTGTTTCTGTGTAGGTGATTCAGTGGGTGTGGGGTGTTTCTGTGTATTTGTCAGTGGCTGTGGGGTGTTCTGTGAAAGTGTCAGTGGGTGTGGGGTGTTTCTATGTAGGTGTCAGTGGCTGTGGGGTGTTTCTGTGTTGGTGTCAGTGTGGGCTGTATCTGTGTAGGTGTCAGTGGGTGTGGGGTTTTTCTTTGTAGGTGTCATTGGTTGCAGGCTGTTTCTGTGTCGGTGGTTCAGTGGGTGTGGGGTGTTTCTGTGTTGGTGGTTCAGTGGCTGTGGGGTGTTTCTGTGTAGGTGTCAGTGGGTGTGGGGTGTTTCTGTGTAGGTGTCAGTGGCTTGGGGTGTTTCTGTGTAGGTGTCAGTGGGTGTGGGGTGTTTCTGTGTTGGTGGTTCAGTGGCTGTGGGGTGTTTCTGTGTAGGTGTCAGTGGGTGTGGGGTGTTTCTGTGTAGGTGTCAGTGGGTGTGGGGTGTTTCTGTGTTGGTGGTTCAGTGGCTGTGGGGTGTTTCTGTGTAGGAGTCAGTGGGTGCGGGGTGTTTCTGTGTTGGTGGTTCAGTGGGTGCGGGGTGTTTCTGTCTTGCTGGTTCAGTGGGTGTGGGGTGTTTCTGTGTATTTGTCAGTGGGTGCTGGCTGTTTCTGTGTAGGTGTCCGTGGGTGCGGGGTGTTTCTGAGTAGAGTCGGTGGGTATGGGGTCTTTCTGTGTAGGAATCAGTGGGTGTGAGGAGTTCCTGTGTCAGTGTCAGTGGGTCTGAGGGTTTCTGTGTCGTTGTCAGTAGATGTGGGGTGTTTCTGTGTAGGTGTCACAGGGTGTGGGGTATTTCTGTGTAGGTAGTTCAGTGGGTGTGGGATGTTCCTGTGTATTTGTCAGTGGGTGTAGGGTGTTTCTGTGTAGGTGTCAGTGGGTGTGGGGTGTTTCTGTGTATTTGTCAGTGGGTGTAGGGTGTTTCTCTGTAGGTGTCAGTGGGTGCTGGCTGTTTCTGTGTAGGCGTCCGTGGGTGCGGGTTGTTTCTGAGTAGAGTCGGTAGGTTTGGGGTCTTTCTGTGTAGGAATCAGTGGGTGTGGGCTGTTTCTGTGTATGTGGGTGTGGGGTGTTATGCGTACGTGTCAATTGCTGTGGGGCCTTTCTGTGTCGGTGTCAGTGGGTGTGAGGAGTTCCTGTGTTAGTGTCAGTGGGTCTGGGGGTTTCTGTGTCGTTGTCAGTGGATGTGGGGTGTTTCTGTGTAGGTGTGACAGGGTGTGGAGTATTTCTGTGTAGGTAGTTCAGTGGGTGTGGGATGTTCCTGTGTAGGTTATTCAGTGGGTGTGGGGTGTTTCTGTGTAGGTAGTTCAGTGGGTGTGGGGTGTTTCTGTGTAGGTGTGAGTGGGTGTGGGGTGTTTCTGTGAAGGGGTCAGTTGATGCGGGGTGTTTCTGTGTTGGTGGTTCAGTGGGTGTGGGGTGTTTCTGTGTTGGTGGTTCAGTGGGTGTGGGGTGTTTCGGTGTAGGTAGTTGAGTGGGTGTGGGGTATTTCTGTGTTGCTGGTTCAGTGTGTGTGCGGTGTTTCTGTGTAGGTGTCAGTGGGTGTGGAGTGTTTCTGTGCAGGTGTCAGTAGGAGCGGGGTGTTTCTGTGTATTTGTCAGTGGGTGTAGGGTGTTTCTCTGTAGGTGTCTGTGGGTGTGGGCTGTTTCTGTGTATGTGGGTGTGGGGTGTTTTGTGTACGTGTCAGTGGCTGTGGGGTCTTTCTGTGTCGGTGTCAGTGGGTGTGAGGAGTTCCTGTGTCAGTGTCAGTGGGTCTGAGGGTTTCTGTGTCGTTGTCAGTGGATGTGGGGTGTTTCTGTGTAGGTGTCACAGGGTGTGGGGTATTTCTGTGTAGGTAGTTCAGTGGGTGTGGGATGTTCCTGTGTAGGTTATTCAGTGGGTGTGGGGTGTTTCTGTGTAGGTGTCAGTGGGTGTGGGGTCTTTCTGTGTAGGTGTCAGTGGGTGTGGGGTATTTCTGTGTAGGTAGTTCAGTGGGTGTGGGGTGTTTCTGTGTAGGTGTCAGTGGGTGTGGGGTGTTTCTGTGTAGGTGGTTCAGTGGGTGTGGGGTGTTTCTGTGTAGGTAGTTCAGTGGGTGTGGGGTGTTTCTGTGTAGGTGGTTCAGTGGGTGTGGGGTGTTTCTGTGTAGGTAGTTCAGTGGGTGTGGGGTGTTTCTGTGTAGGTAGTTCAGTGGGTGTGGGGTGTTTCTGTGTAGGTGTGAGTGGGTGTGGGGTGTTTCTGTGAAGGGGTCAGTTGATGCGGGGTGTTTCTGTGTTGGTGGTTCAGTGGGTGTGGGGTGTTTCGGTGTAGGTAGTTGAGTGGGTGTGGGGTATTTCTGTGTTGCTGGTTCAGTGTGTGTGGGGTGTTTCTGTGTAGGTGTCAGTGGGTGTGGAGTGTTTCTGTGCAGGTGTCAGTAGGAGCGGGGTGTTTCTGTGTATTTGTCAGTGGGTGTAGGGTGTTTCTCTGTAGGTGTCTGTGGGTGTGGGCTGTTTCTGTGTATGTGGGTGTGTGGTGTTTTGTGTACGTGTCAGTGGCTGTGGGGTCTTTCTGTGTCGGTGTCAGTGGGTGTGAGGAGTTCCTGTGTCAGTGTCAGTGGGTCTGAGGGTTTCTGTGTCGTTGTCAGTGGATGTGGGGTGTTTCTGTGTAGGTGTCACAGGGTGTGGGGTATTTCTGTGTAGGTAGTTCAGTGGGTGTGGGATGTTCCTGTGTAGGTTATTCAGTGGGTGTGGGGTGTTTCTGTGTAGGTGTCAGTGGGTGTGGGGTGTTTCTGTGTAGGTGTCAGTGGGTGTGGGGTATTTCTGTGTAGGTAGTTCAGTGGGTGTGGGGTGTTTCTGTGTAGGTGTCAGTGGGTGTGGGGTGTTTCTGTGTAGGTGGTTCAGTGGGTGTGGGGTGTTTCTGTGTAGGTAGTTCAGTGGGTGTGGGGTGTTTCTGTGTAGGTAGTTCAGTGGGTGTGGGGTGTTTCTGTGTAGGTGTCAGTGGGTGTGGGGTGTTTCTGTGTAGGTGGTTCAGTGGGTGTAGGATGTTCTATGTCAGTGTCAGTGAGTGTGGGGTGTTTCTGTGTAGGTGTCAGTGGGTGTGGGGTGTTTCTCTGTAGGTGTCAGCGGGTGTGGGGTATTTCTTTGTAGATATCAGTGGGTGTGGGGTGTTTCTGTGATGGTGTCAGTGGGTCCAGGGATTTCTGTGTAGGTGTCAGTCAGTGTGGGGTCTTTCTGTGTACGTGCCAGTGGGTGTGGGGTGTTTTGTGTATGTGTCAGTGGCTGTGGGGTCTTTCTGTGTCGGTGTCAGTGGGGTCAGGAGTTCCTGTGTCAGTGTCAGTGGGTCTGGGGGTTTCTGTGTAGGTGTCAGTGGATGTGGGGTGTTTCTGTGTAGGTGTCAGTGGGTGTGGGGTGTTTCTGTGTAGGTGGTTCAGTGGGTGTGGAGTGTTTCTGTGTAGGTGTCAGAGGGTGTGGGGTGTTTCTGTGTAAGTGGTTCAGTGGGTGTGGGGTATTTCTGTGTAGGTAGTTCAGTGGGTGTGTGGTGTTTTTGTGCAGGTGTAATTGTGTCTGGGGTGTTCGTAGATGGTTCAGTGCGTGTGGGGTGTTCCTGTGTAGGTGGTTCAGTGGGTGTGCGGTGTTCTGTGTAGGTGTCAGTGGGTGTGGGGTGTTTCTGTGTAGGTAGTTCAGTGGGTGTGGGTTGTTTCTTTGTAAGTGGTTCAGTGGGTGTGGGGTGTTTCTGTGTATTTGTCAGTGGATGTGGGTGTTTCTGTGTAGGTGTCAGTGGGTACGGGGTGTTACTGTGCAGGTGGTTCAGTGGGTGTGGGATGTTCTATGTAGGTGTCAGTGGGTGTGGTGTGTTTCTGTGTAGGTGTCAGTGGGAGCAGGGAGTTTCTGTTTATTTGTCAGTGTGTTTGGGGTGTTTCTGTGTAGGTGTCAGTGGGTGTCGGGTGTTTCTGTGTATTTGTTAGTGGGTGAAGGATGTTTCTGTGTAGGTGTCAGTGGTTGTGGGCTGTTTCTGTGTAGGTGTCAGTGGGTGTGGGGTGTTTCTGTGTAGGTGTCAGTGGGTTTGGGGTGTTTCTGTGTAGATGGTTTAGTTGGTTTGGGGTGTTTCTGTGTATTTGTCAGTCGGTGTGGGGTGTTCTGTGTAGGTGTCAGTGGGTGTGGTGTGTTTCTGTCTAGGTGTCAGTGGGTGTGGGCTGTTTCAGTGTATCTGTCAGTGGGTGTGCGGTGTTCTGTGTAGGTGTCAGTCGGTGTGGGTTGTTTCTGTGTCGGTGTCCAGTCGGTGAGTGGTGTTTCTGTGTAGGTGTCAGTGGGTGTGGAGTGTTTCTGTGTAGGTGTCAGTGGGTGTGGGGTGTTTCTGTGTGGCTGTAAGTCAGTGTGAGGTGTTTCTGTGTAAGTGGTTTAATGGGTGTGGGGTGTTTCTGTGTACTTGTCGGTGGGTGTGGGGTGTTTCTGTGTTGGTGTCAGTGGGTGTGGGGTGTTTCTGTGTAGGTGTCAGTGGGTTTGGGGTGTTTCTGTGTAGATGGTTTAGTTGGTTTGGGGTGTTTCTGTGTATTTGTCAGTCGGTGTGGGGTGTTCTGTGTAGGTGTCAGTGGGTGTGGTGTGTTTCTGTCTAGGTGTCAGTGGGTGTGGGCTGTTTCAGTGTATCTGTCAGTGGGTGTGCGGTGTTCTGTGTAGGTGTCAGTCGGTGTGGGTTGTTTCTGTGTCGGTGTCAGTCGGTGAGTGGTGTTTCTGTGTAGGTGTCAGTGGGTGTGGAGTGTTTCTGTGTAGGTGTCAGTGGGTGTGGGGTGTTTCTGTGTGGCTGTAAGTCAGTGTGAGGTGTTTCTGTGTAAGTGGTTCAATGGGTGTGGGGTGTTTCTGTGTACTTGTCGGTGGGTGTGGGGTGTTTCTGTGTTGGTGTCAGTGGGTGTGGGGTGTTTCTGTGTAAGTGGTTCAGTGGGTGTGGGGTGTTTCTGTGTATTTGTCAGTGGATGTGGGGTTTTTCTGTGTAGGTGTCAGTGGGTGTGGGGTGTTTCTGTGTAGGTGTCAGTGGGTGTGGGGTGTTTCTGTGTAGGTGGTTCAGTGGGTGTAGGATGTTCTATGTCAGTGTCAGTGAGTGTGGGGTGTTTCTGTGTAGGTGTCAGTGGGTGTGGGGTGTTTCTCTGTAGGTGTCAGCGGGTGTGGGGTATTTCTTTGTAGATATCAGTGGGTGTGGGGTGTTTCTGTGATGGTGTCAGTGGGTCCAGGGATTTCTGTGTAGGTGTCAGTCAGTGTGGGGTCTTTCTGTGTACGTGCCAGTGGGTGTGGGGTGTTTTGTGTATGTGTCAGTGGCTGTGGGGTCTTTCTGTGTCGGTGTCAGTGGGGTCAGGAGTTCCTGTGTCAGTGTCAGTGGGTCTGGGGGTTTCTGTGTAGGTGTCAGTGGATGTGGGGTGTTTCTGTGTAGGTGTCAGTGGGTGTGGGGTGTTTCTGTGTAGGTGGTTCAGTGGGTGTGGAGTGTTTCTGTGTAGGTGTCAGTGGGTGTGGGGTGTTTCTGTGTAAGTGGTTCAGTGGGTGTGGGGTATTTCTGTGTAGGTAGTTCAGTGGGTGTGTGGTGTTTTTGTGCAGGTGTAATTGTGTCTGGGGTGTTCGTAGATGGTTCAGTGCGTGTGGGGTGTTCCTGTGTAGGTGGTTCAGTGGGTGTGCGGTGTTCTGTGTAGGTGTCAGTGGGTGTGGGGTGTTTCTGTGTAGGTAGTTCAGTGGGTGTGGGTTGTTTCTTTGTAAGTGGTTCAGTGGGTGTGGGGTGTTTCTGTGTATTTGTCAGTGGATGTGGGTGTTTCTGTGTAGGTGTCAGTGGGTACGGGGTGTTACTGTGCAGGTGGTTCAGTGGGTGTGGGATGTTCTATGTAGGTGTCAGTGGGTGTGGTGTGTTTCTGTGTAGGTGTCAGTGGGAGCAGGGAGTTTCTGTTTATTTGTCAGTGTGTTTGGGGTGTTTCTGTGTAGGTGTCAGTGGGTGTCGGGTGTTTCTGTGTATTTGTTAGTGGGTGAAGGATGTTTCTGTGTAGGTGTCAGTGGTTGTGGGCTGTTTCTGTGTAGGTGTCAGTGGGTGTGGGGTGTTTCTGTGTAGGTGTCAGTGGGTTTGGGGTGTTTCTGTGTAGATGGTTTAGTTGGTTTGGGGTGTTTCTGTGTATTTGTCAGTCGGTGTGGGGTGTTCTGTGTAGGTGTCAGTGGGTGTGGTGTGTTTCTGTCTAGGTGTCAGTGGGTGTGGGCTGTTTCAGTGTATCTGTCAGTGGGTGTGCGGTGTTCTGTGTAGGTGTCAGTCGGTGTGGGTTGTTTCTGTGTCGGTGTCAGTCGGTGAGTGGTGTTTCTGTGTAGGTGTCAGTGGGTGTGGAGTGTTTCTGTGTAGGTGTCAGTGGGTGTGGGGTGTTTCTGTGTGGCTGTAAGTCAGTGTGAGGTGTTTCTGTGTAAGTGGTTCAATGGGTGTGGGGTGTTTCTGTGTACTTGTCGGTGGGTGTGGGGTGTTTCTGTGTTGGTGTCAGTGGGTGTGGGGTGTTTCTGTGTAGGTGTCAGTGGGTTTGGGGTGTTTCTGTGTAGATGGTTTAGTTGGTTTGGGGTGTTTCTGTGTATTTGTCAGTCGGTGTGGGGTGTTCTGTGTAGGTGTCAGTGGGTGTGGTGTGTTTCTGTCTAGGTGTCAGTGGGTGTGGGCTGTTTCAGTGTATCTGTCAGTGGGTGTGCGGTGTTCTGTGTAGGTGTCAGTCGGTGTGGGTTGTTTCTGTGTCGGTGTCAGTCGGTGAGTGGTGTTTCTGTGTAGGTGTCAGTGGGTGTGGAGTGTTTCTGTGTAGGTGTCAGTGGGTGTGGGGTGTTTCTGTGTGGCTGTAAGTCAGTGTGAGGTGTTTCTGTGTAAGTGGTTCAATGGGTGTGGGGTGTTTCTGTGTACTTGTCGGTGGGTGTGGGGTGTTTCTGTGTTGGTGTCAGTGGGTGTGGGGTGTTTCTGTGTAAGTGGTTCAGTGGGTGTGGGGTGTTTCTGTGTATTTGTCAGTGGATGTGGGGTTTTTCTGTGTAGGTGTCAGTGGGTGTGGGGTGTTTCTGTGTAGGTAGTTCAGTGGGTGTGGGGTGTTTCTGTGTAGGTGGTTCAGTGGGTGTGGGGTGTTTCTGTGTATCTGTCAGTGCGTGTGGGGTGTTTCTGTGTAGGTGTCAGCGGGTGTGTGGCGTTTCTGTGTCGGTGTAATTGGGTGTGGGGTGTTCATAGGTGGTTCAGTGGGTGTGGGGTGTTTCTGTAGGTCTCAGTGGGTGTGGGGTGTTTCTGTGTAGGTGGTTCAGTGGGTGTGGTGTGTTTTTTTGTAGGTGTCATTGGGTGTGGGGTGTTTCTGTGTAGGTGTCAGTGGGTGTGGGGTGTTTCTGAGTAGGAGTCAGTGGGTGTGGGGTGTTTATGTGTAGGTGTCAGTGGCTGTGTGGTCTTTCTGAGTAGGAGTCAGTGGGTGTGGGGTGTTTCTGTGTCGGTGTCAGTGCGTGTGGGGTGTTTCTGTGTAGGTGTCAGCGGGTGTGTGGCGTTTCTGTGTCGGTGTAATTGGGTGTGGGGTGTTCATAGGTGGTTCAGTGGGTGTGGGGTGTTTCTGTAGGTCTCAGTGGGTGTGGGGTGTTTCTGTGTAGGTGGTTCAGTGGGTGTGGGGTGTTTTTTTGTAGGTGTCATTGGGTGTGGGGTGTTTCTGTGTAGGTGTCAGTGGGTGTGGGGTGTTTCTGAGTAGGAGTCAGTGGGTGTGGGGTGTTTATGTGTAGGTGTCAGTGGCTGTGGGGTCTTTCTGAGTAGGAGTCAGTGGGTGTGGGGTGTTTCTGTGTCGGTGTCAGTGGGTGTGGGGTGTTTCTGTGTAGGTGCAAGTGGGTGTGGGGTGTTTCTGTGTAAGTGGTTCAGTGGATGTTGGGTGTTTCTGTGTAGGTGTTAGTGGGTGTGGGGTGTTTCTGTGTAGGTGGCTCAGTGGGTGTGGGGTGTTTCTGTGTATTTGTCAGAGGGTATGGGGTGTTTCTGTATAAGTGGTTCCGTGGGTGTGGGGTGTTTCTGAATAGGTGTCAGTGGGTGTGGAGTGTTTCTGTGTCGGTGTCAGTGGGTGTGGGGTGTTTCTGTGTAGGTGCAAGTGGGTGTGGGGTGTTTCTGTGTATTTGTCAGTGGATGTGGGGTTTTTCTGTGTAGGTGTCAGTGGGTGTGGGGTGTTTCTGTGTAGGTAGTTCAGTGGGTGTGGGGTGTTTCTGTGTAGGTGGTTCAGTGGGTGTGGGGTGTTTCTGTGTATCTGTCAGTGCGTGTGGGGTGTTTCTGTGTAGGTGTCAGCGGGTGTGTGGCGTTTCTGTGTCGGTGTAATTGGGTGTGGGGTGTTCATAGGTGGTTCAGTGGGTGTGGGGTGTTTCTGTAGGTCTCAGTGGGTGTGGGGTGTTTCTGTGTAGGTGGTTCAGTGGGTGTGGTGTGTTTTTTTGTAGGTGTCATTGGGTGTGGGGTGTTTCTGTGTAGGTGTCAGTGGGTGTGGGGTGTTTCTGAGTAGGAGTCAGTGGGTGTGGGGTGTTTATGTGTAGGTGTCAGTGGCTGTGGGGTCTTTCTGAGTAGGAGTCAGTGGGTGTGGGGTGTTTCTGTGTCGGTGTCAGTGCGTGTGGGGTGTTTCTGTGTAGGTGTCAGTGGGTGTGTGGCGTTTCTGTGTCGGTGTAATTGGGTGTGGGGTGTTCATAGGTGGTTCAGTGGGTGTGGGGTGTTTCTGTAGGTCTCAGTGGGTGTGGGGTGTTTCTGTGTAGGTGGTTCAGTGGGTGTGGGGTGTTTTTTTGTAGGTGTCATTGGGTGTGGGGTGTTTCTGTGTAGGTGTCAGTGGGTGTGGGGTGTTTCTGAGTAGGAGTCAGTGGGTGTGGGGTGTTTATGTGTAGGTGTCAGTGGCTGTGGGGTCTTTCTGAGTAGGAGTCAGTGGGTGTGGGGTGTTTCTGTGTCGGTGTCAGTGGGTGTGGGGTGTTTCTGTGTAGGTGCAAGTGGGTGTGGGGTGTTTCTGTGTAAGTGGTTCAGTGGATGTTGGGTGTTTCTGTGTAGGTGTTAGTGGGTGTGGGGTGTTTCTGTGTAGGTGGCTCAGTGGGTGTGGGGTGTTTCTGTGTATTTGTCAGAGGGTATGGGGTGTTTCTGTATAAGTGGTTCCGTGGGTGTGGGGTGTTTCTGAATAGGTGTCAGTGGGTGTGGAGTGTTTCTGTGTCGGTGTCAGTGGGTGTGGGGTGTTTCTGTGTAGGTGCAAGTGGGTGTGGGGTGTTTCTGTGTAAGTGGTTCAGTGGGTGTTGGGTGTTTCTGTGTAGGTGTTAGTGGGTGTGGGGTGTTTCTGTGTAGGTGGTTCAGTGGGTGTGGGGTGTTTCTATGTATTTGTCAGTGGGTGTGGGGTGTTCTGTGTATTTTTCAGTGGCTGTGGGGTGTTCTGTGAAAGTGTCAGTGAGTGTGGGGTGTTTCTGTGTTGGTGGTTCAGTGGGTGTGGGGTGTTTCTGTGTAGGTGTCAGTGGCTGTGGGGTCTTTCTGTGTAGGTGTTAGTGGGTGTGGGGTGTTTCTGTGTAGGTGTCAGTGGGTGTGGGGTGTTTCTGTGTAGGAGTCAGTGGGTGCTGGCTGTTTCTGTGTAGGTGTCCGTGGGTGCGGGGTGTTTCTGAGTAGAGTCTGTGGGTATGGGGTCTTTCTGTGTAGGAATCAGTGGGTGTGGGCTGTTTCAGTGTATGTGGGTCTGGGGTGTTATGTGTACGTGTCAGTGGCTGTGGGGTCTTTCTGTGTCGGTGTCAGTGGGTGTGGGGTGTTTCTGTGTACGTGGTTCAGTGGGTGTGGGGTGTTTCTGTGTAGGTAGTTCAGTGGGTGTGGGGTGTTTCTGTGTATTTGTCAGTGGCTCTGGGGTGTTCTGTGAAAGTGTCAGTGGGTGTGGGGTGTTTCTATGTAGGTGTCAGTGGCTGTGGGGTGTTTCTGTGTAGGTAGTTCAGTGGGTGTGGGGTGTTTCTGTGTAGGTGGTTCAGTGGGTGTGGGGTGTTTCTGTGTATTTGTCAGTGGGTGTGGGGTGTTCTGTGTATTTGTCAGTGGCTGTGGGGTGTTCTGTGAAAGTGTCAGTGGGTGTGGGGTGTTTCTATGTAGGTGTCAGTGGCTGTGGGGTGTTTCTGTGTAGGTAGTTCAGTGGGTGTGGGGTGTTTCTGTGTAGGTAGTTCAGTGGGTGTGGGGTGTTTCTGTGTAAGTGGTTCAGTGGGTGTGGGGTGTTTCTGTGTAGGTGATTCAGTGGGTGTGGGGTGTTTCTGTGTATTTGTCAGTGGCTGTGGGGTATTCTGTGAAAGTGTTAGTGGGTGTGGGGTGTTTCTATGTAGGTGTCAGTGGCTGTGGGGTGTTTCTGTGTTGGTGTCAGTGTGGGCTGTATTTGTGTAGGTGTCAGTGGGTGTGGGGTTTTTCTGTGTAGGTGTCATTGGTTGCAGGCTGTTTCTGTGTCGGTGGTTCAGTGGGTGTGGGGTGTTTCTGTGTAGGTGTCAGTGGGTGTGGGGTGTTTCTGTGTAGGTGTCAGTAGGTGTGGGGTGTTTCTGTGTTGGTGGTTCAGTGGCTGTGGGGTGTTTCTGTGTAGGAGTCAGTGGGTGCGGGGTGTTTCTGTGTTGGTGGTTCAGTGGGTGTGGGGTGTTTCTGTGTAGGTAGCTGAGTGTGTGTGGGGTATTTCTGTCTTGCTGGTTCAGTGGGTGTGGGGTGTTTCTGTGTATTTGTCAGTGGGTGCTGGCTGTTTCTGTGTAGGTGTCCGTGGGTGCGGGGTGTTTCTGAGTAGAGTCGGTGGGTATGGGGTCTTTCTGTGTAGGAATCAGTGGGTGTGAGGAGTTCCTGTGTCAGTGTCAGTGGGTCTGAGGGTTTCTGTGTCGTTGTCAGTAGATGTGGGGTGTTTCTGTGTAGGTGTCACAGGGTGTGGTGTATTTCTGTGTAGGTAGTTCAGTGGGTGTGGGATGTTCCTGTGTAGGTTATTCAGTGGGTGTAGAGTGTTTCTGTGTAGGTGTCAGTGGGTGTGGGGTGTTTCTGTGCAGTTGTCAGTGGGTGTGGGGTGTTTCGGTGTATTTGTCAGTGTGTCTGGGGTGTTTCTGTGTCGGTGGTTCAGTGGGTTTGGGGTGTTTCAGGGTAGGTGTCCAGTGGGTGTGGGGTGTTTCTGTGTCGGTGGTGCAGTGGGTGTGGAGTCTTTCCGTGTAGGTGTCAGTGGGTGTGGGATGATTCTGTGTAGGTGTCAGGAGTGTGGGGTTTTTCTCTGTAGGTGACAGTGGGTGTCGGGTGTTTCTGTGTCAGGGGTTCAGTGGGCGTGTGGTGTTTCGGTGTAGGTGTCAGTGCGTGTGGGGTGTTTCTGTGTATTTGTCAGTGGGTGTGAGGTGTTTCTGTGCAGGTGTCAGTGGGTGTGGGGTGTTTCTGTGTACGTGTCAGTGGGTGTGGGGTGTTTCTGTGTTGGTGTCAGTGGGTGCGGGGTGTTTCTGTGTCAGTGTCAGTGTGTGCTGGATGTTTCTATGCATTTATCAGTGAGTGTGGGGTGTTTCTCTGTAGGTGTCAGTGGGTGTGGGGTGTTTCTGTGTAGGTGTCAGTGGGTATGGGGTGTTTCTCTGTAGGTGTCAGTGGATGTGGGGTGTTTCTGTGTCGGTGGTTCAGTGGGTGTTGGTGTCATTGCGTGTGGGGTGTTTCTGTGTATTTGTCAGTAGGTGTGGGGTGTTTCTGTGTAGGTGTCAGTGGGTGTGGGGTGTTTCTGTGTCAGTGTCAGTGTGTGCGGGATGTTTCTGTGTATTTGTCAGTTGGTGTGGGGTGTTTCTGTGTAGGTGTCTGTGGGTGTGGGGTGTTTCTGTGTAGGTGTCAGTGGGTGTGGGGTGTTTCTGTGTAGGTGGTTCAGTGGGTGTGGGGTGTTTCTGTGTATCTGTCAGTGGGTTTGGGAAGTTCTGTATAGTTGTCAGTCGGTGTGGGGTGTTTATGTGTTGGTGTCAGTGGGTGTGGAGTGTTTCTGTGCAAGTGGTTCAGTGGGTGTGGGGTGTTTCTGTGTAGGTGTCAGTGGGTGTGGGGTGTTTCTGTGTAGATGTCAGTGGGTGTGGGGTGTTTCTGTTTAGGTGTCACTGGGTGCGGGGTGTTTCTGTGTCGGTGGTTCAGTGGGTGTGGGGTGTTTCTGTGTAGGTGTCAGTGGGTGTGGGGTATTTCTGTGTAGGTAGTTCAGTGGGTGTGGGGTGTTTCTGTGTAGGTGTCAGTGGGTGTTGTGTGTTTCTGTGTAAGTGGTTCAGTGCGTGTGGGGTGTTTCTGTGTATTTGTCAGTAGGTGTGGGGTGTTTCTGTTTATTTGTCAGTGGGTGTTGGGTGTTTCTGTGTAGGTGGTTCAGTAGGTGTGGGGTGTTTCTGTGTAGGTGTCAGTGGGTGCGGGGTGTTTCTGTGTAGAGGTCAGTGGGTGTGGGGAGTTTCTGTTTAGGTGTCACTGGGTGGGGGGTGTTTCTGTGTCGGTGGTTCAGTGGGTGTGGGGTGTTTCTGTGTAGGTGTCAGTGGGTGTGGGGTATTTCTGTGTAGGTAGTTCAGTGGGTGTGGGGTGTTTCTGTGTAGGTGTCAGTGGGTGTTGTGTGTTTCTGTGTAAGTGGTTCAGTGCGTGTGGGGTGTTTCTGTGTATTTGTCAGTGGGTGTGGGGTGTTTCTGTTTATTTGTCAGTGGATGTTGGGTGTTTCTGTGTAGGTGGTTCAGTAGGTGTGGGGTGTTTCTGTGTAGGTGTCAGTGGGTGTGGGGTGTTTCTGTTTATTTGTCATTAGGTGTGGGGTGTTTCTGTGTAGGTGTCAGTGGGTGTGATGTGTTGCTGTGTAGGTGTCAGTGGGTGCGGGGTGTTTCTGTGTCAGTGTCAATGTGTGCGGGATGTTTCTGTGTATTTGTCAGTGAGTGTGGGGTGTTTCTCTGTCGGTGTCAGTGGGTCTGGGGTGTTTCTCTGTAGGTGTCAGTGGGTGTGGGGTTTTTCTGTGTAGGTATCAGTGGGTGTGGGATGTTTCTGTGTAGAGGTCAGTGGGTGTGGGGCGTTTCTGTTTAGGTGTCACTGGGTGTGGGGTGTTTCTGTGTCGGTGGTTCAGTGGGTGTTGGTGTCATTGCGTGTGGGCTGTTTCTGTGTATTTGTCAGTGTGTGCGGGATGTTTCTGTGTATTTGTCAGTTGGTGTGGGGTGATTCTGAGTAGGTGTCTGTGGGTGTGGGGTGTTTCTGTGTAGGTGTCAGTGGGTGTGGGGTGTTTCTGTGTAGGTGATTCAGTGGGTGGGGGGTGTTTCTGTGTATCTGTTAGTGGGTGTGGGGTGTTTCTGTGTCAGTTGTTCAGTGGCTGTGGGGTCTTTCCGTGTAGGTGTCAGTGGGTGTGGGGTGTTTCTCTGTAGGTGTCAGTGGGTGTGATGTGTTGCTGTGTCGGTGTCAGTGGTTGTGGGGTTTTTCTGTATAAGTGTCAGTTCGTTTGGTGTGTTTCTGTGTAGGTGTCAGTGGGTGAGGGGTGTTTCGGTGTTGGTGGTTCAGTGGGTGTGGGGTTGTTTCTGTGTGGTGTTTGTGGGTGTGGGGAGTTTCTGTGTAGAGGTCAGTGGGTGTGGGGTGTTTCTGTGTAGGTGTCAGTGGGTGTGGGGTGTTTCTGTGTATTTGTAAGTTGTGGGGTGTTTCTGTGCAGGTGTCAGTGTGTGTGGGGTGTTTCTGTGTATTTGTCAGTGGGTGTAGGGTGTTTCTGTGTAGGTATCAGTGGGTGCGGGGTGTTTCTGTGTATTTGTCAGTGGGTGTGGGGTGTTTCTCTGTAGGTGCCAGTGGTTGTGGGGTGTTTCTCTGTAGGTGACAGTGGGTGTCGTGTTTTTCTGTGTCAGGTGTTCAGTGGGTGTGTGGTCTTTCGGTGCAGGTGCCAGTGTGTGTAGGGTGTTTCTGTGTATTTGTCAGTGGGTGTGGGGTGTTTCTGTGTATTTGTCAGTAGGTGTGGGGTGTTTCTGTGTAGAGATCAGTGGGTGTGGGATGTTTCTGTTTAGGTGTCACTGGGTGCGGGGTGTTTCTGTGTCGGTGGTTCAGTGGGTGTGGGGTATTTCTGTGTAGGTAGTTCAGTGGGTGTGGGGTGTTTCTGTGTAGGTAGTTCAGTGGGTGTGGGGTGTTTCTGTGTAGGTGTCAGTGGGTGTGGGGTGTTTCTGTGTAGGTGTCAGTGGGTGTGGGGTATTTCTGTGTAGGTAGTTCAGTGGGTGTGGGGTTTTTCTGTTTATTTGTCAGTGGGTGTGGGATGTTTTTCTGTAGGTGTCAGTGGGTGCGGGGTGTTCTGTGCTGGTGTCAGTGGGTGTGGGGTGTTTCTGTGTAGGTGTCAGCGGGTGTGTGGTGTTTCTGTGTAGGTGTAATTGGGTGTGGAGTGTTTATAGGTGGTTCAGTGGTTGTGGGGTGTTTCTGTGTCGGTTCAGTGGGTATGGGATGTTTCTGTTTAGGTGTCAGTGTGTGTGGGGTGTTTCTGTGTAGGTGGTTCAGTCGGTGTGGGGTGTTTCTGTGTATTTGTCAGTGGGTATGGGGTGTTTCTGTGTAAGTGATACAGTGGGTGTGGGGAGTTTCTGTGTAAGTGGTTCAGTGGGTGTGGGGTGTTTCTGTGTAGGTAGTTCAGTGGGTGTGGGGTGTTTCTGTGTAAGTGGTTCTGTGGGTGTGGGGTGTTTCTGTGTCGGTGTCAGTGGGTGTAGGGTGTTTCTGTGTAGGTGTCAGTGGGTGTGGGGTGTTTCTGTGTATTTGTAAGTTGTGGGGTGTTTCTGTGCAGGTGTCAGTGTGTGTGGGGTGTTTCTGTGTATTTGTCAGTGGGTGTAGGGTGTTTCTGTGTAGGTATCAGTGGGTGCGGGGTGTTTCTGTGTATTTGTCAGTGGGTGTGGGGTGTTTCTCTGTAGGTGTCAGTGGTTGTGGGGTGTTTCTCTGTAGGTGACAGTGGGTGTCGTGTTTTTCTGTGTCAGGTGTTCAGTGGGTGTGTGGTCTTTCGATGCAGGTGCCAGTGTGTGTGGGGTGTTTCTGTGTATTTGTCAGTAGGTGTGGGGTGTTTCTGTGTAGAGATCAGTGGGTGTGGGATGTTTCTGTTTAGGTGTCACTGGGTGCGGGGTGTTTCTGTGTCGGTGGTTCAGTGGGTGTGGGGTATTTCTGTGTAGGTAGTTCAGTGGGTGTGGGGTGTTTCTGTGTAGGTAGTTCAGTGGGTGTGGGGTGTTTCTGTGTAGGTGTCAGTGGGTGTGGGGTGTTTCTGTTTATTTGTCAGTGGGTGTGGGGTGTTTTTCTGTAGGTGTCAGTGGGTGCGGGGTGTTCTGTGCAGGTGTCAGTGGGTGTGGGGTGTTTCTGTGTAGGTATAAGTGGGTGTGTGGTGTTTCTGTGTAGGTGTAATTGGGTGTGGTGTGTTCCTGTGTAGGTGGTTCAGTCGGTGTGGGGTGTTTCTGTGTATTTGTCAGTGGGTATGGGGTGTTTCTGTGTAAGTGATACAGTGGGTGTGGGGAGTTTCTGTGTAAGTGGTTCAGTGGGTGTGGGGTGTTTCTGTGTAGGTAGTTCAGTGGGTGTGGGGTGTTTCTGTGTAAGTGGTTCTGTGGGTGTGGGGTGTTTCTGTGTCGGTGTCAGTGGGTGTAGGGTGTTTCTGTGTAGGTGTCAGTGGGTGTGGGGTGTTTCTGTGTATTTGTAAGTTGTGGGGTGTTTCTGTGCAGGTGTCAGTGTGTGTGGGGTGTTTCTGTGTATTTGTCAGTGGGTGTAGGGTGTTTCTGTGTAGGTATCAGTGGGTGCGGGGTGTTTCTGTGTATTTGTCAGTGGGTGTGGGGTGTTTCTCTGTAGGTGTCAGTGGTTGTGGGGTGTTTCTCTGTAGGTGACAGTGGGTGTCGTGTTTTTCTGTGTCAGGTGTTCAGTGGGTGTGTGGTCTTTCGGTGCAGGTGCCAGTGTGTGTGGGGTGTTTCTGTGTATTTGTCAGTAGGTGTGGGGTGTTTCTGTGTAGAGATCAGTGGGTGTGGGATGTTTCTGTTTAGGTGTCACTGGGTGCGGGGTGTTTCTGTGTCGGTGGTTCAGTGGGTGTGGGGTATTTCTGTGTAGGTAGTTCAGTGGGTGTGGGGTGTTTCTGTTTATTTGTCAGTGGATGTTGGGTGTTTCTGTGTAGGTGGTTCAGTAGGTGTGGGGTGTTTCTGTGTAGGTGTCAGTGGGTGTGGGGTGTTTCTGTTTATTTGTCATTAGGTGTGGGGTGTTTCTGTGTAGGTGTCAGTGGGTGTGATGTGTTGCTGTGTAGGTGTCAGTGGGTGCGGGGTGTTTCTGTGTCAGTGTCAATGTGTGCGGGATGTTTCTGTGTATTTGTCAGTGAGTGTGGGGTGTTTCTCTGTCGGTGTCAGTGGGTCTGGGGTGTTTCTCTGTAGGTGTCAGTGGGTGTGGGGTTTTTCTGTGTAGGTATCAGTGGGTGTGGGCTGTTTCTGTGTAGAGGTCAGTGGGTGTGGGGCGTTTCTGTTTAGGTGTCACTGGGTGTGGGGTGTTTCTGTGTCGGTGGTTCAGTGGGTGTTGGTGTCATTGCGTGTGGGCTGTTTCTGTGTATTTGTCAGTGTGTGCGGGATGTTTCTGTGTATTTGTCAGTTGGTGTGGGGTGATTCTGAGTAGGTGTCTGTGGGTGTGGGGTGTTTCTGTGTAGGTGTCAGTGGGTGTGGGGTGTTTCTGTGTAGGTGATTCAGTGGGTGGGGGGTGTTTCTGTGTATCTGTTAGTGGGTGTGGGGTGTTTCTGTGTCAGTTGTTCAGTGGCTGTGGGGTCTTTCCGTGTAGGTGTCAGTGGGTGTGGGGTGTTTCTCTGTAGGTGTCAGTGGGTGTGATGTGTTGCTGTGTCGGTGTCAGTGGTTGTGGGGTTTTTCTGTATAAGTGTCAGTTCGTTTGGTGTGTTTCTGTGTAGGTGTCAGTGGGTGAGGGGTGTTTCGGTGTTGGTGGTTCAGTGGGTGTGGGGTTGTTTCTGTGTGGTGTTTGTGGGTGTGGGGAGTTTCTGTGTAGAGGTCAGTGGGTGTGGGGTGTTTCTGTGTAGGTGTCAGTGGGTGTGGGGTGTTTCTGTGTATTTGTAAGTTGTGGGGTGTTTCTGTGCAGGTGTCAGTGTGTGTGGGGTGTTTCTGTGTATTTGTCAGTGGGTGTAGGGTGTTTCTGTGTAGGTATCAGTGGGTGCGGGGTGTTTCTGTGTATTTGTCAGTGGGTGTGGGGTGTTTCTCTGTAGGTGCCAGTGGTTGTGGGGTGTTTCTCTGTAGGTGACAGTGGGTGTCGTGTTTTTCTGTGTCAGGTGTTCAGTGGGTGTGTGGTCTTTCGGTGCAGGTGCCAGTGTGTGTGGGGTGTTTCTGTGTATTTGTCAGTGGGTGTGGGGTGTTTCTGTGTATTTGTCAGTAGGTGTGGGGTGTTTCTGTGTAGAGATCAGTGGGTGTGGGATGTTTGTGTTTAGGTGTCACTGGGTGCGGGGTGTTTCTGTGTCGGTGGTTCAGTGGGTGTGGGGTATTTCTGTGTAGGTAGTTCAGTGGGTGTGGGGTGTTTCTGTGTAGGTAGTTCAGTGGGTGTGGGGTGTTTCTGTGTAGGTGTCAGTGGGTGTGGGGTGTTTCTGTGTAGGTGTCAGTGGGTGTGGGGTATTTCTGTGTAGGTAGTTCAGTGGGTGTGGGGTTTTTCTGTTTATTTGTCAGTGGGTGTGGGATGTTTTTCTGTAGGTGTCAGTGGGTGCGGGGTGTTCTGTGCTGGTGTCAGTGGGTGTGGGGTGTTTCTGTGTAGGTATAAGTGGGTGTGTGGTGTTTCTGTGTAGGTGTAGTTGGGTGTGGGGTCTTCATAGGTGGTTCAGTGGATGTGGGGTGTTTCTTGTCGGTTCAGTGGGTGTGGTGTGTTTCTGTGTAGGTGTCAGTGGGTGTGGTGTGTTTCTGTGTAGGTGGTTCAGTGGGTGTGGGGTGTTTCTGTGTAGGTGTCAGCGGGTGTGTGGTGTTTCTGTGTAGGTGTAATTGGGTGTGGAGTGTTTATAGGTGGTTCAGTGGTTGTGGGGTGTTTCTGTGTCGGTTCAGTGGGTATGGGATGTTTCTGTTTAGGTGTCAGTGTGTGTGGGGTGTTTCTGTGTAGGTGGTTCAGTCGGTGTGGGGTGTTTCTGTGTATTTGTCAGTGGGTATGGGGTGTTTCTGTGTAAGTGATACAGTGGGTGTGGGGAGTTTCTGTGTAAGTGGTTCAGTGGGTGTGGGGTGTTTCTGTGTAGGTAGTTCAGTGGGTGTGGGGTGTTTCTGTGTAAGTGGTTCTGTGGGTGTGGGGTGTTTCTGTGTCGGTGTCAGTGGGTGTAGGGTGTTTCTGTGTAGGTGTCAGTGGGTGTGGGGTGTTTCTGTGTATTTGTAAGTTGTGGGGTGTTTCTGTGCAGGTGTCAGTGTGTGTGGGGTGTTTCTGTGTATTTGTCAGTGGGTGTAGGGTGTTTCTGTGTAGGTATCAGTGGGTGCGGGGTGTTTCTGTGTATTTGTCAGTGGGTGTGGGGTGTTTCTCTGTAGGTGTCAGTGGTTGTGGGGTGTTTCTCTGTAGGTGACAGTGGGTGTCGTGTTTTTCTGTGTCAGGTGTTCAGTGGGTGTGTGGTCTTTCGGTGCAGGTGCCAGTGTGTGTGGGGTGTTTCTGTGTATTTGTCAGTAGGTGTGGGGTGTTTCTGTGTAGAGATCAGTGGGTGTGGGATGTTTCTGTTTAGGTGTCACTGGGTGCGGGGTGTTTCTGTGTCGGTGGTTCAGTGGGTGTGGGGTATTTCTGTGTAGGTAGTTCAGTGGGTGTGGGGTGTTTCTGTGTAGGTAGTTCAGTGGGTGTGGGGTGTTTCTGTGTAGGTGTCAGTGGGTGTGGGGTGTTTCTGTTTATTTGTCAGTGGGTGTGGGGTGTTTTTCTGTAGGTGTCAGTGGGTGCGGGGTGTTCTGTGCAGGTGTCAGTGGGTGTGGGGTGTTTCTGTGTAGGTATAAGTGGGTGTGTGGTGTTTCTGTGTAGGTGTAATTGGGTGTGGTGTGTTCCTGTGTAGGTGGTTCAGTCGGTGTGGGGTGTTTCTGTGTATTTGTCAGTGGGTATGGGGTGTTTCTGTGTAAGTGATACAGTGGGTGTGGGGAGTTTCTGTGTAAGTGGTTCAGTGGGTGTGGGGTGTTTCTGTGTAGGTAGTTCAGTGGGTGTGGGGTGTTTCTGTGTAAGTGGTTCTGTGGGTGTGGGGTGTTTCTGTGTCGGTGTCAGTGGGTGTAGGGTGTTTCTGTGTAGGTGTCAGTGGGTGTGGGGTGTTTCTGTGTATTTGTAAGTTGTGGGGTGTTTCTGTGCAGGTGTCAGTGTGTGTGGGGTGTTTCTGTGTATTTGTCAGTGGGTGTAGGGTGTTTCTGTGTAGGTATCAGTGGGTGCGGGGTGTTTCTGTGTATTTGTCAGTGGGTGTGGGGTGTTTCTCTGTAGGTGTCAGTGGTTGTGGGGTGTTTCTCTGTAGGTGACAGTGGGTGTCGTGTTTTTCTGTGTCAGGTGTTCAGTGGGTGTGTGGTCTTTCGGTGCAGGTGCCAGTGTGTGTGGGGTGTTTCTGTGTATTTGTCAGTAGGTGTGGGGTGTTTCTGTGTAGAGATCAGTGGGTGTGGGATGTTTCTGTTTAGGTGTCACTGGGTGCGGGGTGTTTCTGTGTCGGTGGTTCAGTGGGTGTGGGGTATTTCTGTGTAGGTAGTTCAGTGGGTGTGGGGTGTTTCTGTGTAGGTAGTTCAGTGGGTGTGGGGTGTTTCTGTGTAGGTGTCAGTGGGTGTGGGGTGTTTCTGTTTATTTGTCAGTGGGTGTGGGGTGTTTTTCTGTAGGTGTCAGTGGGTGCGGGGTGTTCTGTGCAGGTGTCAGTTCGTGTGGGGTGTTTCTGTGTAGGTATAAGTGGGTGTGTGGTGTTTCTGTGTAGGTGTAATTGGGTGTGGTGTGTTCCTGTGTAGGTGGTTCAGTGGGTGTGGGGTGTTTCTGTGTAGGTGTCAGTGGGTGTCATGTGTTTCTGTGTAGGTGGTTCAGTGGGTGTGTGGTGTTTCTGTGTAGCTGTCAGTGGGTGTGGGGTGTTTCTGTGTAGGTGTCAGTGGGTGTGGGGTATTTCTGTGTAGGTAGTTCAGTGGGTGTGGGGTGTTTCTGTTTATTTGTCAGTGGGTGTGGGGTGTTCTGTGCAGGTGTCAGTGGGTGTGGGGTGTTTCTGTGTAGGTGTAATTGGGTGTGGGGTGTTTATAGGTGGTTCAGTGGGTGTGGGGTGTTTCTGTGTCGGTTCAGTGGGTATGGGATGTTTCTGTGTCGGTGGTTCAGTCGGTGTGGGGTGTTTCTGTGTATTTGTCAGTGGGTGTGGGGTGTTTCTGTGTAGGTGTCAGTGGGTGTGGGTTGTTTCTGTGTAGTTGTGACAGGGTGTGGGATATTTCTGTGTCTGTAGTTCAGTGGGTATGGTGTGTTTCTGTGTAAGTGATACAGTGGGTGTGGGGAGTTTCTGTGTAAGTGGTTCAGTGGGTGTGGGGTGTTTCTGTGTAGGTAGTTCAGTGGGTGTGGGGTGTTTCTGTGTCGGTAGTTCAGTGGATGTGTGGTGTTTCTGTGTATTTCGCAGTGGGAGTGGGGTGTTTCTGTGTCGGTGTCAGTGGGTGTAGGGTGTTTCTGTGTAGGTGTCAGTGGGTGTGGGGTATTTCTGTGTAGGTGTCAGTGGGTGTGGGGTATTTCTGTGTAGGTAGTTCAGTGGGTGTGGGGTGTTTCTGTTTATTTGTCAGTGGGTGTGGGGTGTTTTTCTGTAGGTGTCAGTGGGTGCGGGGTGTTCTGTGCAGGTGTCAGTTGGTGTGGGGTGTTTCTGTGTAGGTATAAGTGGGTGTGGTGTGTTTTTGTGTAGGTGGTTCAGTGGGTGTGGGGTGTTTCCGTGTAGATGTCAGTGGGTGTGGGGTGTTTCTGTGTAGGTGTCAGTGGGTGTGGGGTGTTTCTGTGTCGGTGTCACAGGCTGTGGGGTGTTTCTGTGTAGGTAGTTCAGTGGGTGCGGGATGTTTCTGTGTCGGTGGTTCAGTGGGTGTGGGGTGTTTCTGTGTAGGTGTCAGCAGGTGTGTGGTGTTTCTGTGTAGGTGTAATTGGGTGTGGGGTGTTCATAGGTGGTTCAGTGGATGTGGGGTGTTTCTCTGTCGGTTCAGTGGGTGTGGGATGTTCCTGTGTAGGTAGTTCAGTGGGTGTGGGGTGTTTCTGTGTAGGTGGTTCAGTGGGTGTGTGGTGTTTCTGTGTAGGTGTCAGCGGGTGTGTGGTGTTTCTATGTAGGTGTCAGTGGGAGTGGGGTGTTTCTGTGTCGGTGTCAGTGGGTGTAGGGTGTTTCTGTGTAGGTGTCAGTGTGTGTGGGGTGTTTTTGTGTAGGTGTCTGTGTGTGTGGGGTGTTTCTGTGTAGGTGTAAGTGGGTGTGGTGTGTTTTTGTGTAGGTGGTTCAGTGGGTGTGGGGTGTTTCCGTGTAGGTGTCACAGGGTGTGGGGTATTTCTGTGTTGGTAGTTCAGTGGGTGTGTGGTGTTTCTGTGTAGGTGTAATTGCGTGTGGGGTGTTCGTAGGTTATTCAGTGGGTGTGGGGTGTTTCTGTGTAGGTAGTTCAGTGGGTGCGGGGTGTTTCTGTGTTGGTGGTTCAGTTGGTGTGGGGTGTTTCTGTGTAGGTGTCAGTGGGTGTGGGGTGTTTCTCTGTCGGTGTCACTGGGTGTGGGGTGTTTCTGTGTAGGTGTCAGTGGGTGTGGGGTGTGTCGGTGTCAGTGGGTGTGGGGTGTTTCTGTGTATGTGTCAGTGGGTGTGGGGTGTTTCTGTGTATTTGTCAGTGGGTGTGGGGTGTATCTGTGTAGGTGTCAGTGCGTGTGGGGTGTTTCTCTGTCGGTGTCACTGGGTGTGGGGTGTTTCTGTGTAGGTGTCAGTGGGTGTGGGGTGTGTCGGTGTCAGTGGGTGTGGGGTGTATCTGTGTTGGTGTCAGTGGGTGTGGGGTGTTTCTGTGTCGATGTCAGTGGGTGTGGGATGTTTCTGTGTATTTGTCAGTGGGTGTGGGGTGTATCTGTGTTGGTGTCAGTGGGTGTGGGGTGTTTCTGTGTATTTGTCAGTGGGTGTGGGGTGTATCTGTGTTGGTGTCAGTGGGTGTGGGGTGTTTCTGTGTATATGTCAGTGGGTGTGGTGTGTTTCTGTGTATATGTCAGTGGGTGTGGGGTGTATCTGTGTATATGTCAGTGGGTGTGGGGTGTTTCTGTGTATATGTCAGTGGGTGTGGTGTGTTTCTGTGTATATGTCAGTGGGTGTGGGGTGTATCTGTGTTGGTGTCAGTGGGTGTGGGGTGTTTGTCGGTGTCACTGGGTGTGGGGTGTTTCTGTGTAGGTGTCAGTGGGTGTGGGGTGTTTCTGTGTCAGTGTCAGTGGGTGTGGGGTGTTTCTGTGTAGGTGTCAGTGGGTGTGGGGTGTTTCTGTGTATTTGTCAGTGGGTGTGGGGTGTATCTGTGTTGGTGTCAGTGGGTGTGGGTTTTTCTGTTTGTATTCACTGGCTTGTGAAGCCATTTTCTGGGTGGTGACTGTCAATAAATATCTGCATCCTCACCTCTGACCTCTCACTCACTGACGTCAGTGTTTACGGCAGTTCCCTAGTGCCATGCCAGGACAGTTTTGTGTGGCACTTGTTCTGTTGCATTTGTTGACCTGTTTCGTTTCTTCCTGTGTTGTTAAGAATTTAACATTTTTAAATTAATGGCCACTCCTCCATGTGTTGAAGTGATGTGACGATTAGCAGACAAACGATGCAGTCCCTGAGAGAATGAGGGTTTAGTCACGTCACTTCTATCAGACAGTGTCTGCCACAATGTCACAGCTACTGCACTTTATGCCATGTTGTTGTGGTGCACTGAAAGCCAAGTGAATGGTTTGACTCAAAAGTTTTCATTCACAATATCTGGAAATTAATGCAGATGCTTATATCTTTAATCCAAAATAAATTATCATGTTAAGCTTTAGATTTGGACTCTTGGTTCTTCAAAGGGAACAGGAGCAGTGTTGTGGCCGTCGGGCTGAGTGTTGACCACCACTGCTGTCGCTGATGTCCGCAGAACTCCAGGGCTGGGAGCTGTGGAACATGACAAGTATCAGCCAGATGATTATCTGAGGTATACATAAAACATAGAATAGTACAGCACAGTACAGGCCCTTCGGCCCACAATGTTTTGCTGACCCTCAAACCCTGCCTTTCATATAAGCGCCCACCTTAAATTCCTCTATATACCTGTCTGGTAGTCTCTTAAACTTCACTAGTGTATCTGCCTCCACCACTGACTCAGGCCATGCAACCACTCTCTGAGTAAAAACCTTCCTCTAATATCCCCCTTGAACTTCCCATGTCCTCTTGTATTGAGCAGTGGTGCCCTGGGGAAGAGGCACTGGCTATCCACTCTATCTATTTCTCTTATAATCTTGTACACCTCTGTCATGTCTTCTCTCATCCTCCTTCTCTCCAAAGAGTAAAGCCCTAGCTCCCTTAATCTCTGATCATAATGCATACTCTCTAAACCAGGCAGCATCCTGGTAAATCTCCTCTGTACCCTTTCCAATGCTTCCACATCCTTCCTGTAGTGAGGCGACCAGAACTGGACACAGTACTCCAAGTGTGGCCTAACCAGAGATTTATAGAGCTGCATCATTACTTCGCGACTCTTAAACTCTATCCCTCAACTTATGAAAGCTAACACCCCATAAGCTTTCTTAACTACCCTATCCACCTGTGAGGCAACTTTCAGGGATCTGTGGACATGTACCCCCAGATCCCTCTGCTCCTCCACACTACCAAGTATCCTGCCATTTACTTTGTACTCTGCCTTGGAGTTTGTCTTTCCAAAGCGTACCACCTCACATTTCTCCGGGTTGAACTCCATCTTCCACTTCTCAGCCCACTTCTGCATCCTATGAATGTCTCTCTGCAATCTTTGACAATCCTCTACACTATCTACAACACCACCAACCTTTGTGTCGTCTGCAAACTTGCCAATCCACCCTTCTACCCCCACATCCAGGTCGTTAATAAAAGTCACGAAAAGTAGAGGTCCCGGAACAGATCCTTGTGGGACACGACTCGTCACAATCCTCCAATCTGAATGTACTCCCTCCACTACGACCCTCTGCCTTCTGCAGGCAAGCCAATTCTGAATTCACCTGGCCAAACTTCATTGGATCCCATGCCTTCTGACTTTCTGAATAAGCCTACCTTGTCAGATGCCTTATTAAAATCCATATAGATCACATCCACTGCACCACCCCCATCTATATGCTTGGTCACCTCCTCAAAGAACTCAATCAGGCTTGTTAGACACGATCTGCCCTTCACAAAGCCATGCTGACTGTCCCTGATCAGACCATGATTCTCTAAATGCCCAGAGATCCTATCTCTAAGAATCTTTTCCAACAGCTTTCCCACCATAGACGTAAGGCTCACGTAAGTTAAATACGCAGGTATTTAACTGAAAAACAATCACCAGTGAAGACTCAGAACAGGGAGAGCACAAAAAAATCTCCCTGAGATATCAAACTTCAGATATTTGGGCATCACACAAAGTGTGGGATAAACCCAGGGGGGTCAGACAGAAACACACAAAGTGTGTGAGAAACCCAGGCTGCATCTGTAAGAGGGATTCAACAGTTGTTTCATGTTGAGACCACTGAAAGGTAGAAGGCAAATATAATCATAAACCAGAGGAACGTACAGCACGGAAACAGGCCCCTTGGTCCGTCTAGTACGTACCAAGCCATTTAAACTGTTTAGTCCCATTGCCCTGCACCCGGACTAAGGCACGTCATTCTTCTCCCATCCACATCGCTTTCCAAACAGCTCTTAAAAGTTGACATCAAGCCTGCACACACCAGTTGTGCTAGTGGCTCATTCCACATTCTCACGACCCTCTGAGTGAAGAAGATTCCCCTCATCTTCACTTCAGCCTTTCACCCTTCTAGTCACAGTCATAGTCATACTTTACTGATCCCGGGGGAAACTGGTTTTCATTACAGTTGCACCATGAATAATAAATAGTAATAAAATCATAAATAGTTAAATAGTAATATGTAAATTATGCCAGTAAATTATGAAATAAGTCCAGGACCAGCCTATCGGCTCAGGGTGTCTGACCCTCCAAGGGAGGAGTTGTAAAGTTTGATGGCCACAGGCAGGAATGACTTCCTATGACGCTCTGTGTTGCATCTCGGAGGAATGAGTCTCTGGCTGAATGTACTCCTGACCCATGACCTCTAGTTGTAGTTTCCCCCAACCTCGGTGGAAAGGGCTGCTTGCATTTACTCTATCTATACCCCTCAGAATTGCGCATACCTCCAGCAAATCTCCCCTCAATCTTGTATGTTCCAAGGAATAAAGTCCTACTGCACTCAATCTTTCCTTATAACTCGTGTCCTCCAGACTCAGCAACATGCTTGTAAGTATTCGCTGTACTCTTTCAACCTTGTTTACATCTTTTCAGTAGGTAGTTGACTGAAACTACACACAATACTCCAAATTAGGTCACACCAATGTCTTATAAACTTCAACAGAACATCCCATCTCCTGTAGACAAAACTTTGATTTATGAAGGCCAATGTACCATGGGTTTTCTTAATGATAATCCACATACAGAGGGGTTAGTAGAAGGACAGGAGTTGGCTGCTGATGTGTGGATTCGGGAGTGCGGGTGGATGATGTCAGAAGCTTAGCGGTCTGAAGATGATGGAATCTGAGAGGAGAGCACAGTGGAGCGTGGAATGAAGGGAAGGAGATGGGGAGGGAAACCAGAGGAAGGAATATGTGGGTGAGGTGGATGATGTGAGGAGCTGGGAGGTGATAGATGGGAGGAGATGGGCAGGTCACCCTACAACAGGAAATATTTACAAACATGTTGCCTACACGTGAGGGACTGAGGGAGGTGGTATAATCCCTTCAGAGTGCCAATCACTCTGAAGGGATTATACCACAGACCCGCAATGTGCTAGCTTGAAAACCAGGCCAGCAAAAATAATTATTAACAACAAATGACTTGTAGAACCAGAGGAACCAACACAGTGGACCATTGGTACACCACCATTAAGAGCACTTACACCCCCACACTTTGCCTGTACTTTTACTCCTAAGTATAGGCAGAGACTGAAGACCACAGCATCAGTAGTGAGGACCAAGAAGGTACGGACAAGGAGCGCCTACAGGACTGCTTTGAATCAGTGGACTGGACTGTATTCAGGGATTCAGCTTTGAGTCTGAGTGAGACTGCCGCAGCTGTCACTGATTTCATTAAAGCTGTGAGGATGAGGGTGTGCCCATAAGAACTTATTGTGCATACCTAAATCAAATGTCCTGGATGAACCAGGTAGGTGACTGAAACTGCACACAATTCTCCAAATTAGGCCACACTGACATCTTATAAACTTCAACAGAACATCCCTCTTCCTCCTATAGTCATCTGTTGAGGGCTAGATCTGTGGCATTCAAGTCTGGTGACCCAGGTCTGTACAAGAAAGCCAGGTACGACTTGCGGCGGGCTATTTCAAGAGTGAAGGAACAATTCCGTGCAAGGCTGGAGGTGACATTGGATGCACATCAACTCTGGCAGGGATTGCAGTCCATTACTTCCTACAAAGAGAAACCCAACAAATCATGAATGGTGGTGATGCTTTACTCCAAGACGAACTCAATGCCTTTTATGCTGGCTTTGAAAGGGAGAATAAAGTTACAGCTATGAGGATCCCTACAGCACCGGGTGACACTGTGATCTCTGTCTTGGAGGCTGACGTCAGGCTTTCAAAAGGGTGAACCCTCACAAAGTGAACCCTAACCCGCCCTGTCGTGGAAACACAAAGAACACCAGAGTGACTTCGAGATTTGTTTTAAGAGCTTATTAACATGATATCATGGAGAGTCTGCAGCAGTCTCCGCCACCACCAGAACTCTGATTTTCAGGTTATACCAAGCTCATAATTATGCTGCAAGACAAACAACTTCACATAACTTTGTTTGGCATCCCACAGTCAGTACATGATCAATCATTTAAAAGACATGTCAATTATCTCTCAGTACGAGCCTAACAGTCCTCTTTGTTCCCTGTTATCAGGGCTCACGATTTACCCTCAGTTGCTTCCTCCCTCCTGGTCCCAGGGGCTGAATATCCTGTTTATTTGAATTCCCAGCTCTGCACTGATCACCCAAGGTTATACTCGACTCACATCAGTAGTCTTATGTCCAGTTGCTCCAGAATGGTCAAGTATCCCATCGTACAGAGGCTCTAACCATTTCTACCACCGGCTTCGATAGAGTACCTGTTAACCTTTGCCAACCAACTGGTGGGGGTGTTCAAAGACATTTTCAATTTCTCATTACTATAGTCAGAAGTTCCTCCCTGCTTCAAAAGGGCAACAGTTACTCTGGTACTCAAGAACAGCAGGGTGAGCTGCCTTAATGATGATCGTCCAGTAACCATAGAAACCATACCATAGAAACTACAGCACAGAAACAGGCCTTTTGGCCCTTCTTGGCTGTGCCGAACCATTTTCTGCCTAGTCCCACTGACCTGCACACGGACCATATCCCTCCATACACCTCCCATCCATGTATCTGTCCAATTTATTCTTAAGTGTTAAAAAACCATTTACCATTTACCACCTCGTCTGGCAGCTCATTCCATACTCCCACTACTCTCTGTGTGAAGAAGCCCCCCCAATGTTCCCTTTAAACTTTTCCCCCTCACCCTAAACCCATGTCCTCTGGTTTTTTTCTCCCCTTGCCTCAGTGGAAAAAGCCTGCTTGAATTCACTCTATCTATACCCATCATAATTTTATATACCTCTATCAAATCTCCCCTCATTCTTCTACGCTCCAGGGAATAAAGTCCCAACCTATTCAACCTTTCTCTGTAACTGAGTTTCTCAAGTCCCGGCAACATCCTTGTAAACCTTCTCTGCACTCTTTCAACCTTATTTATATCCTTCCTGTAATTTGGTGACCAAAACTGAACACAATACTCCAGATTCGGCCTCACCAATGCCTTATACAACCTCATCATAACATTCCAGCTCTTATACTCAATACTTTGATTAATAAAGGCCAATGGACCAAAAGCTCTCTTTTCGACCCTATCAACCTGTGATGCCACTTTTAGGGAATTTTGTATCTGTATTCCCAGATCCCTCTGTTCCACTGCACTCCTCAGTGCCTTACCATTAACCCTGTATGTTCTACGTTGGTTTGTCCTTCCAAAGTAGCACTCAATCTATGGTGATGAAGTGTTTTGAAATGTTAGCTATGGCTAGAATCAACTCCTTCCTCAGCCAGGATCTGGACCCACTGCAATTTGCCTATTTCCATAATCGGTCAATAGCAGACACGATCTTATTGGCTTTTCATGCAGCCTTAGCATAGAATTGAATTAACCATATTTCTTACATCCTTCACATACATGAGGAGTAAAAATCTTTATGTTACATCTCCATCTAAATGTGCAGTGTGCAATTTATAGTAATTTGTACTAAATAATATGTACGATGGGATACTCATTATAACATAGAAATACAACTGTATCAGTATGAATTAATCAGTCTGATGGCCTGGTGGAAGAAGCTGTCCCGGAGCCTGTTGGTCCTGGCTTTTATGCTGCGGTACCGTTTCCTGGACGGTAGCAGCAGGAACAGTTTGTGGTTGGGATAACACTATTCCCCAATGATCTTTTGGGCCCTTTTTACACACCTGTCTTTGTAAATGCCCTGAATAGTGGGAAGTTCACATCTACAGATGTGCTGGGCTGTCCGCACCACTCTCTGCAGAGTCCTGCGATTGAGGGAAGTACAGTTCCCATACCAGGCAGTGATGCAGCCAGTCAGGATGCTCTCTATTGTTCCCCTGTAGAAAGTTCTTAGGATTTGGAGACTCATGACAAACTTCTTCAAATGTCTGAGGTGAAAGAGGTGCTGTTGTGCTTTTTTCATGACCCAGCTGGTACGTACAGATCACGTGAGATCCTCGGTGTATTGTATGCCAAGGAACTTAGAGCTGTTCACCCTCTCAACCCCAGATTCATTAATGTCAATAAGGGCTAGCCCATCTCCATTCCTCCTGGAGTCCACAACCAGCTCCTTTGTTTTTGCAATGTTGAGGGAGAAGTTGTTTTCTTGACACCACTGTGTCAGGGTGATGACTTCATCTCTGTAGGCTGCCACATTATTATTTGAGAATAGGTCAATCAGTGTAGTGTCGTCAGCAAGTTTAATTAACAGATTGGAGCAGTGTACAGGAATCAGCTGTACAAGGTAGGCTGAAGACTGAGGTCTCTGAGCTTCTTGTCGAGCCTGGAGGAAATTATGGTGTTGAATGCTGAATTGTCATTCAAGAACAGCATTCTCACATAAGCATCCTTCTTCTCCAGAAGTGTAAGGACGGTGTGTAGAACAGAGGCTATTGCGTCATCTGTCGATCGGTTGTGTCGGTAGGCGAATTGTAGGGGGCCCAGTGTGGGTGGTAGCAAGCTGCAGATGTAATCCTTGACCAGCCTCTCAAAGTGGTTGCTTACTATCGAGGTGAGTGTGACAGGATGCCAGTCGTTCAGACATGTTACCTTGGTCTTCCTAGGTACAGGAATAACGGTGGATGTTTTGAAGCAGGAGGGCACTCTACACTGGGAGAGGGAGAGATTAAAAATGTCTGTAAATACACCTGCCAGTTGTGCCAAGCACATCCTGTGTACCCGCCCTGAGATGCCGTCCAGTCCCGCGGCCTTGTGACTGTCCACTCGTTGGAAACATCTGCGTACCTCAGCCTCAGAGACGACCAAGGTGCAGGTCGCATCAGCGGCTCTCCTCGGGGGCTCAGTGTTGGCGACATCGAATGAAGCGTAAAAAAGATTTAGCTCATCTGGGAGAGAGGCAGTGATGTTGGCAGCACCACTGTGCTTAGCTTTGAAGTCTGCGATGAGGTGCAGACCTTGCATAAGCTGCGTGTGTTGTCGGTGGAGAGTTGTGTCTGGATCTTGTCCCTGTATTGTCATTTCACTGCCTTCATGACTTTGCACAGATCGTAGCTGCATTTCTTGAGGCTCCTGCTGATTACTGGCAATGTCAGCTCTGTCTCGCGCGATAAGTGCTGCTCGCACAGAACTGTTGATCCAGGGTTTCTGGTTTGGGTAGACCCTGACCGATTTCTGGGGGACAACATCCTCGATGCACTTCTGGATGAAGCTCGTGACCCCTTCTGTAAACTCGGAGACATCCTCATCATGGAAGAGGTCATCAAAGCAGTCCTGTGGCGTAGGACCAACTGGATGGTTTTAACTATGACCGCCTCTTGTTTCAGCTGCTGCCTGTACCTCAGCAGAAGCAAGATGGATGATTGATCTGATTTTCTAAACGGTGGACAGAGGGGCATTTTGTAAACATTGCAGAAGGGGAGAGTAGCAGTGGTTGAGTGTGCTATCTCACGTCTTCACCTGGATGTGTTGGCAAAATTTTGGAGAGACTTTAGAGAGCGACGATCTATTAAAGTCACCAACAACGATGAGGGCAGCCTCTGGGTGTGCAGTCTCCAGCATGTTGATGGCCTCGTACAGTTCCTTGAGAGCCAGGTCAGTGTCAGCCTGCAGTGGAATGTACACTGCTGTTATGATATCAGCTGTGACCTTCCTGGGCAGCCAGAAAGGCCTACACAGCAGCACCAGGTACTCCAGATCTGGGGAATAAAAGGATTTGAGGGCTTGCACATTCCAGGGGTCGCACCAAACATTATTGACCGTGAATCATACCCCTCCTCCTTTACTCTTCCCAGAGAGGTTTTTGAACTGTCCACCCGGATATGGTATATGGTGATCCGGTATCTCCTCCGTCAGCCAGGTCTACACAAAGCAGAAAACGTTACATTCCTTTGTTTCCCGCTGATAAGAGATTCTGGCTCTCAGTTCCCACAGCTTACTGTCCAGGGACTGAAAGTAAACCAGGAGTATGCGAGGGAGCAGTGGCCCATTAGTACGCCATCTCAACCTCATCAGGACGCCGGCCTCTCTCCCTCACCTCCGGTGCCACTTCTGCCGTGGCGGTGCTGTGATAAATGAGCCTCTTACTGATCTCGTAAGCAGGGGTTCCCGGTGTAGAAAAGGTGGTACTTCATGGGTAAATGCCAGCTTCCCGATGTTCAGCAGAGTCTGACCTGAACAAGCTGATAGGCACCGGGACAATACAAGTACATTTGCCAGGATGCTGTTTATTGAGTACAGCTTAGTGTTGAACATCACCATTCCTACAGTTAGAAACATAAAACATAGAAAACCTACAGCACAATACAGCTCCTTCAGCCCACAATGCTGTCCCAAGCATGTCCTTACCTTAGAAATTATTGAGGGTTACCCATAGCCCTCTATTTTTCTAAGCTCCATGTACATGGAGCTTTAACATGGAAATTTAACCAACTTCACCCGGGATCAATAAACTATGACTATGACTATGTCCAAGAGAATCTTAAAAGACTATCATATCCACCCCCAGCACCGTCGCCGGCAGCCCATTCCATGCACTCACCACTCTCTGCACAAAAGACTTATCACAGACATCTCCTCTGTACCTAATTCCAACTACTTTTAAAACTGTGCCCTCCTGTGCTAGCCATTTTAGCCCTGGGGAAAAAGCCTCTGACTATCCACACGATCAATGTTTCTCATCATCTTATACACCTCTATCAAGTCACCTCTCATCCTCCGTCGCTCCAAGGAGAAAAGGTCGGGTTCACTCAACCTTTTCTCATAAGGCATGCTCCCAAATCCAGGCAACATCCTTGTAAATCTCCTCTGTACCCTTTCTATGGTTTCCATATCCTTCCTGTAGTGAGGCGACCAGAACTGAGCACAGTACTCCAAGTGGGGCCTTACCAGGGTCCTATGGAGCTGTAACATTACCTCTCGGCTCCTAAATTCAAACCCACGATTGATGAAGGCCAATGCACCATATGCCTTCTTAACCACAGAGTCAACCCGCACAGCAGCTTTGAGCGTCCTATGGACTTGGACCCCAAGATCCCTCTGATCCTCCACACTGCCAAGAGTCTTACCATTAATACTATATTCTGCCATCATAGTTGACCTACCAAAATGAACCATCTCACACTTATCTGTGTTGAACTCCATCTGCCACTTCTCAGAACAGTTTTGCATCCTATCAATGTCCCACTGTAACCTCTGACAGCCCTCCACACTATCCACAACACCCCCAACCTTTGTGTCAGCAAATTTACTAACCCATCCCTCCAATTCCTCATCCAGGTCATTTATAAAACTCAAAGAGTAGGGGTCCCAGAACAGATCCCTGAGGCACACCACTGGTCACCGACCTCCATGCAGAATATGACCCATCTACAACCACTCTTTGCCTTCTGTGGGCAAGCCAGTTCTGGATCCACAAAGCAATGTGCCCTTGGATCCCATGCCTCCTTACTTTCTCAATAAGCCTTGCATGGGGTACCTTATCAAATGCCTTGCTGAAATCCATATACCGTACACTACATCTACCGCTCTTCCTTCATCAATGTGTTTAGTCACATTCTCAAAAAATTCAATCAGGCTTGTAAGGCATAACCTGCCTTTGACAAAGCCATGCTGACTATTCCTAATCATATTATACCTCTCCAAATGTTCATAAATCCTGCCTCTCAGGATCTTCTCCATCAACTTAACAACCACTGAAGTAAGACTCATTGGTCTATAATTACTCGGGCTATCTCTACTCCCCTTCTTGAATAAGGGAACAACATCCGCAACCCTCCAATCCTCTGGAACCTCTCCCGTCCCCATTGATGATGCAAAGATTATTGCCAGAGGTTCAGCATTCTCCTCCCTCGCCTCCCACAGTAGCCTGGGGTACATCTGGTTCCATTCTCAGTGGCTTCTCTGACTTGATGCTTTCCAAAAGCTCCAACACATCCTCTTTCTTAATATCTACATGCTCAAGCTTTTCAGTCCGCTGTAAATCATCCCCACAATTGCCAAGATCCTTTTCCGTAGTGAATACTGAAGCAAATATTCATTAAGTACCTCTGCTATCTCCTCCAGTTCCATACACATTTTTCCACTGCCACATTTGATAGGTCCTATTCTCTCATGTCTTATCCTCTTGCTCTTCACATACTTGTAGAATGCCTTGGGGTTTTCCTTAATCCTGTCCGCCAAGGCCTTCCCATTTCATTCTTAAGCTCCTTCCTGCTAGCCTTATAATCTTCTACATCTCTATCGTTACCTAGTTTTGTGAACCTTTGGTAAGCTTTTCTTTTCTTCTCCTCTCTTCAAGAAAGTAGAGAGGCAGAAGAAAGGAATTTATAGGCCAATTACTCTGACCTCAGTGGTTGGAGCTGACTGTTGGAGCTCTCAGGGTACTTGGAGCAACATCATAAAATAGGCCACACACACAAAATGCTGGAGGAACACAGCAGGCCAGGCAGCATCTATGGAAAAGAGTCAAAACGTTGACTGTACTTTTTTCCATAGATGCTGCCTGGCCTGCTGAGTTCCTCAAGCATTTTGTGTGTGTTGTCAAGATTTCCAGCATCTGCAGATTTTCTCTTGTTTAAAATAGGACAGGGTCTGGTTTCCTGAAGGGAAAATCTTGCCTGACAAATCTGTTGGAATGCTTTGAAGAAACAACAAGCAGGATAGACAAAGGAGAATCGGTTTACTTTGTGTACTTGGATTCTTAGAAGTCCTTTGGCAAGGTGCCACACATGAAGCTGCTTACAAGCAAGGAGCCCATGGTATTACAGGAAAGATTTTAGCATGGATACAGCTGTGGCTGATTGGCAGGAAGCAAAGGGTGGGAATAAAGGGAGCCTTTTCTGGCGGGCTGCCGGTGATTAGTGGTCTTCCACAGGGGTGTGTTGGGAAGGATTCTGATACACATTTGTCAATGATTTGGATGATGGAATTGATGGCTTTGTTGCAAAGTTTGCAGACGATATGAAAATAGATGGATGGCCAGGTAGTTTTGAGGAAGTCGAGAGGCGACAGAAGAACTTACACAGCTCAGGAGAATGGGGAAAGAAGTTGACCATCTACAACCACTCTGGTTTCTCCCACAAAGCCAATGTCTACTCCAAGTTATCAGCTCATCCTGAATGCCCGGTGACCGAAACTTCTTGATCAACCTCTCTTGCAGGACCTTCTCAAATGCCTTACTGAAGTCCATGTAGACAACGTCCACTGCCCAGACTTCATCAACTTTCCTGGTAACTTCCTCAAAAAACTATAAGGTTGTTTAGACATAACATACCACGTACAAAGCTATGTTTAATCAGTCCATGTCTATCCAGATACTCATATATCCAGTCCCTTAAATTTATCTTCCAACAAATTTCACACTGCTGATATCAGACCCATCAGCTATAATAATCTGGTTTCGTTTTAGAGCCTTTCTTAAACAGCAGGACAACATTAGCTATCCTCCAATCTTCCAGCACTTCACTTGTCACTAAGGATGATTGAAACATAGAAAACCTACAGCACAATACAGACCCTTCGGCCCACAAAGCTGTGCTGAACACGTCGCTACCTTAGAACTACTGAGGCTTACCCATAGCCCTCTATTTTTATAAGCTTCATGTGTCCATCCAGGAGTCTCTGTAAAGACCCGAGCATTTCCAACTCCACCACCACCGCCAACAGCCCATTCCATGCACTCACCACTCTCTGCGTTAAAAACTTACCCCGACACCTCCTCTGTACCTACTTCCAAGCAGCTTAAAACTATTCCCTCTCGTGCTAGCCATTTCAGCCCTGGGAAAAAGACTCTGCCTATCCACATGATCAATGCCTCTCATTATCTTGTACACCTCTATCAGGTCACTTCTCATCCTCTGTCGCTCCGAGGAGAAAAGGCCGAGTTCACTCAACCTATTCTCATAAAGCATGCTCCCCAATCCAGGCAACATCCTTGTAAATCTCCTCTGCACCCTCTCTATGGTTTCCACGTCCTTCCTATAGTGAGGCGACCAGAATTGAGCACAGTATTCCAAGTGGGGCCTGACCAGGGTCCTATATAGCTGCAACATTACCTCTTGGCTCTTAAACTCAATCCCACGATTGATGAAGGCCAATACACTGTATGCCTTCTTAACCACAGAGTCAACCTGCACAGCAGCTTTGAGTGTCCTATGGACTTGGACCCCAAGATCCGTCTGACCCTCCACACTGCCAAGAGTCTTACCATTAATATTATATTCTACCATCATATTTGACCTACCAGAATGAACCACCTCACACTTAACTGGGTTGAACTCCATCTGCCACTTCTCAGCCCACTTTTGCATCCTATCAATGTCCCACTGTAACCTCTGACAACCCTCCACACTATCCACAACACCCCCAACCTTTGTGTCATCAGCAAATTTACTAACCCATCCCTCCACTTCCTCATCCAGGTCATTTATAAAAATCACGAAGAGAAGGGGTCCCAGAACAGATCTCTGAGGCACACCACTGGTCACCGGCCTCCACGCAGAATATACCCGTCTACAACCACTCTTTGCCTTCTGTTTGCAAGCCAGTTCTGGATCCACAAAGCAATGTGCCCTTGGATCCCATGCCTCCTTACTTTCTCAATAAGCCTTGCATGGGGTACCTTATTCAAATGCCTTGCTGAAATCCATATACACTACATCTACTGCTCTTCCTTCATCAATGTGTTTAGTTACATCCTCAAAAAATTCAATCAGGCTCATAAGGCACGATCTGTATTTGACAAAGTCATTCTGACTATTCCTAATCATATCATGCCTCTCCAAATGTTCATAAATCCTGCCTTTCAGGATCTTCTCCATCAACTTACCAACCACTGAAGTAAGACTCACTGGCCTATAATTTCCTGGGCTATCTCCACTCCCTTTCTTGAATAAGGGAACAACATCTACAACCCTCCAATCCTCCAGAACCTCTCCCGTCCCCATTGATGATGCAAAGATCATCGCCAGAGGCTCAGCAATCTCCTCCCTCGCTTCCCACAGTAGCCTGGGGTACATCCCGTCCGGTCCCGGTGACTTATCCAACTTGAGGCTTTCCAAAAGCTCCAGCATATCCTCTTCCTTAATATCTACATGCTCAAGCTTTTCAGTCCACTGTAAGTCATCCCTACAATCATCAAGATCCTTTTCCATAGTGAATACTGAAGCAAAGTATTCATTAAGTATCTCTGCTATCTCTTCCGGTTCTGTACACACTTTTCCACTGTCGCACTTGATTGGTCCTATTCTTTCACATCTTATCCTCTTGCTTTCCACGTATTTGTAGAACGCCTTGGGGTCTTCCTGAATCTGTCCGCCAAGGCCTTCTCATGGCCCCTTCTGACTCTCCTAATTTCATTCTTAAGCTCCTTCCTGCTAGCCTTATAATCTTCTAGATCTCTATCATTACCTAGTTTTTTGAACCTTTTGTTTTTCTTTTCTTCTTGATTGGATTTACAACAGCCTTTGTACACCACAGTTCCTGTACCCTACCATCCTTTCCGTCTCATTGGAACATATCTACGCAGAACTCCACGCAAATATCCCCTGAATATTTGCCACATTTCTTCCGTACATTTCCCTGAGAACATTTATTTCCAATTTATGCTTCCAAGGTCCTGCCTGATAGCCTCATATTTCCCCTTACTCCAAATAAATATTTCCCTAACTTGTCTGTTCCTATCCCTTCCAATGCTATGGTAAAGGAGATAGAATTATGACCACTATCTCTAAATTACTCTCCCACTGAGAGACCTGACAAGGTGCATTTCCCAGTACCAGATCAAGTACAGCCTCTCCTCTAAATATTGCGTCAAGAAACGTTCCTGAACACACTAAGAAACTTCACCCCTTCCAAACCCCTCACTCTAGGGTAATGCCAATCAATATTTGGGAAATTAAAACCTCCCACCACAACAACCTTGTTATTATTGCTCCTTTCCAGAATCTGTCTCCCTATCTGCTCCTCGATGTCCCTGTTACCATTGGGTGGTCTATAAAAAAAACACCCAACAGACTTATTGAATCCTTTCTATTCCTAACTTCCACCCACAGAGATTCCGTAGACAATTCCTCCATGACTTCCTCCTTTTCTGCAGCCGTGACTCTATCTCTGATCAACAGTGCCACGCCCCCACCTCTTTTGCCTCCCTCCCTGTCCTTTCTGAAACATCTAAATCCTGGCACTTGAAGTAGCCATTCCTGCCCCTACAACATCCAAGTCTCTGTAATGGCCACGACATCATAGCTCCAAGTGCTGATCCACGCTCTAAGCTCATCCGCTTTATCCATAATACACCTCGCATTAAAATAGACACATCTCAAACCATCGGTCTGAACGCGTCCCTTCTCTATCACCTGCCTATCCTCCCTTTTGCAATGTCTCCAAGCTTTCTCTATTTGTGAGCCAACCTCCCTTTCCTCATTCCCTGTCACAGCCACTGTTGAGCTTGAACACACGCGAGGTCGTGACCCACGCGTCATCCATGTCAGCGCCGGAAGGACATTAACTCCTCGAGCTTGCAAATGGCGGTGGGCTGAAAAGTACGTTTGACATAACATATCTGCTGGCATTCTGGATCAAAGTCAAGGCTGAATATCCTGAGATAGCCACGAAAGCACTGAAAACGTTGCTTCCATTTCCAACATATCTCTGCAATGGATGCAACGAAAACTAAATCGCGGAATAGACTGGACATAAGGAACCCTGTTCGAGTATCGCTGTCTCCCATCACCCCTCGATGTTGCAGGGAAACAAGCCCAGGGCTCCCACTGATTCAGCGATATTGGTGCGTTGCAATGATTTTATATGTTCATACGGGGAAAATATGTGCTGTGTGTTTAATATCCAAACGTTACTTAAAATGTTATGATGCTATTGACTTACTTATATCACCATATAACAATTACAGCGCGGAAACGGGCCATCTCTGCCCTTCTAGTCCGTGCCGAACGCTACTCTCACCTAGTCCCACCGACCTGCACTCAGCCCATAACCCTCCATTCCTTTCCTGTCCATATACCTATCCAATTTTTCTTTAAGTGATAATATCGAACCTGCCTGTACCACTTCTAGTGGAAGTTCGTTCAACACTTACTTCAAGCTCCCCTGTCCTCCCCTGATAATTGACTTATCACTATATTCATGCGAGGAAAATATGCACTGTGTGTTTAATATTAAATTCATTAGATAAACCCTTTTAGAAATGAAATTGAGTGTATTAGCCACTTATCACCTATATTCTGGTCTTGATTAACACGCCCCCCCCCCGAACAGAATCGCCAAAAATGATTTGCAGGGGAAAAAAAAATGGGCAGGTCCGCAAGGATATTGTCAATATTAGACCAGTCCGCAGTGCAAAAAAGGTTGGGGACCCCTGCTCTATGAGACCGAGCGGTAACTTTATAGAGGGGGAGAGAATCGTGAGGGGCTCAGACAGGGTGCATCCTCTCAGTCTTCAAGCTCTCAATCATCTGCACCATCTCCACCAGATTGGGGGTGGGGGTGAGGGGGGGGAGGGCAATGGGCATGCACTTGGCCCAGTTCCTGAAGTCAATGACCTGCTCTTTTGTTTTGCTGCCATTGAGGTAAAGATTGTTTTGACACCGTGCCTCTCGGCTCTCTACCTCCTTCCTGTACCTGTTAGAGTGGAGGGAAAGGCTAGCAGGATGAGGTAATACTGGCTGATGAGGGACAGTTCAGACCCCTGTCAGGAAAAAGATTGAGGACAGAGGACACATTCACATTTTCAGGCCAAGCGTCGACGTGCATGACAAACAGCAAGGGACACAGAGCCCATCCCTGTGGCACATCAGCAGTCAATGTCCTGAATTCTGAAACACAGCCCCTCCCCTGTTTGCTCCTGATCTCCCCCACCGCCCCCCCCCCCCGCCACTGCCCGCTGAGCCCCCCTAGTTGATGAGTTCTCTCTGGTCTGCAACTTCCGAACCAGGTTCTCATTCAATGGCTTATCAAAAAGCCTGTGGAGGAGTGGAAATGTCAAACACCACGATGATGTCACTTTCAGGTTGGAGGATCAACACCTCATATTCAGTCAGAGTAGCCTCCAACTTTATGGCATTAAAATTGAATTCTCTAACTTCTGGTAATTTCCCCCTGCTCTTTTATGCTTCCTCATTCTGGCTCCCTGCTCACCCTTTCTCTTACCCCCACCCCACCTGCCCATCACCTCCCTCTGGTGCCCCTCCTCCCTCCCTTCCACTCATGGTCCACTCTCCTATCAAATTCCTTCTTCAGTCTTTTTCTTTTCTGCCTACCACCTCCTATCTTTTCAATTCGTCCACACCCCACACTCACCTTTCCCCATCACCTGGTCTCACCTGCCAGCTTGGTCTTCTTCCCCCTTTACTTTCAGTCCTGGCGAAGGGTCTCTGACCAAAGTGTTTCTGTTTATTCTCTTCCACAGGTGCTGCCTGAATTTTGTGTACGCTGCTCTTTGACGAATTCCAGCCTTGCCAAGTGTGGACTCACAAAGTGATTTCCAATAGCTTACCTGGCACTGACAATAATTATCTGCCTCATTGCCATTATCCTTCTGGAATACAGAGACCACAGGTAGTCTCTGCTACTCATCTGACACCTCCCCTGTGGCCAGTGAAGATTTATAGATCTGTCAGGGCCCTAGCAAATCGTCAACTCCTCATCCAGTACTGCGGATACATTCACTATCATTTTACCTCCTTTTATAATGATGGGATAAGCTTGCATTTCTTATGCTTTGGGAGCTGGTACAATGGGAGGATCAGTGTTACCTGGGGCTACACACCACATGTGGGTAAATGGGGCCAGTACCGTGGTTAGCTTGGACATGCCAGGCCGAAGTGGCCTGTCCCCGCACTTGACAACACTGTGACTTGATGAGAGAGGTGTATACAATTATAAGATAGAGAAACGATAAGGATTAACTTTATTTGTCACAAACACATTGAAACTTACAGCGTCATTTGCGTCAAATCAGATAATCAGCGAGGTGTGCTGAGCAGTCCGCAGGTATCACCACACATCCAGCACAAACCTAGCATGCCCACATCTTACTAACCGGAACCCGTAATTCTGTGGTATGCGGGAGTAAACCCACCCAGTGACAGGGACAGCTTGCAGACAGCAGCAGGAATTGAACTGGCACTCCCATGACTGCTGATAATAAGAAAGCTTATGATCACAGAGGTGTTGAGGACAAGAGGGTAAAACCTCAATATTATGAGGAAGAGGGTTTGAGGAGGTTTGTGAGGAATTGTCTCATGCTGATGGTGGTAGAATTCAGGAGCAAGTTTCCTGAGGGGAGAGTGGAGGCAGATAAGGTCAAACACTCTGATCAGCAAGGCAGAGATATCCATAAAGCAGCGTGTTTATTCTGCATAGGTAGCTGGTGGTCAGTATGCAGACAGAGGGTGGAAGGCACTGTTTCTGGGCTGTGCCAGTCTATGGCTGTCAGTACATAGTGCCATGTAATGTCATTAGCAAACTGTGTGTTGGGAACTGCCAAGAGCACTGTAAGTGGCTGGAAAGTATTCTCAATGGCGTTCCATCTGACATTGTGCCTGGGATAGTCAAAGGCTTTTTCCCTGGGCTGAAATGTCTCACACAAGAAGGCACAGTTTTAAGGTGCTTGGAAATAGGTACAGAGGAGATGTCAGGGGTAAGTTTTTTCATACAAGGAGTGGTAAGTGCATGGAATGGGCTGCCAGCGATGGTGGTGGTGGTGGATACGATAGGGTCTTTTAAGAGACTCCTGGATGGGTACATGGAGCTTACAAAAATAGAGGGCTATGGGGATCCCGAGGTAATTTATAAAGTAAGAACATGTTCGGCACAGCTTTGTGGGCCGAAGGGCCTGTATTGTGCTGTAGGTTTTCTATGTTTTTATGTCATCAGTGGAGTGTGATAGAGTGCGGCGTAATCAGTGCAGAGCGGCAGTGTGCGGCGTAATCAGTAGAGTGTGAACAAGCGTGTTGTAATCACTGCAGAGTGACAGAGTGTAGTGTAATCACTGCAGAGTGACAGAGTGCACTGTAATCACTGCAGAGCGACAGAGTGCGGTGTAATCACTGCAGAGCGACAGAGTGCGGTGTAATCACTGCAGAGCGACAGAGCGCGGTGTAATCACTGCAGAGCGACAGAGCGTGGTGTAATCACTGCAGAGCGACAGAGTGCGGTGTAATCACTGCAGAGTGACAGAGTGCGGTGTAATCACTGCAGAGTGCTGTGTAATCACTACAGAGTGACAGAGTTTGTTGTAATCACTACAGAGTGACAGAGTGCGGTGTAATCACTACAGAGTGACAGAGTTTGTTGTAATCACTACAGAGTGACAGAGTGCGGTGTAATCACTACAGAGTGACAGAGTGCGGTGTAATCACTACAGAGCGAGAGTGGTGTAATCAGTAGAGTGCGACAGCATACTGTGTAATCCATTTGAGTGGTGAAGTGTAATCAGTAGATTGGGAGTTTCACTTGTACACAGGTCTGACAATGAACCTGAGAGTGGAGAAAAGGCCAGACTCACAGCCGAAGAAGAAGAGGCCCTGTCCCTTAAAGGACGGCATCAGCGCACTGCTCTCCTTCACATCGTGCACGTAGGAGACATAGTGGTTGCTACAGAGAAGCAGGACCTTGTTGTAGTAGCGGATGTGGCTGTCTTTGCTGTGGCCAGTCCCATGCAGTGTGGCGATGGGGTAGATGGTGTAGGGACATGGCACATTGCTGCTCTTGCAGCTTTGAGCATTCAGATGGTAATATGCTGTCCAAACTACCTTGTCAGTGGCATAGAATGAGCTGGTGTACTGGCTGGTCTGGAAGGAGATGGTGGGCGAGGACGGTTGGGTGAAGCTGACCTGATGGACGTACTGGTAACCATTGTAGAAAGAATTTGAGGAGCTGTGGACCGAGCTACTACTGTCGACATGGAGGGGTGCGCTCCACTCTGAGGATGTGTAAATTCGGGGCTCAAGCTCAAGGTCGGACACATGTCTATCTCCGTTCAGCTGTTCCACGGAGACAGAGTGGAACTCAAAGGCTTTCAGGAATCTCTTCAGGAAGAAGCTGTCGTGTTCTTCATAAAGTAAAGACTGCAGCTGGATCTTGGCGAGGTCCTCGGGTGAGATCATATGGAAACGAATTTTATCCATCAGTTCGTGCGTGAGCTCTGTTTTCTTCTTATTGATAATCCAGCTCTCCACAGCTTTGAACAGGGTCAGCTCATTCCAGATGACAAGATCTGACCTCAGCAGCAGGGTGTTGAGCTGATCGTCGCTGAGTTCAAACCACGTTGGAGTTTGGATCAACAACTCACAGTTCCAGGCAAAGAACTCCATGCAGATCTCCTTCAGAAGGGGGTCCTTGACTGCCTCTGCATAGTTGTACAGTTCCAGCTGGTGTTGGAAAGACGGGTCCTGGGGTAGGAGTTTGTAGAAGAGTTTATCGCAGTAATCACGGATAGCAGTCACGCCATAGTCTGAAGCCATTCTGTGGATACACTTCACTGAAGACAGGTTGATGTCAATACTCTTGGTATAAAAATATCTGTGGGAAGAGGTGGAGAAATTGTGTCAGGCTATGGTTCACCAGATAGCAGACACCAGACTATCATGCTACTGTTTTCCACCTCATACCAGACCATCACTCTGTTGTGGTCCATCAGACACCGGACCATCACTCTGCCATTGTCCATCAGACACCAGACCATCACTCTGTTGTGGGCCATCAGACACCGGACCATCACTCTGCCATTGTCCATCAGACACCAGACCATCACTCTGTTGTTGTCCATCAGACACCGGACCATCACTCTGTTGTTGTCCATCAGACACCAGACCATCACTCTGTTGTTGTCCATCAGTCCCCGGACCATCACTCTGCTGTTGTCCATCAGACACCGGACCATCACTCTGTTGTTGTCCATCAGTCTCTAGACCATCACTCTGCCGTTGTCCATCAGACACCGGACCATCACTCTGCTGTTGTCCATCAGACACCAGACCATCACTCTGTTGCTGTCCATCAGTCCCCGGACCATCACTCTGCTGTTGTCAATCAGACACCGGACCATCACTCTGCTGTTGTCCATCAGACAATGGACCATCACTCTGTTGTTGTCCAACAGACACCAGACCATCACTCTGTTGCTGTCCATCAGACAATGGACCATCACTCTGTTGCTGTCCATCAGACAATGGACCATCACTCTGCTGTTGTCAATCAGACACTGGACCATCACTCTGCTGTTGTCCATCAGACAATGGACCATCACTCTGTTGTTGTCCAACAGACACCAGACCATCACTCTGTTGCTGTCCATCAGACTCCAGACCATCACTCTGTTGTTGTCCATCAGTCCCCGGACCATCACTCTGTTGTTGCCCATCAGACAATGGACCATCACTCTGCTGTTGTCCATCAGACACCGGACCATCACTCTGTTGTTGCCCATCAGACAATGGACCATCACTCTGCTGTTGTCCATCAGACACCAGACCATCACTCTGTTGCTGTCCATCAGTCCCCGGACCATCACTCTGCTGTTGTCCATCAGACGATGGACCATCACTCTGCTGTTGTCCATCAGACAATGGACCATCACTCTGCTGTTGTCCATCAGACAATGGACCATCACTCTGCTGTTGTCCATCAGACAATGGACCATCACTCTGCTGTTGTCCATCAGACAATGGACCATCACTCTGTTGTTGTCCATCAGACAATGGACCATCACTCTGCTGTTGTCCATCAGACAATGGACCATCACTCTGCTGTTGTCCATCAGACACCAGACCATCACTCTGCTGTTGTCCAACAGACACCAGACCATCACTCTGTTGTTGTCCATCAGTCCCCGGACCATCACTCTGCTGTTGTCCATCAGACACCAGACCATCACTCTGCTGTTGCCCATCAGACACCGGACCATCACTCTGCTGTTGCCCATCAGTCCCCGGACCATCACTCTGTTGTTGTCCATCAGACACCAGACCATCACTCTGTTGTTGTCCATCAGACAATGGACCATCACTCTGTTGTTGTCCATCAGACACCAGACCATCACTCTGTTGTTGTCCATCAGACACCGGACCATCACTCTGCTGTTGTTCATCAGACACCGGACCATCACTCTGCTGTTGTCCATCAGACAATGGACCATCACTCTGCTGTTGTCCATCAGACAATGGACCATCACCCTGCTGTTGTCCATCAGACACCAGACCATCACTCTGCTGTTGTCCAACAGACACCAGACCATCACTCTGCTGTTGTCCAACAGACACCAGACCATCACTCTGTTGTTGTCCATCAGTCCCCGGACCATCACTCTGCTGTTGTCCATCAGACACCGGACCATCACTCTGCTGTTGCCCATCAGACACCGGACCATCACTCTGTTGTTGTCCATCAGACACCAGACCATCACTCTGTTGTTGTCCATCAGACAATGGACCATCACTCCGTTGTTGTCCATCAGACACCAGACCATCACTCTGTTGTTGTCCATCAGACACCGGACCATCACTCTGCTGTTGTTCATCAGACACCGGAGCATCACTCTGCTGTTGTCCATCAGACAATGGACCATCACTCTGCTGTTGTCCATCAGACAATGGACCATCACTCTGCTGTTGTCCATCAGACAATGGACCATCACTCTGCTGTTGTCCATCAGACAATGGACCATCACTCTGCTGTTGTCCATCAGACACCGGAGCATCACTCTGTTGTTGTCCATCAGACAATGGACCATCACTCTGCTGTTGTCCATCAGACAATGGACCATCACTCTGCTGTTGTCCATCAGACAATGGACCATCACTCTGCTGTTGTCCATCAGACAATGGACCATCACTCTGCTGTTGTCCATCAGACACCGGACCATCACTCTGCTGTTGTCCAACAGACACCAGACCATCACTCTGCTGTTGTCCAACAGACACCAGACCATCACTCTGCTGTTGTCCAACAGACACCAGACCATCACTCTGCTGTTGTCCAACAGACACCAGACCATCACTCTGCTGTTGTCCATCAGACACCAGACCATCACTCTGCTGTTGTCCAACAGACACCAGACCATCACTCTGCTGTTGTCCATCAGACACCGGAGCATCACTCTGCTGTTGTCCATCAGACAATGGACCATCACTCTGCTGTTCTCCATCAGACAATGGACCATCACTCTGCTGTTGTCCATCAGACAATGGACCATCACTCTGCTGTTGTCCATCAGACACCGGACCATCACTCTGCTGTTGTCCATCAGACACCAGACCATCACTCTGCTGTTGTCCAACAGACACCAGACCATCACTCTGCTGTTGTCCATCAGACTACAGACCGACCATCACTCTGTTGTTGTGCACCAGACACCAGACCATCACTCTACTGTTGTCCATCAGTCCCCGGACCATCACTCTGTTGTTGTCCAACAGACACCAGACCATCACTCTGTTGTTGTCCATCAGTCCCCGGACCATCACTCTGCTGTTGTCCATCAGACACCGGACCATCACTCTGCTGTTGTCCATCAGACAATGGACCATCACTCTGTTGTTGTCCATCAGACACCAGACCATCACTCTGCTGTTGTCCATCAGACAATGGACCATCACTCTGTTGTTGTCCATCAGACACCAGACCATCACTCTGCTGTTGTCCATCAGACAATGGACCATCACTCTGCTGTTGTCCATCAGACAATGGACCATCACTCCGTTGTTGTCCATCAGACAATGGACCATCACTCTGCTGTTGTCCATCAGACACCAGACCATCACTCTACTGTTGTCCATCAGACACTGGACCATCACTCTGCTGTTGTCCATCAGACAATGGACCATCACTCTGCTGTTGTCCATCAGACACCAGACCATCACTCTGCTGTTGTCCATCAGACAATGGACCATCACTCCGTTGTTGTCCATCAGACAATGGACCATCACTCTGTTGTTGTCCATCAGACACCAGACCATCACTCTACTGTTGTCCACGCTGGAGATATTGTAATGAGAGATGCAAGATGGCAGACGAACTGAATGCGTATTTTGGAAACATAGAAGCATAGAAAACCTATGGCATAATACAGGCCCTTCACCCACAATGCTGTGCCAAATGTACTTACTTTAGAAACTACCTAGGGTTACCCAAAGCCTCTATTTTTTCAAGTTCCATGTACCTATCCAGGAGTCTCTTAAAATACCCTATCGTATCTGCCTCCACCGTCACTGGCAGCCCATTCCATGCACTCACCACTCTCTGAGTAAAAAACTTACCCGACATCTCCTCTGTACCTACTTCCAAGCACCATAAAACTGTGCCCTCTCATGCCAGCCATTTCAGCCCTGGGGATAAACCTCTGACTATCCACACGATCAATTCCTCTCATCATCTTATACACCTCTATCAGGTCACCTCTCATCCTCCGCGACTCCAAGGAGAAAAGGCCAAGTTCACTCAACCTATTCTCATAAGGCATGCTCCCCAATCCAGGCAACATCCTTATAGATCTCCTCCGCACACTTTCTATAGTTTCCACATCCTTCCTGTAGTGAGGTGACCAGAACTGAGCACAGTACCCCAAGAAGCATCTGACTAGGGTCCTATATAGCTGTAACAGTACCTCTCTGCTCTTAAACTCAATCCCACGATTGATGAAGGCTGATGCACAGTACATCTTCTTAACCACAGAGTCAACCTGTGCAGCACCTTTGAGCGTCCAATGGACTCAGACCCCAAGATCCCTCTGATCCTCCTGTTACGTACACGCAACCCTGTAAAAGCACCAGCAGCAAAGGACCACACCTGGAGTCAGATCTTATGGTTAACAATCACTTGCCCATAAGGATATTGGTCCCCCTGGGTGGGTGTAACCCATCCCTTTTGTACAGGTCATACCTTCCCCAGAAAAGATCCCAGTGATCCGTAAATCTGAACCAATGCCCTTGCACCAGTTCCTCACCCACACATTCATCTGCAAAACTATCCTATTCTTACACTTATTGTTGTGAGGCAATCCAACATTCTTTTTCAGCTTTCTACCTAACTCCCTAAAATCTCTCTCGAGGACCTCCTCACCTGTCCTACCTCTGTCATTAGTTCAAGATGTACAAGGCCTCTGGCTACTCTCCCTCCCCCTTTAGAATGCCATGCACCCGATACTAGAAATCCCCGACCTGAGCACCTGGGAGGCTTCATATTATCCGAGTGCCTCTATCTTGCACACATAATCTCATCTCTGTTCCTCTGATTATCAGTGTCTTATCACCGGTGTGATCATCTTCACCTCTCTTCTCTTCTGAGCCACAGCTCCAGACTCAGTGCCAGAGACCTGGTTGCTGTGTTCTCCCGGGATAGGTTGTCCCCTCAACAATTTCTAAAGTGGTATACTTACTATCGAGGGCAACAGCGACAGGGGTATTCCGCACTGGCTGCCCACTTACCTTCCTTCTCCAGACAGTCGCCCAGTTACATGTTCCCTGTAACCTAGGGCCGACTACCTGCCTGTAGCTCCTATCGATCACCTCCTCACTGTCCTGTATGAGCTGAAAGTCAAGGAGTAGCAGCTCCATACGTTCTCTGAGGAGCTGCAGCTCAGAGCAACTGATGCAGACATGGTTATCAGGGAGGCTGCGAGTCTCCCAGGATTCCAACATCAGATCAAATGTCAAGAAGGCTGAAAATAAGACCATAACACCATAAGACAGAGGAGCAGAATTAGGCGATTAGGCCGTTAGGCCCACAGAGACTGCTCCACCATTCCACCATGGCTGACCCTTATTTTCCCCTCCTCAACCTCATTTCATGCTGCATATCAATGATTTAGATGATGGAATGGATGGCTTTGTGCCAAGTTTGCAGATGATATGAAGATTGATGGAGGGGCAGGTGGTGTTGAGGAAACAGGTAGGATGCAGAGGGACTTAGACAGATTAGGAGAATGGGCAAGAAAGTGGCAAATGAAATACAATGTTGGAAAATGCATGGTCATGCACTTTGGTAGTAGAAATAAATGTGCAACTATTTTCTAAATGGGGAGAAAATCCAGGAATCTGAGATGCAGAGGGACTTGGGAGTCCTTGTGCAGAACATCGTGAAGGTTAACTTGCAGGCTGAGTCAGTGGTGAGGAAGGCAAATGCCATGTTAGCATTCATTTCAAGAGGTCTAGAATACAAGAGCAGGGATGTGATGCTGAGGCTTTATAAGGCACTGGTGAGGCCTCACCTTGAGTATTGTCAACAGTTTTGGGCCTCTCATCTTAGAAAAGATGTGCTGGCAGTGGAGAGGGTTCAGAGGAGGTTCACAAGGATGATCCTAGGAATGAAAGTGTTGTCACACTAGGAACATTTGATGGCTCTGGGTCTGTCCTCACTGGAATTCAAAAGGATGAGGGGGATCTCATTGAAACTTCTCGAATGTTGAAAGGCCTAGACAGGGTGGATGTGGCAAGGATGTTTCCCATGGTGGGAGAGTTTAGGACAAGAGGGCACAGCCTCAGGAGAGGGGCATCCTTTCAAAACAGTGATACGGAAAAATTTCTTTAGCCAACGGGTGGTGAATTTATGGTATGGTAGAATGCAGGAACCGTGGTGTACAAAGGCTGTAATAAATCTAGTCCAGAAGAAAAGAAATGCTTACAAAAGGTTCAGAGAGCTAGGTAATGTTAGAGATCTAGAAGATTATAAGGCTAACAGGAAGGAGTTTAAGAAGGAAATTAGGAAAGCCAGAAGGGGCCATGAGAAGGCCTTGGTGGGCAGGATTAAGGAAAACTCTAAGGCATTCTTCAAGTATGTGAAGAGCAAGAGGATAAGATGTGAAAGAATAGGACCTATCAAGTGTGACAGTGGGAAGGTGTGTATGGAACCAGAGGAAATAGCAGAGGTACTTAATGAATACTTTACTTCAGTATTCACTATGGAAAAGGATCTTGGTGATTGTAGTGATGATTTGCAGCAGACTGAAAAGCTTGAGCATGTAGATATTAAGAAAGAGGATGTGCTGGAGTTTTTGGAAAGCATCAAGTCAGATAAGCCACTGGGAACGGAACCAGATATACCCCAGGCTACTGTGGAAGGCAAGGGAGGAGATGGCTGAGCCTCTGCCGATGATCTTTGCATCATCAGTGGGGACAGGAGAGGTACCGAAGGATTGAAGGGTTGCGGATGTTGTTCCTTTATTCAAGAAAGGGAGAAGATATAGCCCAGGAAATTATAGACCACAGAGTCTTACTTCAGTGATTGGTAAGTTGATGGAGAACATCCTGAGAGGCAGGATTTATGAACATTTGGAGAGGTATGATATAATTAGGAATAGTCAGTATGGCTTTGTCAAGGGCAGGTCATGCCTTATGAGCCTGATTGAATTTTTCGAGGATGTGACTAAGCACATTGATGAAGGAAGAGCAGTAGATGTAGTGTATATGGATTTCAGCAAGGCATTTTATAAGGTACCCAATGCAAGGCCTTTGATGCCATGTCTAATCAAGCTTCGCCTTAAATACACCCAATGACCTGGCTTCCACAGCTGCATGATACAACGAATGCCATAAATTCACCACTTTCTGGCTAAAGAAATTTTTCCACATCTCTGTTTTATATGGACACCCTTCTATACTGAGGCTGTGCCTTCTTCTCCTAGACTCCCCCACCATGGGAAACATCCTTTCCACATCAAAAGGTTTCGGTAATATCCTCTCTCATCCAACAAGTACGGACCAGGAGCCATCAAATATGGCTTGTATGATAACCCTTTCATTCCCAGAATCATCCTTGTGAACCTCCTCTGGACCCTCTCCAATCCTAGCACATCTTTTCTAAGATGAGGAGCCCAAAACTGTTCACAATACTCAAATTGAGGCCTCACCAGTGCCTTATAAAGCCTCAGCATCAAATTCCTGCTCTCACATTCAACTCTTGATATGAATGCAAGGATGCAGTTTTCTTCCTTACCACCTACTCAACCTTCAAGTTAACTTTTAGGGTGTTCTGCACAATGACTCCCAAGTCTCTTAGTATCTCACATTTTTGCATGCTCTCCCCAGTTAGAAAATAGTCTGCACATTTATTTCTACTACCAAAATGCATTACCATGCATTTTCCAACATTGTATTTCATTTGCCACTTCCTTGCCCATTAGCCTCTTCTGTTTAAGTCCTTCTGCAGCCTACCTGTTTCCTCAACACTATCCTTCCACCAATCTTTCTATCATCTGCAAACTTGGCAACAAAGCCATCTATTCCATCATCTCAATCATTGATATACAGCGTAAAAAGAAACGGCCCCAACACCAACCCCTGCGGAATACCCCTAGTCACTGACAGCCAATCAGAAAAGGATCCTTTTATTCCCACTCGCTGCCTCCTACCAATTAGCCAATGCTCTAACCATGTTAGTAACTTTCCTGTAATACCATGGGCTCTCAACTTGGGAAGCAGCCTGTGTGGCACCTTGTCAAAGGCCTTCTGAAGTCCAAATATACAACATCTACTTAAGGCATCCGTTAGTCTTGCGAGACCATGGATCTGTGCCTGGAAAATCTTCACTCTCCAGGGCGCAGGCCTGGGCAAGGTTGTATGGAAGACCAGCAATTGCCCATGCTGCAAGTCTCCCCTCTCCACGACACCAATGTTGTCCAAGGGAAGGGCACTAGGACCCATATAGCTCGGAACTAGTGTCGTCGCAGAGCAATGTGTGGTTAAGTGCCTTGCTCAAGGACACAACACGTTCCCTCGGCTGGGGCTCGAACTCACGACCTTCAGGTAGCTAGTCCAATGCATTAACCACTTGGCCACTTGCCCACACAACTACATCCCCTTTATCTATCCTTCATGTAATCTCCTCAAATAATTCCAACAGATTTGTCAGGCAAGATTTTCCCTTAAGGAAAGCATGCTGACCTTGTCCTGTGACACCAAGTACTCCATAACCTCATCCTTAACAATTGACTCCAACATTTTTCCAACCACTGAGGTTAGGCTAACTGGTCTATAATTTCCTTTCTGCTACCTTCCTCCTTTCTTAAAGAATGGAGTCCAGTGATTTTAGAAAGATCATTACCAATGCCTCTTCAATCTCTCCTGCTACCTCTTTCAGAACCCTAGGGTGGGATTCATCTAGTCCAGGTGACTTATGTAGCTTTAGGTATCTGCACCCACTTCTCTTCCTTCACACACTACAACATCTGGCACACTGCTAGTGTCTTCCACAGTGAAGACTGATGCAAAATACTCAGTTCGTTCATCGGCCATCTCCTTCTCCCCTGTTATCATTTCTCCTGCCTCATTTTCTAGAAAATCGTAGTTACTATCCACTTTGATATTGCTTGCTAGCTTGCTTTCATATTTCATCTTTTCCCTTCTAATGACTTTTTTAGTTGCTCTCTGTAGGTTTTTAAAAGCTTCTCAATCATCTATCTTCCCACTACTTTTTGCTTTGTCGTATGCCCTCTTTTGCTTTTACGTTAGCTTTGACTTCCCTTGTCAGCCATGGTTGTAGACATCTCACACAAAGAACATAACACAACCCTTGGAATCATTCTCACTGAACTAACTGTATCCCAACAGGCTAGGAATGAAAAAAAAAGAAAAAGAGAAACTTACCGGATACTTACCTTGCCCAAGCCAGATCTCACCAAAGAACCCAGGCCACCCTAAAACTAGCCCACTCACAACAAAGGCCGTCGCAAGAATCAAATCAAATCAAATTCATGTTTGATGGCTGCTCCACTTGTGCCTGCCTTATCTTTAATCATCCTTCCTAATGAATCTCGCTCAGTGATTGATCGCAGTCCAACTCCGTAAAACTGCGCTGCATGTATCCTTAGGGACAGTGAAGGACACCACATCCTCCTGCACCCAGGGGAACAGTGATGGACACTGCTCCATTCCTGTACCCAGGGGGACAGTGATGGACACTGCTCCATTCCTGTACCCAGGGGGACAGTGACAGACACTGCTCCATTCCTGTACCCAGGGGAACAGTGATGGACACCACATCCTCCTGCACCCAGGGGGACAGTGACAGACATTGCTCCATTCCTGTACCCAGGGGGACAGTGATGGACACTGCTCCATTCCTGTACCCAGGGGAACAGTGATGGACACTGCTCCATTCCTGTACCCAGGGGGACAGTGATGGACACTGCTCCATTCCTGTACCCAGGGGGACAGTGACGGACACCACATCCCTCCTGCACCCAGGGGGACAGTGACGGACACTGCTCCATTCCTGTACCCAGGGGGACAGTGACGGACACCACATTCTCCTGTACTCAGGGGGACAGTGACGGACACCACATCCCTCCTGCACCCAGGGGGACAGTGACAGACACTGCTCCATTCCTACACCCAGGAGGACAGTGATGGACACCACATCCTCCTGCACCCAGGGGGACAGTGACAGACACTGCTCCATTCCTGCACCCAGGGGAACAGTGATGGACACTGCTCCATTCCTGTACCTAGGGGGACAGTGACGGACACCACATCCTCCTGCACCCAGGGGGACAGTGACAGACACTGCTCCATTCCTGTACCCAGGGGGACAGTGACGGGCACCACTCCCTTCCTGAACCCAGCGGTGATGGTCGGTGGAGAACGGCTCACTTCCTGAACATAAGAGAATGGTGAGTGGACACCGTGCACCCGTGGAGACAGTGGGTGGGGACCACTCCTTCTGCACATACACTGCCTTACCTCATCACACTCCTCCCGGTCCCAGTGGGTTCACGCCGCCTCCTTCCTGCACCCAGCATGTGCTCCCTCCACACAGACACTAATCTTCTTGCACCCAAGGGAACGTTAGGAGCTGGGCACCTGGGGATGAACGTCTGTTGGACGACACGGGTCAAGGTCTGGGCAGCGGGCAGGAAGTGGTGACAAGGTCAAACTCCGATCAGCAGCCATCTATCTGATTGATTTCTTTAGAAATACGGCTCGAAGCATGCCTTTTCAGCCCAGCAACACACTGATTTAACCCCTGGGCTCATCCCAGGACAATTTGAAATTATCAATTAACCTGCTCATAATATGATTGAATTCAAACTACAGTTTGAGAGGGAGAAGCATAAGTCACATGTATCAGTATTGCAATGGAATAAAGGGAATTACAGAGGCATGAGAGAGGAGCTTGCCCAGGTGGATTGGAGGAAGATACTGGTGGAGATGATGGCAGAGCAGAGATGGCTGAAGTTTACGGGAATAATTCACAAGGTGCAGGATAGGTATGTCCCACAGGAGAAGTAGTTCTCAAATGGCAGGGGTAGGCAACTGTGACTTACAAAGGAAATTAGGGACTGCATAATAGCCAAGGGAAGGGCATATAACGTAGCAAAAGTGAGAGGGAAGTTGGATGATTGGGAAGTTTTTAAAATGATTGGGGGTGGGAGAGGGTGAGGGTAACCATTCCCTCAGGCCATTCCTTGGGACCCCCTCACTGGGTCCCAGTGTAAGGAGACACCCTCCATTGCCGGGGCCTCACTCAGAAAGACAGACGGAAGTGGATCTCCCTACCTGATGAAGTTCTCGACGTAACGCAGACACTCTTGTCTGACTGTGATCTGGACACCGCTGGTCCTGTTCGCGCTAATGAGGTTTCCGTCGTTGCTCAGACCCAGGATGAGGCGATGGGCACACAAGTGTAGCTTCACAGGGCCTTTGCTCGCTGTCTGCACCAGGATCTTCACCTGGCAGTTTTTCTGGCTCAGGTACAACTTGTTGAGGGATTGGTGCAGATCGGATATCTGGTCCAGGCGATAAGTTGGCAGCTCCCCCGCCTGTCCTGTCAAGTCCAATGTGACCCCATCATACTTAGTCACAGACCAGCATTTCCACCTCCCAACCTGGGCCCCCACCCGTCTGTCCCATCCATATCCCCTCCCCTCCCCAGGAGTTACAGCAACCTCTAACATCTCCTGGTACACTTTCCCCTGTTCCCTTTCCCACCTTGCTCCCCCAGGCTGGTGCTCACGGGGGTCACATCAAACTCCAGCATCCTCTGACACCCCTCCCCGCCATTTCCACCCCCTCCCCTCGGGCTGGTGCTCACGGGATCACTGAGAAACCCGGCATCCTCTGACACCCCTCCCCACAATTCTCACAACCCTCCCCATTCACGGGCTGGTGCTCACGGGGGTCACATCGAACTCCAGCATCCTCTGAGTGTTGGCAGTCGTGGATCTTCCAGCCTTTGGTCTTGCAGTCGGCGAGAGAGGTCTCGGTTCCAGTACAGAATACATCATCCAGCAGGATTGGGCCTGACCCTGGGAGAGAGGCAGATAACAGTCAGCACAGCCCCAGGGACACCCCGGTCCACAGGCATCGAGACCGCGCCACACAACAATCACTGATTAGAGTGACTGAGACCTGAGAGAGACTGGTGGCGTTCCACAGGGGTCAGTGCCAGGCCCCGCCATTTGTAGGGTATGTAGACAAGTTCGATTTTGAACGTAGGAAGCAGGGTCAGTATGTTGACACACTGGAGCTAAGTGTGGAAGATGAGATTATTACAGATGGGCTGAATGGCCTGTTGCCTGCTGTGTGACTCCAGAGAGACACCCACAAGAAGACAGAGCCCTGCAGGGTCGTCACTCCCTCACCCTGAGGGACCTCACCCTACCCATCTGCATATACAGCACACGTCCACGTATATAATCCTGAGGGATCTCATCTCCTGGGTACCGGCCCACGTTGAATCTCGCTCTCCTCGCATATGCACCCATGTATATAACTCACATTCTATAGATATTCTGCACCTCACATAACCCCCACCTCCTTTTACACACAAAGATACAAACCAGGGCAGCTGCCCATCTAACATAGTCATACTTTATTGATCCCAGGGGAAATTGGTTTTCGTTACAGTTGCACCATAAATAATAAATAGTAATAAAACCATAAATAGTTAAATAGTAATATGTAAATTATGCCAGTAAATTATGAAATAAATCCAGGACCAGCCTATTGGCTCAGGGTGTCTGACCCTCCAAGGGAGGAGTTGTAAAGTTTGATGGCCACAGGCAGGAATGACTTCCTATGACGCTCTGTGTTGCATCTCGGTGGAATGAGTCTCTGGCTGAATGTACTCCTGTGCCCACCCAGTACATTATGTAGTGGATGGGAGACATTGTCCAAGATGGCATGCAACTTAGGCAGCATCCTCTTTTCAGACACCACCGTCAGAGAGTCCAGTTCCACCCCCACAACATCACTGGCCTTACGAATGAGTTTGTTGATTCTGTTGGTGTCTGCCATCCTCAGCCTGCTGCCCCAGCACACAACAGCAAACATGATCGCACTGGCCACCACAGACTCGTAGAACATCCTCAGCATCGTCCGGCTGTATCCCACCCTAACCTATCCCACTGTAACAGTGACATGCCTCACTGTAGGGAAGTTTGCAGTAACTGGTGGGATTTTGGGAACATTGGTATACAGAAGGATGTTGGGGCCAAGGCCACAACTTGCTGAATGTGGCAATAGAATGGCAACGAAGGCACATAAACACACTTGCCCTTTTTGGTTGGCACACTGAAGTTATGTTACACCTACGAAAAACTTTGGTTTTGGAGTCGTGTGTGCAATTCTGGTCACCCCTTTACAGGAAGGGTATCAAGTCTTTGGAGAGGATGCCAAAGTGTTTCACCGGAGTGCAGTCTAGGTTAGAGGGTATGAGTTATAAGGAGACACTGGACAAATTTGGGTTGTTTACTCCAGAACAGAAATGGCTGAAGGGAGATCTGATAATCATCTGTTTATCAGGTTATAAGTAGGATGGACAGTCAGAGTTTCTTTCCCAGGAGAATGTCCAATACTCCAGATCACAGGTTGAAGGTGATAGAGGGAAGTCTAAAGGTCATGTGTGATGCAAGTTCTTCCACACAGAGTGGTAGGTGAGACCGTAAAGTCATTCAGTTGTACAGAACAGAATCACCTCATCCATGTCAACCATCTTTACTAGTCCCATTCCCAGCATTATCTCCAAATCCCTGTGTCCTGTGCATTCCAGAACATATCCAGATACTGTTACCGTCCCTGCCTCCACAGGCAGCACGTGCCACATCCAAATTATTGTGTGTGAAACATTTATCCCCTAGAACCCCTTTAAACCTCCTCCCCCTCGCCCAGACCAGAACAATCTTCTGCACAATCTCCAGCATTATCACATCCTTCCTTCAGTGAAACATACAAAACCCACAGCACAATACAGGCCCTTCGGCCCACAAAGTTGTGCCGAACATGTCCCTACTTTAGAAATTACTAGGCTTACCTACAGTCCTCTATTTTACCAAGCTCCATGTACCTATCTAAAAGTCTCTTAAAAGACCCTATCCTATCCGCCTCCACCACCGTTGCTGGCAGCCCATTCCACGCACTCACCAGTCTGAGTAAAATACTTACCCCTGACATCTCCTCTGTACCTACTCCCCAGCACCTTAAACATGTGTCCTCTTGTGGCAACCTTTTCAGCCCTGGGAAAAAGCCTCTGACTATCCACACGATCAATGCCTCTCATCATTTTATACACCTCTATCAGGTCACCTCACATCCTCCGTCGCTCCAAGGAGAAAAGGCCAAGTTCACTCAACCTATTCTCATAAGGCATGCTCCCCAATCCAGGCAACATCCTTGTAAATCTTCTCTGCACCTTTTCTGTGGCTTCCACATCCTTCCAATAGTGAGGCGACCAGAACTGAGCACAGTACTACAAGTGGGGTCTGACCAGGGTCCTATATAGCTGCAATATTACCTCCTGGCTTCTGAATTCAATCCCACAATTGATGAAGGCCAATGTATTTTATGCTTTCTTAACCACAGAGTCAACCTGTGTAGCAGCTTTGAGTGTCCTATGGACTTGGACCCCAAGATCCCTCTGATCCTCCACACTGCCAAGAGTCTTACCGTTAATACTATATTCTGCCATCATATTTGACCTACCAAAATGAACCAGCTCACACTTATCCGGGTTGAACGCCATCTGCCACTTCTCAGCACAGTTCTGCATCCTATCAATGTCCCGCTGTAACCTCTGACAGCCCTCCACACTATCCACAACACCCACAACCTTTGTGTCATCAGCAAATTTACTAACCCATCCCTCCACTTCCTCATCCAGGTAATTTATAAAAATCACAAAGAGTGGGGGTCCCCAAACAGATCCCTGAGGCACACCACTGGTCACCGGCCTCCATGCAGAATATGACCCGTCTACAAACACTCTTTGCCTCCTGTGGGCAAGCCAGTTCTGGATCCACAAAGCAATGTCCCCTTGGAGGTGAATGGAACTGCACATGGTATTCCCAGTGTGCTCAAACCAACGTTTTATATGGCTGCAGCATAATTTACAAATTGTTACACTCACTTCCTCAGCTCATTTTTTTTTACACCTAATTTATTTTGTAATTTTCTGTCTTTACACTGTCCTGTTGCATGTAAGAAAGTGACAGTACTGTGGTGAGCATTCAGTGACAGACAAGGAAGCTTGTTAACCTCAGCGACAGTTTTACTGTGATTAACACAAAAGCAGACCGGCCGCTATGACTCAGAGAGGGAACAGCTCAGTCTCATACAGACGGCTGAGGTGATTACTACACACCCCCGTTACGGTTAGGGTGGCCCACAAATACACAAGCGAATAATTGAATAACCCAAGCTAAAATGTAACAGTAAATGAACTGGAACTTCCCACCATATTCCCACGAAAGCATTTGAACAAAGAACAATAAACAATGCAGGTTATTAGAAATGCAGGGGTGGGTTGTCGACCACGTCCCCTCCACACACCTCACCTCCACCCTGGAGTGTCACAATACGTTTGATTCTGTTTGTCTTGAGGAATGAGGCAGGGCAGGTAACTAAGATGGCAGTCACAGGGCACTTTGGCTTTAGTGACCATAATTCTATTAGTTTTATGAGCGTGATGCAAAAGGATAGGCCAGCTCCACAGGTTAGGATCCTAAACTGCGGCAGGGTTAACTTTGAGGGAATTATGCAAGATCTAGAAAATCGATTGGGTGAGGCTGTTTGAAGGGGAAGGAACGAATGGCAAGTAGGAGGATTTTAAGAGTGTGATTAACTGCAGGAGATTCCGTAGATGCTGGAATTCCAGAGCGACACACACACAGTGCTGGAGGAACAAGCAAGTCGGGCAGCATCGATGGAGAGGAATTAATAGTCAGCACTTCAGGCTGAGGCCCTTCCTTACAGTCTTGAAGAAGGGTCTCTCCATAGATGCTGCCTGACCTGCTGAGTTCCTCCAGAATTTTGTGTGTGTTTTCAAGAATCTGATTTAAGTGTCCAGGAACAGCATGGTCCTGTCATGGTGAAGGATAAACCTGACGAGTTTTGAGAACGATGAAAGAAATTGAGGCTCTGGTCAAGGATAAAAAGCATATATTATGTTTAAGTGGTTGAGGATGAGTGAATTCCTTTCAAAAGAACAAACACGCACTTCAAAGAGAAATCAGGAGAGTAAAGAGAGCATATGAGATGGATCTTCCAGGTGAGGGTAAGGAAAATCCCAAGAGTGAAAGGGAGGCAGTGGAGTGAGTAGGTTCTCTTAGAAATCAGCAGGTCTGCCGTGGCCCAGGTGGATGGTAGTTTGCAGGGTAGGGAGTCCAAAGCTAGGGGCAAAGATCTAGCGTGAGAGGGGAAAGGCTTAAAAGGAGCCCGAGGGCAACTTTTTCATGCAGAGGATACCGGGTATATGGAGCAAGTTGCCAGAAGATGTGATTGACGCAGCTACAGTAGTTTCAGTTAAGAATCACTTGATTCTTAAGATTATAGCTGGGAGCTGAACGTCCAAGGATGCACAATGTATCAAAAGTATAGATGCGTAGCAGATAAATGCGTGGCTGAGAAGCTGGTGCAGGGGGCAGGGCTTCAGATCCTTGGGATCTCTTCTGGGGGAGGTAGCGTGCAGTCAGTGTATCAGTACATTAAGCATGCAAGTACAGTACTCAGGTGTTGTATCTGAATGCATGGAGTATAAGAAATAAGGTGGATGATCTTGTTGCACTTTTACAGATTGCCAGATATGATATTGTGGCCATCACTGAACCGTGCCTGAGGGATGGGTGTAGTTCGGAGCTGAATATCCAAGATCGTCGTTGGCCAGATTTGGGAACAGCTTCTTTCCAACTGTGATAAGACTGCTGAACGGATCCTGACCCGGATCTGGGCCGTACCCTCCAAATATCCAGACCCGCCTCTCGGTTTTTTTTGCACTACTTTACTTTCCATTTTTCTATTTTCTATTTATGATTTATAATTTAATTGTTTAATATTTACTAATTCTTACTATTTTTAATATTTAATATTTGTAATCCAGGGAGTGCGAAGTGCAGAATCAAATATCGCTGTGATGATTGTACGTTCTAGTATCAACTATTTGGCGACAATAAAGTATGAAGTATAAAGTTACACATTATATCGGAGGGATAGGAAGGTAGGCAGAGGGGGTGGCGTGGCTCTGCTGGTAAAGAATGGCATCAAATCAGTAGAAAAATGTGACATAGGATCAGAAGATGTTGAATCCTTGTGGGTTGAGTTAAGAAACTGCAAGAGTAAAAGGACCCTGATGGCAGTTATATACAGACTTCCCAACGGTGGCTGGGACGTGGACCACAGGTTACAACAGGAAATAGAAAAGATGTCAAAAGGGCAATGTTATGGTAGCTATGGGAGATTTTAACATGCAGGTCGATTGGGAAAATCAGGTTGATAATGGATCTCAAGAGAGTGAGTTTGTTGAATGCTAAGAGATGGCCTTTTAGAGCAGTTTGTCGTTGAGCCTACAAGGGGATCAGCTATACTGGATTGGGTGTAATGTAATGAACCAGAGGTGATTAGGGAGCTTAAGGTAAAAGAATCCTTAGGAACCAGTGATCACAATATGATTGTGTTCAACTTGAAATTTGACAGGAAGAAAGTAAAGTCTGATGTAGCAGTATTTCAGTGGAGTAAGGGAAATTACAGTGGTATGAGAGAGGAGTTGGCCAAAGTAAATTGGAAGGAGCTGCTGTCTGGGATGTCAGCAGAGCAGCAATGGTGTGAGTTTCTGGGAAAAATGAGGAAGGTGCAGGACATGTGTATTCCAAAAATGAAGAAATACTCAAATGGTAAAATAGTACAACTGTGGCTGACACAGGAAGTCAAAGCTATTGTAAAAGCAAAAGAAAGGGCATACAACGAAACAAAAATTAGTTGAAGATAGAGGATTGGGAAGTTTTTAAAAACCTACAGAGAACAACTAAAAGAATCATCAGAAGGGAAAATATGAAATATGAAAGCAAGCTAGCAAATAATATCAAAGTGGATAGTAAAAGCTTTTTCAAGTATGTAAAAAAGAGAGATGAGAGTGGATATAGGACCACTAGAAAATAAGGCAGGAGAAATAATAATAGGGGACAAGGAGATGGCAGAAGAACTAAATGAGTATTCTGCATCAGTCTTCGCTGTGGAAGACACTAGCAGTGTGCCAGATGTTGTAGTGTGTGAAGGAAGAGAAGTGGGTGCAGTTACTATTACACCCTAAAAATTAACTTGCAGGTTGGATCGGCGGTGACGAAGACAAATACAAAAAGTTGAAAGATCTAAAAGTATGTAAGTCACCCGGACCAGAGGAACTGCATCCCAGGGTCCTGAAAGAGGAAGCGTTAGAGATTAGAAATGATCTTTCAAAAATCATTGGACTCTGGCATGGTGTCAGAGGATTGGAAAATTGCAAATATCACTCCACTCTTTAAAGAAAGGAGGAAGACAGCAGAAAGGAAATTATAGACCAGTTAGCCTGACCTCAGAGGTTGGGAGGATGTTAGAGTCAATTGTTAAGGATGAGGTGATGGAGTACTTGGTGACACAGGACAAGATAGTACATAGTCAGCATGGTTTCCTTAGGGAAAATCCTTCCTGAAGAACCTGTTGGAATTCTTTGAGGAGATTACAAGTAGGATAGATAAAGGGGATGCAGTGGATGTTGTATATTTGGACTTTCAGAAGGCCTTTGACAAGGTGCCACACATGAGGCTGCTTACCAAATTAAGAGCCCATGGTATTACAGGAAAGTTACTAACATAGTTAGAGCATTGGCTGATTGGTAGGAGGCAGCAATTGGGAATCACAAGGATGATTCCAGGAATGAAAGGGTTATCATACGAGGAACGTTGTATGTTTCTGGGTCTGTATTCACTGGAATTTAGAAAGATGAGGGGGGATCTCATTGAAATTTCTCGAATGTTGAAAGGCCTAGACAGAGTAGATGTGGAAAGGATGTTTCCCATGGTGGGAGAGTCTAGGAAAAGAGGGCACAGCCTCAGGATAGAGGGGCATCCTTTCAAAACAGAGATACAGAGAGATTTCTTTAGCCAAAGGGTAGTGAACTTGTGGAATTTGTTGCCACTTGCAGCTGTGGAGGCCAGGTCATTGGGTGTATTTAAGGCAGCGATTGATAGGTTCTTGATTGGATATGGCATCAAAGGTTATGGGATGAAGGCCGGGAACTGGGGCTGAGGAGGGGAGAGAAAAAGGATCAGCTATGGTCGAATGGAGGAGCAGACTCGATGGGCTAGATGGCCTAATTCTGCTCCTATGTCTTATGGACTTATGATAGGCAGGAAGGCAGGAAGGGAGAGGCTGTGGAATGGCTCTGTTGGTGAAAAATAAAATTAAATCATTGGAAAGAGATGACATGGGGTTGAAAGGTGTTGACTTGTTGTGGATAGAGCTAAGGAATTATAAGGGGAAAAAGACCCTACTGGGAGTTATGTACAGACCTCCAAATAATAGTAAGGGCGTGGTCTACAAGTTACAACGGAAGATAGAAAATATATGCAAAATGAGTAATGTTACAATAGTCATGGGAGATTTCAATATGCAGGTAGATTGGGAAAACATGGTATTGTGGGGTTCCAAGTGAGGAAATTTCTAGTAGGCCTACGAGATGGATTTTTAGAGCAGGTTGTGGTTGAGCCCACTAGGGGATTAACTATTCTGGATGGGGTGTTGTGCAATGAACCGGAATTGATAAGAAAGCTTAAGGTAAAAGAAGCCCAAGAGGAAAGTGATCACAATATGATTAACTTCATCCTGAAATCTGAGAATAAGAGCTGAAGTCAGATGTATCAGTATTACATGGAGTAAAGGAAATTCCCAAGAAGGCAAATGTAAAGGAATGTTCAAATTACCGAACAATTTCACTAATTTCACTTGCTCACAAGGTCATGCTAAAGATCATGCAAGCAAGACTCCAGCAATATATGGAATAAGAACTGCCGGACGTACAAGCTGGTTTTAGAAGCGGCAGGGGCACCAGAGACTAAATTGCTGACCTACCCTGGATAATGGAGAAATCAAGGGAATTCCAGAAAAGTATTCATCTAGCTTTTGTTGACTATTGTAATGCCTTCGACAGTGTGGACCATGATAAACTACGGCAAATCCTTAAGGAAATGGGGCACCTGAATGCCTGATCTGCCTTGTGAGAAACTTGTACAAAGATCAAGAAGCAACAGTTGGAACTGAACACAAACAGGTTCAAGATTGTGTAAGGAGTATGACAAGGCTGCATACTGTCACCCTACTTATTTAATCTATATGCTGAATACGTCATGAGAATGCTGCTCTAATGTTGAAATCCAAATTGCCGGATGAAATATTAACCACCTCAGATATGCAGATGATACTACTCTAATGGCTGAAAGTGAGGAGGATCTGAGGAAGCTTCTAATCAAAGTGAAAGAAGAAAGTGCAAAAGCTGGCTAGTTGCCCAATATTAAGAAAACCAAGATTATGTCGACCAGCCCTGTTAACTCCGTGGTAATAAATGGAAAGGAAGTGGAAGCAGTGACGGATTTTGTCTTCCTCGGTTCAAAGATTTCTACAGATGGTAACTGCAGCCATGAAATTAAACACACTTACTTCTGGGGAGGTCAGCAATGACAAATTTAGATAAAATACTGAAGAGCAGAGACATAACATTGTCCTCAAAGATACGTATAGTCATTTCTATGGTATTTCAGTTGTGATGTGTGGCTGTGAGAGCTGGACTATCAGTGAGGTTGAATACAGAAGTTAACGCCTCTGAACTTGGATGTTGGAGGAAAGTGTTAAGAGCTCGTTGGACAGCAAGAAGATCCAACAAGTCAATACTTGAAGAAATATAGCCAGACTGCTCACTACAAGGCTTGGCTATGAGACAAAAGCTCAGATATTTTGGCACACCATGAGAATACGGGATTCCTTGGTGAAGACTCATGTTAGGTAAACATAAGCACACAAGAAAATAAGAAATAGGAGCAGGAGTAGGCCATCTGGCCCATCGAGCCTGCCCCGCCATTTAATAAGATCATGGCTGATCTGTCTGAAAACTCAGCTCCATCTACCTGCCTTTTCCCCATAACCCTTAATTCCCTTACTATGTAAAAACATATCCAACTGTTTCTTAAATATATTTAGTGAAGAAGCCTCAACTGCTTCCCTGGGCAAAGAATTCCACAGATTCACCAATCTCTGGGGAAAACAGTTTCTCCTACGAGAGAGGATGCAATACTTGATCTCCTATTAGGGAACCAGACAGGTCAGGTGACAGAAGTATGTGTAGGTGAACATTTTGGGTCCAGTGACCATAATGTCATTAGTTTCAAGTTAATTATGGATAAGGATAGGTCTGGTCCTCGAGTTGAGGTTCTAAATTGGAGAAGGGCCAATTTTGTGGAAATGAGAAAGGATCTAGGACGAGTGGATTGGGATAAGTTGTTTTTTGACAAGGATGTGTTCAGTATGTGGAAGGCCTTCAAAGGTGAAATTTTGAGAGTGCAGAGTTTGCATGTTCCTGCCGGGATTAAAGGCAAAGTTAACAGGCATAGGGAACCTTGGTTTTGAAGGGATATTGGCGATCTAGTTAAGAAAAAGAGAGAGGTGTACAGCAGGTATAGGCAACAAGGAACAAATGAGGTACTTGAAGAGTATAGAAAATGTAAGAAAATACTAAAGGAGGAAATCAGAAAGGCAAAAAGAAGACGAGGTTGCTATGGCAGATAATGTGAAGGTAAACCCGAAGGGTTTCTACAAGTATATTAAGAGTAAAAGGATAGTAAGGGACAAAATTGGTCCCCTAGAAGATCAGAGTGGTCGTCTATGTGTGGAGCCTCACGAGATGGGGAGATCTTCAACAGTTTTTTTGCATCAGTATTTACTCAGGAAACTGACATAGTGTATATGGAAGGAAGGGAAACAAGCAGTAGTGTCATAGAACATATAGAGATTAAAGAGGAGGAGGTGCTTGCTGCCTTACAATGAATAAAGGTAGATAAATCCCCCGGGCCTGACATGATATTTCCCCGAACCTTGAGAGAGACTAATGTAGAAATTGCAGGGGCCATGGCAGAAATATTTAAAATGTCCTTAGCCACAGGTGCGGTGCCGGAGGATTGGAGGGTAGCTCATGTTGTTCCTCTGTTTAAAAAAGGCTCCAAAAGTAAACCAGGTAATTACAGGCCAGTGAGCCTGACATCAGTAGTAGGTAAATTATTGGAAGGTGTTCTGAGAGATCGGATATACAAATATTTGGACAGCCAAGGGCTGATTAAGGATAGTCAGCATGGCTTTGTGCGTGGTAGATCATGTTTAACGAATCTTGTAGAGTTTTTCGAGGAGGTTACCAAGAAAGTAGATGAAGGAAAGGCTGTGTATGTTGTCTACATGGACTTTAATAAGGCCTTTGACAAGGTCTCACATGAGAGGTTAGTTCAGAAGGTTCAGACACTAGGTATCCATGGAGAGGTTGTAAACTGGATTCGAAATTGGCTGCATGGGAGAAGACAGAGAGTGGTAGTGGATGATTGCTTCTCAGACTGGAGGTCTGAGGCTAGTGGTGTGCCACAGGGATCTGTACTGGGACCATTGTTGTTTGTTGTCTATATCAATGATCTTTATGATAATGTAGTAAATTGGTTCAACAAGTTTGCTGATGACAGTAAGATTGGAGGCGTTGTGGACAGCGAGGAAGGCTTTCAAAGCTTGCAGAGGGATCTGGACCTGCTGGAAAAATGGACCAGAAAATGGCAAACACGAGGAAATATGCAGATGCTGGAGTTTCAAGCAACACACATAAAAAATGCTGGTGAACGCAGCAGGCCAGACAGCATCTATAGGAAGAGGTCACTCACAACACGCTGGAGGAACTCAGCAGGTCGGGCAGCATCCGTGGAAACGACGAGTCGACGTTTTGGGCCGGAACCCTTCGTCAGGACTGAAGAGGGAGGGGGCAGAGGCCCTATAAAGAAGGCGGGGGGAAGGTGGGAAGGAGAAGGCTGGTAGGTGCCAGGTGAAAAACCAGTAAGGGGAAAAACAAAATGGTGGTGGAGGGGAAGCAGGGAGGTGATAGGCAGGAAAGGTGAAGGAGGAATAGGAGAAAACACAATGGGTAGTAGAAGGAGGCGGAACCATGAGGGAGGTGATAGGCAGCTGGGGGAGGGGGCAGAGTGACATAGGGATAGGGATCCTAACTTCCGGTAATTCCCTCCCCCTCCCTTCCTCTATCCCTATTTCACTCTGCCCCCTCCCCAGCTGCGCATCACCTCCCTCATGGTTCCGCCTCCTTCTACTACCCATTGTGTTTTCCCCTATTCCTTCTTCACCTTTCCTGCCTATCCCCTCCCTGCTTCCCCTCCCCCACCCCTTTATCTTTCCCCTTACCGGTTTCTCACCTGGAACCTACCAGCCTTCTCCTTCCCACCCTCCCCCCACCCTCTTTATAGGACCTCTGCCCCCTCCCTCTTCAGTCCTGACGAAGGGTTCCGGCCCGAAACGTCAACTCATGGTTTCCATGGATGCTGCCCAACTTGCTGAGTTCCTCCAGCGTGTTGTGAGTGTTGCTTTGACCCCAGCATCTGCTGGAGTTATAGTGAGAGGGACAGAGGGAGAAAAAAGGAGAGAGAGAGAAGAAAAAAATAATAATAATAAATAAATAAATGACAGAGGGAGAAAAGGGAGAGAGAGAGAGAGAGAGAGAGAGAGAATTTTTATTAATTGAAGGTGGCGTCACAGGTGGACAGGGTTGTAAAGAAGGCTTTTGGCATCCTGGCATTCATAAATCAAAATATTGAGTATAGGAGTTGGGATGTTATGGTGAGGTTGCATAAGACATTGGTGAGGCCAAATTTGGAGTATTGTGTGCAGTTCTGGTCACCTAACTATAGGAAGGATATCAGTAAGACTGAAAGAGTACAGAGAAGATTTACTAGGATGTTGCCAGGTCTTCAGGAGTTGAGTTACAGGGAAAGATTGAACAGGTTAGGACTTTATTCCTTGCAGCGTAGAAGAATGAGGGGAGATTTGATAGAGGTTTTCAAAATTATGAGGGGTATGTCAGAGTAAATGCGAGTAGGCTCTTTCCACTTAGATTAGGAGAGATAAATACGAGAGGACATGGCTTTAGAGTGAAAGGGGAAAGGTTTAGGGGGAACTTCTTCACTCAGAGAGTGGTGGGAGTGTGGAATGTGCTGCCATCTGACATGGTAAATGCGGCTCACTCTTAAGTTTTAAGAATAAATTGGATAGATACATGGGTGGGAGAGGTCTGGAGGGTTATGGACTGTGCGCAGGTCAATGGGACTAGCAGAATAAAGTTTCAGCACAGACTAGAAAGGCCAAATGGCCTGTTTTCTGTGCTGTAATGTTCTATGGTTGTATGGTTCATCTCCATCCTAAATCTTTTCCCCTGAATCTTGAGGCAACGTCCCCTAGTTCTAGTCTCACTTACCAATGGAAAAAACCCCATCCGGTCCCCTCCCACAATCTGGCCTTCCCTCTGTGTGGATACACAAATCAACGATCCTCTCCCCCCCCCCCCACCTAATCTGGCACTCCCTCCAGTGATCAGAGAAATACACAAATCTGTCATCCCCACCCAGTCCCCTCACCTGGTCTGAAGACGCCTCCAATTGCAGCCTCCGTGGCGTTGAGGTAACCGAGACTGCGGCAGACAACGTGAGCATCAGTGAGGTCCCAACCATCATCACACACGGTGCCCCACTCTCCATCGTAGTACACCTCGACACGGCCCTCACTGGGCAGTTGGCCGCTGGACAGACGCAGCTCTTTGTACTCCAGTCCTGGGGACAAGCACACGTCAGCTTGAGAAACTGGAACTGTGTTCTTGTCCAAGTCCCTCTCCAAGTCCTGTGTCAGTATCAATGCCCCAAATCCATGTCCCAGTTCCCATGTCTGGGCCCCAGTCTCACGTCCACACCTGTCTCACATATGTGCTCACACCCCAGATCCCGCATCAGTTGGCCAAGTCATTGGGTGCATTTAAGGCAGAGATAGACAAGTTCTTGATTATCCAGGACATTAAAAGTTTTGGGGAGAAGGTAGGGGAATGGGGATGACTGGAAGAATTGGATCAGCCCATGATTGAATGGCAGAGAAGACTCGATGGGCTGAATGGCCTACTTCTGCTTCTATATCTTATGGTCTTATGCTGTTATGGTCCCAGTTCCCATGTCCATGTCCCAGTTCACACATGTGTGTCCGTGCCCCAGTGTCATGTCCATACCCTAGCCCCAATGTCATTGCATCAGTTCCCGTGTCCCAGTTCCCGAGTCCATACCCTGCTCCCCGTGTCATCGCATCAGTTCCTGTGTCTGTGTCCCAGTTCCCATGTCCATGTCCCGGTTCCGGTATCCGTAGCCCGGTCTCATTTCTTTGTCCCGGTTCTGGTGTCCGTGCTCTAGTTCAGGTGTCAACGCTCTAGTCTCAGTTCCGTGTCCCAGTTCCCATGTCCATCCCATTTCTGTGTCTGTGTCCCAGTCTCATGTCAGTGCCCCATTTCCTGAGTCCATGTCCCATTTCCTATTTCTGTGCCCCAGTTCCCATGTCCTTGTCCCGGTTCAGGTGTGCGTAGCCCAGTCTCATTTCTTTGGCCTGATTCCCGAGTCCATGTCCCAGTTCCCATTTCTGTGTCCCAGTTCCCATGTCCTTGTCCCACTCTCATGTCTGTGCTCCAGTTCACTTGTCAACGCCCCAGCTAAAAGTTTGAAGTTAATAACTTTTGTGGTATTTCTGTTTCAGATAACTGAAAATTGCAAGTAAGCATTGTCTGAGAAAATGGACCTTAGGCCAGGAACTTATCAATCACCCCTCGTATTTAGTGAAGAAACCTCAACTGCTTCCCTGGGCAGAGGATTCCACAGATCCACCACTCTCTGGGAAAAACAGTTTCTCCTCATCTCTGTCCTAAGCTTCTCCCCTGAATCTTGAGGCAATGTCCCCTAGTTCTAGTCTCACCTACCAATGAAAACAACTTTCCTACTTCTATCTTATCTATCCCTTTCAATATTTTGTATGTTTCTATAAGATCCCCTCTTGTTCTTCTGATCTAGAGAGTATTGTCCCAGGCCACTCAATCGCTCCTCATGGGTTAACCCCTTCATCCCTGGAATCAACTTGGTGAACCTCCTCTGCACTGCCTCCAAAGCCAGTATATCCTTCCTCAAGTAAGGAGACCAGAACTGCACGCTGCGACCTCACCAGTACCCTGTATAGTTGCAGCATGACCTCCCTGCTCTTGAATTCAATCCCTCTAGCAACGAAGGCCAACATTCCAGTGACTAGTGGTGTGCCTCAGGGATCTGTACTGGGTCCAGTGTTGTTTGTCATAATGATCTGGATGATGGGGTGGTAAATTGGATTAGTAAGTATGCAGATGATACTAAGATAGGTGGAGTTGTGGATAATGAAGTAGGTTTTCAAAGCTTGCAGAGAGATTTGGGCCGGTTAGAAGAGTGGGCTGAAAGATGGCAGATGGAGTTTAATGCTGATAAGTGTGAGGTGCTACATTTTGGTATGACTAATCAAAATAGGACATATGTGGTAAATGGTAGGGCATTGAAGAATGCAGTAGAACAGAGGGATCTAGGAATAATGGTGCATAGTTCCCTGAAGGTAGAATCTCATGTGGATAGGGTGGTGAAGAAAGCTTTTAGTATGCTGGCCTTTATAAATCAGAGCATTGAGTATAGGATTTGGGATGTAATGTTAAGATAGTACAAGGCATTGGTGAGGCCAAATTTGGAGTATTGTGTACGGTTCTGGTCACCGAATTATAGGAAAGATGTCAACAAAATAGAGAGAGTACAGAGGAGATTTACGAAAATGTTGCCTGGGTTTCAGCACCTAAGTTATGGAGAAAGGTTGGACAAGTTAGGTCTTTATTCTTTGGAGCGTAGAAGGTTGAGGGGGGACTTGATAGAGGTAATTAAAATTATGAGGGGGATAGATAGAGTTGACGTGGATAGGCTTTTTCCATTGAGAGTAGGGGAGATTCAATCAAGAGGACATGAGTTGAGAGTTAAAGGGCAAAAGTTTAGGGGTAATATGAGGGGGAACTTCTCTACTCAGAGAGTGGTAGCTGTGTGGAACGAGCTTCCAGCAGAAGTGGTACAGGCAGGTTCGATATTGTCATTTAAAAAAAAAAATTGGGCAGGTATATGGACAGGAAAGGAATGGAGGGTTATGGGCTGAGTGCAGGTAGATGGGACTAGGTAAGAGTAAGTGTTCAGCACGGACTAGAAGGGCCGAGATGGCCTGTTTCTGTGCTGTAAATGTTATATGATTATATTCCATTTGCCTTCTTAATAATTTGTTGTACCTGCAAGCCAACGTTTTGCAATTCATGAACAAGAACTCCCAAGTCCCTCTGAACAACAGCATGCTGCAATCTTTCACCATTTAAATAATAATCTGCTCTTCTATTATTCCTTCCGAAGTGGATGATCTCGCATTTACGAACATTGTATCCCATCTGCCAGACCTTGGCCCATTCACTTAACCTATCTATGTCCCTCTGCAGGCTCTCCACATCCTCTGTACAATTTGTTTTTCCACTCAGTTTAGCGTTATCAGCAAATTTTGCTACGCTACACTCAGTCCCCTCTTGCAAATCATCAACGTAAATGGTAAACAGCTGCGGGCCCAGCATTGACCCCTGTGGCACCCCACTCACCACTGATTGTCAACCGGAGAAACACCCATTTATACCAACTCTCTGTCTTCTATTGGTTAACCAATCCACTATCCATGCCAATACACTTCCTCCGACTCCATGCATCTGTATCTTATTTATAAGTCTCTTGTGCGGAGCCTTATCAAACACCTTCTGGAAATTCAAGTATATGACATCCACCTGTTCCCCTCTATCCACTGCACTCATTATGTCCTCATAGAACTCCAGTAAGTTTGTCAAACAGGACCTGCCCTTTCTGAATCCATGCTGCGTCTGTCTAATGGAACCACTCCTTGCTAAATGTTTCACTATTTCTTCCTTAATGGCAGCTTCAAGCATTTTCACAACTACAGATGTTAAGCTAGCTGGCCTCCAGTTGCCCGTCTTTTGCCTACATCTTTTTTTAAAAAGTGGCGTGACATTTGCTGTTTTCCAGTCTGCCCGGGACTTGCCCAGAGTCTAGAGAATTTTGGTAAATGATTACCAATGTGTCTACTATAACCTCCGCCAATTCCTCAGCACCCTGGGATGCATCCCATCAGGACCAGGGGACTTCTCTACCTTCAGGCCCTCTAGTTTACTCATCACTACCTCTCTAGTGACAGTGATTTTATCGAGGTCCTCACCTCCTATTTCGTCCATCACATCATTCTTTGACATATCAGACGTGTCCTCCAACATGAAGGCCGACAGAAAATAGTCATTCAATGTCTCAGCCATTTCCTTTTCACCCAATATCAATCTCCCTTCTCGTCTTCCAAGGGACCTATGTTGACTTTAGCCACCCTCTTCCGCTTTATATATTTATAAAAACTTTTGTTATCTGTTTTTATATTTTGTGCTAATTTACTTTCATACTCTGTCTTCCCTTTCCTTATTTCTTGTTTAGTTGTTCTTTGTTACTTTTTAAAGTTTTCCCAATCCTCCAGTCTCCCGCTGCTCTTTGCCACTTTGTACGTATGTGCTTTTAATATGATACTATCTTTTATTTCCTTAGTTACTCAAGGCTGGCTCTCCCCACATTTACTGTCCTTACTTTTGACTGGAATATACTTTTGTTGAGCACTGTGAAAAATCTCTTAGAAAGTATTCCACTGTTCCTCAACTATCCTACCAAATAGCCTGTGCTCCCAATCCACATTAGCCAACTCCTCCCTCATCCTGTTGTAATTCACTAGTTTTAGATCTAACTATTTCATCCTCCATCTGTATGTGAAATTCAAACATACTATGATCACTCTTTCCAAAAGGATTCCTACTACAAGATCGTTAATCTTACCTGTCTCATTACACAGGACTAGATCCAAGACAGCATTTTCCCTTGTAGGTTCACTAACATGCTGCTCAGGAAAGCCATCACGGATGCATTCTACGAAGTCCTCCTCAAGACTTCCTTGACCAACCTGATTCACCCCCATGACAACTGCCGTTCCATTCTTACAAGCCTCAGTTATTTCTTGGTTAATCACCTCTGCCACTGAAATATTTTTATTAGGTGGCTATAGACAACTCCCACCAGTGATTTTTTTCCCTTTTCTATTCTTAATCTCAACATTCTGATCCATGGATCTTATATCGTGTCTCACAATCGCTCTGATCTCATCCTTAATTAAGAGCACCACCCACCTCCTTTGCTTTCCTGCCTATCTTTCCGTACTACCTGATACCCTTGGATATTAAATTCCCAGTCAGCTCCACCTTGCAACCAGGTTTCTGTAATGGCCACTAAATCATATGCCTTGGTACTGATCTGTGCCACAAGTTCACTGACCTTGTTTCTAATACTACGGGCATTTGGATAAAGTGCCCTTATACTTATTGTTCCTTTAGAATCTAGTGACCTATGTGATTTTTACTTTTTACTTTTATGTATTCTACACTTGCTTTTTTCTTCACTAACTCTAGCTTTGGTCTCTGCATCACTTCCCTTTTCTTTTCTGTGTGGGTTCCCATCCCCCTGCCATATTAGTTTAAAACCTCCCCAACAGCACTAGCAAACAATCTCCCTAGGACATTGATCCCAGCCCTGCCCAGATGTAGACTGTCTGGACGGTACCAGTCCCACCTCCCCCAGAAATGGTTCCAATGCCCCAAGAGTCTGAAACCCTCCCTCCTGCCCCACCGCTGAAGCCACATATTCATTCTAGCCATCCTGCTATTCCAACTCTGGCTAGCACGTGGCACCGGTAATAATCCTGAGATTATTACCTTTGAGGTCCTACTTTTTAATTTATCTCCTAGCTTCCTAAATTCAGCTTGTAGGATCTCATCCCGCTTTCTTCCTATATCGTTTAGTACCTACATGCACCACGACAGCTGGCTGCTCACCCTTCCCTTTCAGAATGCCCTGCAGCCTCTCCGAGACATCTCTGACCCTTGCACCCGGGAGGCAACACACCGTATGGAAGTCCCGTTTGTGGTCACAGAAGCTCCTCTCTATTCCCCTCACCATGGAATCCCCCACCACAACAGCTCCACCACTCTTTCTGTTGCCCTCATGCACAGCAGAGCCACCCACGGTGCCATGATCCTGGCTACTGCTGCCTTCACCCAATGAGCCATCTCCCCCAACAGACTACAAAACAGCATATCTGACCACAGAGGACTCCTGTACTACTTGTCCTGTTGGTCACCCATTCCTATCTTTCCTTAGATCCTTAAACATACGGTGTGACCAACTCTCTAAATGTGCTATCCACAACATTCTCAGCATCTCCCTTATATGGAGATGGGCTAACGCCTATTGACATCAATGGATCTGGGGTTGAGAGGGTGAACAGCTTTAAGTTCCTTGGCATACACATCACCAAAGATCTCAGGTGGTCTGCACATACCAACTGTGTGGTGAAAAAGGCACAACAGCACCTCTTTCACCTCAGACGGTTGAGGAAGTTTGATAGGGTTCCCAAATCCTAAGAACTTTCTATAGAGATACCATTGAAAGCATGCTGACTGGCTGCATCACTACCTGGTATGGGAACTGCACTTCCCTCAATCACAGGACTCTGCATAGAGTGGTGCGGACAGCCCAGCGCATCTGTAGATGTGAACTTCCCACTATTCAGGACATTTACAAAGACAGGTGTGTAAAAAGGTCCCAAATGATCATTGGGGACCTGAGTCACCCCAACCACAAATTGTTCCAGCTGCTACCTTCCGGGAAATGGTACCACAGCATAAAAGCCAGGACCAACAGGCTCCGGGACAGCTTCTTCCACCAGGCCATCAGACTGCTTAATTCATGCTGACACAACTGTATTTCTACATTTTATTGGTTGTCTGCTTGTACATACTATTTATTATAAATTACTATCAAGTTCACATTACACACTTAGACAAGAGGTAATGTAAATATTTTTACTCCTCAGTATATGAAAGATGTAAATAATGAAGTCAATTTGAATTTGAAATAGAAGAGGAACATCAAAAGGGCAATGTTATGATAGTCATGGGAGATTTTAACATGCAGGTTGATTGGGAAAATCAGGTTGAGAATGGATCTCAAGAGAATGAGTTTGTTGAATACCTAAGAGATAGCTTTTTACAGCAGTTTGTTGTTGAGCCCACTAGGGGATCGGCTATACTGGATTGGGTGTAATGTAATGAACCAGAGGCGATTAGGGAGCTTAAGGTAAAAGAACCCTCAGGAGCCAGTGATCACAATGTGATCGTTCAACTTGAAATTTGATAGGGAGAAAGTAAAGTCTGATGCAGCAGTATTTCAGTGGAGGAAAGGAAATTACAGTGGTATGAGAGAGGAGTTGGCCAAAGTAAATTAGGAGCTGCTGGCAGGGATGTCAGCAGAGCAGCAAATGCATGAGTTTCTGGGAAAAATGAGGAAGGTGTAGAATAAGTGTATTCCAAAAATGAAAAAGTTCTCATATGGCAAAATCGTACACCCATGGCTGTCAAGGAAAGTCAAAGCTAAAGTAAAAGCAAAAGAGAGGACATGCAACAAAGCAAAAATTAGTGGGAGGACAGAACATTGGGAAGCTTTCATAACCCTACAGAGAACAACTAAAATAACCATTAGGAGAGAAAATATGAAATATGAAAACAAGTTAGTAAAAAATATCAAAGTGGATAGTAAAAACTTTTTCAAGTATGTAAAAAATAAAAGAGAGACGAGAGTGGATATAGGACTGCTAGTAAATGAGGCTGGAGAAATAATAATGGGTCAAGTAGATGGCAGATGAACTAAATGAGTATTTTGCATCAGTCTTTACTGTGCAAGACACCATCATTGTGCCAGGAGTTAAGAGTAGGAGGGAAGAGGGTGCAGTTACAATTACAAGGAAGAAGATGCTTAAAAAACTGAAAGACCTAAGGGTACGTAAGTCACCTGGAACAGATGAATTGCACCCTTGGGTTCTGAAAGAGGTAGGAGTATATATTGTGGTGGATAGCAATAATCTTTCAAAACTCATTGGGCTCTGACATAATAGGGGGAGGAGAAGATGGCAGCATGACGCAGCATGCGCGGCTGCTCCAAAACGATATCGTACACCGCTCCCCGGCCTTTAGTATTATCATGGAAAAGGACAGGATCAGAGAGGACAGGAAAATTTTTCATTGGGGAAGGACAAATTATGAGGCTATAAGGCTAGAACTTGCGGGTGTGAATTGGGATGATGTTTTTGCAGGGAAATGTACTATGGACATGTGGTCAATGTTTAGAGATCTCTTGCGGGTTGTAAGGGATAAATTTGTCCCAGTGAGGAAGATAAAGAATGGTAGGGTGAAGGAACCATGGGTGACAAGTGAGGTGGAAAATCTAGTCAGGTGGAAGAAGGCAGCATACATGAGGTTTAGGAAGCAAGGATCAGATGGGTCTATTGAGGAATATAGGGAAGCAAGAAAGGAGCTTAAGAAGGGGCTGAGAAGAGCAAGAAGGGGACATGAGAAGGCCTTGGCGAGTAGGGTAAAGGAAAACCCCAAGGCATTCTTCAATTATGTGAAGAAAAAAAGGACGACAGGAGTGAAGGTAGGACCGATTAGAGATAAAGGTGGGAAGATGTGCCTGGAGCTGTGGAAGTGAGCGAGGTCCTCAATGAATACTTCTCCGGTATTCACCAATGAGAGGGAACTTGATGATGGTGAGGACAATATGAGTGAGGTTGATGTTCTAGAGCATGCTGATATTAAGGGAGAGGTGCTGTTGGAGTTGTTAAAATACATTAGGACAGATAAGTCCCCGGGGCCTGATGGAATATTCCCCAGGCTGCTCCACGAGGCGAAAGAAGAGATTGCTGAGCCTCTGGCTAGGATCTTTATGTCCTCGTTGTCCACGGGAATGGTACCAGAGGATTGGAGGGAGGCGAATGTTGTTCCCTTGTTCAAAAAAGGTAGTAGGGATAGTCCGGGTAATTTATAGACCAGTGAGCCTTACGTCTGTGGTGGGAAAGCTGTTGGAAAAGATTCTTAGAGACAGGATCTCTGGGCATTTAGAGAATCATGGTCTGATCAGGGACAGCCAGCATGGCTTTGTGAAGGGCAGATCATGTCTAACAAGCCTGATAGAGTTCTTTGAGGAGGGGACCAGGCATATAGATGAGGGTAGTGCAGTGGATGTGATCTATATGGATTTTAATAAGGCATTTGACAAGGTTCCACACGGTAGGCTTATTCAGAAAGTTAGAAGGCATGGGATCCAGGGAAGTTTGGCCAGGTGGATTCAGAATTGGCTTGCCTGCAGAAGGCAGAGGGTGGTGGTGGAGGGAGTACATTCAGATTGGAGGATTGTGACTAGTGGTGTCCCACAAGGATCTGTTCTGGGACCGCTACTTTTTGTGATTTTTATTAACAACCTGGATATGGGGGTAGAAGGGTGGGTTGGCAGGTTTGCAGACGACACAAAGGTTGGTGGTGTTGTAGATAGTATGGAGGATTGTCAAAGATTGCAGAGAGACATTGATAGGATGCAGAAGTGGGCTGAGAAGTGGCAGATGGAGTTCAACCCGGAGAAATGTGAGGTGGTACACTTTGGAAGGACAAACTCCAAGGCAGAGTACAAAGTAAATGGCAGGATACTTGGTAGTGTGGAGGAGCAGAGGGATCTGGGGTACATGTCCACAGATCCCTGAAAGTTGCCTCACAGGTGGATAGGGTAGTTAAGAAAGCTTATGGGGCGTTAGCTTTCATAAGTCGAGGAATAGAGTTTAAGAGTCACGATGTAATGATGCAGCTCTATAAAACTCTGGTTAGGCCACACTTGGAGTACTGTGTCCAGTTCTGGTCGCCTCACTATAGAAAGGATGTGGAAGCATTGGAAAGGGTACAGAGGAGATTTACCAGGATGCTGCTTGGTTTAGAAAGTATGTATTATGATTAGAGATTAAGGGAGCTAGGGCTTTACTCTTTGGAGAGAAGGAGGATGAGAGGAGACATGATAGAGGTGTACAAGATAATAAGAGGAATAGATAGAGTGGATAGCCAGCACCTCTTCCCCAGGGCACCACTGCTCAATACAAGAGGACATGGCTTTAAGGTAAGGGGTGGGAAGTTCAAGGGGGATATTAGAGGAAGATTTTTTACTCAGAGAGTGGTTGGTGCGTGAAATGCACTGCCTGAGTCAGTGGTGGAGGCAGATACACTAGTGAAATTTAAGAGACTACTAGACAGGTATATGGAGGAATCTAAGGTGGGGGCTTATATGGGAGGCAGGGTTTGAGGGTTGGCAGAACATTGTGGGCTGAAGGGCCTGTACTGTGCTGTACTATTCTATGTTCTATATGTTAACTAGGGGCTGCGCACAATCCTGATTTGATGGAGACAGCCGTGAGAAGTACAGAGGAACATCTGGAGAAAATTCTGAAATGCCCGCTTCACTGCCGCTGCTACTGTGTGATCAAGAATCTCTGGAGGGGAAGGCCCCAAATCCTCGGCTTTGCCTATTGCCTGTTCCCGGGGCTGGGGTCAAAGCGCTCAGCAGAGACGGTGCTCGGTGTCGGGGGGCTGGTCGGAGGTTCGAAGTTTTCGGAAGGACTCAAGAGTCGGCTGTGGTCGGGTGCTTCCAGGGTGCTGCATCAGCAAGTTTGCGGCGCTGGAAGCTCATGGCAGGAAGAGTTTTACTTCCTTCTACCGTCTGCATGAGATGATGGGACTTTCGAGAGACTTTTTTTCACTGCGCCCATGGTCTGTTCTTCATGAAATTACGGCATTGCTTTGCACTGTTGTAACTATATGTTATAATTATGTTATTTTCATCAGTTTTTCAGTCGGTTTGACGTGTTTCTGTGATATCATTCTGGAGAAACATTGTATCATTTCTTAATGCATGCATTACTAAATGGCAATAAAAGAGGACTGCGTGTCTTCATAATCTAATCTATAATCTAATCTAATTGTAAATGTCACTCCACTATTTAAGAAAGGAGGGAGGTAGCATAAAGGAAATTATAGACCAGTTAGCCTGACACCAATGGTTGGGAGGATGTTGGAGTCAATTGTTTAAAGATGGAGTGATGGAGTACTTGGTGACACAGGACAAGTTAGTATAAAGTCAGCATGGTTTCCCTCAGGGAAAATCTTGCCTGACAAACCTGCTGGAATTCTTTGAGGAGATTACAAGTAAGATAGATAATGGGGATGTAGTGGCTGTTGTACATTTGGACTTTCAGAAGGCCTTTGATAAGGTGCCACACATGAGGCTGCTTACCAAGTTAAGAGCTCATGGTTTTACAAGAAAGTTACTGGCATGGTTAGTATATTGGCTGATGGGTAAGAGGCAGTGAGTGGGAATAAAAGGAACCTTTTCTGGTTGGCTGCCAGTGACTAGTGGTGTGCCGCAAGGGTTGTGTTGGGTCAGCTGCAGAAGGACTTAGTCAGGTTAGGAGAATGGGCAAGAAAGTGGCAAATTAAATACAATGTTGGAAAATGCATGGACATGTACTTTGGTAGTGGAAATAGATGTGCAGTTTATTTTCTAAGCGGGGAGAAAATCCAAAAATCTGAGATGCAAAGGAACTTGGAGGTCCTTGTGCAGATCAACTAATGCTCAACATGCAGGTCGAGTCGGTGGTGAGGAAGGAAATGCCATGTTAGCATTCATTTCAAGAGGTCTAGAATACAAGAACAGGGATGTGATGCTGTGGGTTTATAAGGCAACGGTAAGGCCTCACCTTCAGTATTTTGAACAGTTTTGGGTTCCTTATTTAAGAAAAGATGTGCTGGCATTGGAGAGGGTACAGAGAAGTTCACAAAGATGATTCTGGGAATGAAAGGGCTATCATATGAGGAATGTTTGATAGTTCTGGGTCTGTACTCACTGGAATTCAGAAGGATGAGGGTGGATCTAATTGAAACCTTTCAAATGTTGAAAGGCCTAGACAGAGTAGATGTGAAAAGGATGTTTCCCATGGTGGGAGAGGGTAGGACAAGAAGGCACAGCCTCAGGATAGAGGGGTGTCCATTTAAAAGAGAAATTTATTTAGCCAGAGGGTCATGAATTTAGAAACATAGAAAACCTATAGCACAATATAGGCCCTTCAGCCAACAATGCTGTGCAGAACATGTACTTACTTTAGAAATTAACTAGAATTACCCAAAGCCCTCTATTTTTCTAAACTCCATATACCTATCCAGAGGTCTCTTAAAAGACCCTACTGCATCCAAATTGTGGAATTTATTACCACAAGCAGCTGTGGAGGCCAGGTCATTAGGTATATTCAAAGCAGAGTTGACAGGTTCTTGAATGAACACAGCACCCAAGGTTATGGGGAGAAGGCTGGGAAATGTGGCTGAGCTGGTGAAAAAAAAGTATCAACTGTGATTGAATGGCAGACCAGACTCAATGGGCCAAATGGCCTAAATGTGCTCATATGTCTTGTGTTCTTATGGTTATAGAACTCTGGTTTGGCCACATCTGGAGTATTACATACAGTATTGCAGGAGGATGTGACTGCGAGTGGGGTGATTAGTGGGATCCAAGAGACAGTGCTGGAGGAGCCTCAACCCTTGGGCTTGTCCAACAGGTCTGAGATTCTTGCTCCCTGTGTGGCTGAGAGTGGGGGCGGTAGGAAGGATGAGCAACCAAACTGTGGCACCGTAGTTCAGGGAGCCATTCAAGAGAGGGGATAGCAAAGAAACATAGTGGTAATTGGGGATAGTCTAGTCAGGGGAATAGACAGAGTTCACTGTCACAGGGATAGAGTGTCCTGAAGGCTATGTTGCCTGCCTGGTGCCGGGGTCGAGACATCCTATCCGACCTGCAGAGGAATTTGCAGTGGGAGGGGAAAGATCCAGTTGTCGTGGTCCATGTGGGTACCAACGACATGGGTAGAATGAGACAAGCAGTTCTGCTCAGGGAATTGGAGCAGCTAGGGACTAAACAAAAAAGCAAAACGGTGGTAATCTCTGGATTACTGCCTGAGCCTCGTGCAAAGTGGCAGAGGGTCAAGAATATTAGAGAGTTAAAAACAAGGCTCAAGGATTGGTGTGGGAGAAGTGGGTTTGAATTCACGGGAAATTGGCACCAGTATTGGGGAAGGAGGGAACTGCACCAATGGGATGGTCTCCACCTGAATTGTGATGGGACCTGGATCCTGGCAAATTGCGTAACTAGAGCTGTGGGTAGGGCTTTAAATGAAATAGTAGGGGGTTGAGTTCAACAGATTGGAAAAGTATGGATAAAGTAAAAAAGAAAAGTGTGGATAAAGATAAAGAAAAAGCAAAAATTAAAAAGAGAAAAGTAAGGGTGGAGTAAAGAAAAGTCAAGTGCGTAAGAGACAAAGATTACTAGATTATAAAAGCACAATGAGTGTAAGAGCACTTCATCTGAATGTCCATAGTATTAGAAACAAGATCAGTGAATTTGTGGCAGTCATTACAGAAACATGGTTACAGGGTGGAGAGGATTGGGAATTAAAATCCAAGGATATCAGGTAATATGGAAGGATAGGCAGGAAGGTAAGGGAGGTGGGGTAGCACTCTTAATTAAGGATGAGATCAGGGCGATAGTGAGAGACGAAACAAGATCCAAGGAGCAGAATGTTGAATCCATCAGGGTAGAGATTAGGAATAGTAAAGGGAAAAAATCTCTGGTGGGAGTTGTCTATATAATAATAACATTACAGTGACACAGGTAATAAAGTGAGAAATATCTGAGGCATGTAAGAATGGAACAGCAGTTATCATGGAGGACTTTGACTTGCACATAGATTGGGTGAATCAAATTGGTCGAGGAAGTCTTGAGGAGGACTTTATACAATGCATCCATGATAGCCTTCTTGAACAGCAATTTACTGAACCTTCAAGGAAACGTGCTATCTTGGATCTGGTCCTGTGCAATGAGACAGGTAAAATTAGCAATCTTGTAGTTAGGGATCCTCTTGTAAAGAGTGATCAGTATGATAATTTCTCATGCAAATGGAGGGTGCAATAGTTCAATCTAAAATCAATGTATTATGCATAAACAATGGAAACTACAATGAGATGAGGAAGGAATTGGATAGGGTAGACTGGGAACATGGGCTATATGGTGGGAGGTTGAGGAACAGTAGAAGACTTTCAAAGAGATTTTTCACAGTGTTTAACAGAAGTATATTCCAGTTAAAAACAAGGACAGTAAGGGCGGGGAGAGCCAGCCATGGATAACTATGGAAATAAAGGAAGGCATCAAACTAAAAGCTCGTGTGTACAAAGTCGCCAAGAGTAGTGGGAAACTGGAAGACAGGAAAAACCATATGAAGCAACAAAGAACCACTAAGTAAGGAATAAAGAAAGGGAAGATAAATTCTGAAAATAAACTAGCACAAACTATAAAAACAGATAGTAAAAAATCTTTGTAATATAAAGCAGAAAAAGGTAGCTAAAGTGAATGTAGATCCCTTGGAGGACGTGAAGGGGGAATTGATATTTGGTAATGAGGAAATGGTCGAGACTTTGCATGACTATCTTGTGTTGGTCTTCACAGTGGAGGACCCATCTAACATGCCAAAGAGAGATGATATGGATGTGATGGGAGGTGAGGACCTCAATACAATGGTTATCACTAAAGAGGTAGTGTTGAGCAAACTTGTAGGCCTGAAAATAGACAAGTTGCCAGGTCCTGAAAGAATGCATCCCAGGGATCCGAAAGAAATGGCAGAGGTTATAGTAGAGGCTTTGGTGATAATCAACCAAAATTCTCTGGACTCTGAGCAGTTCCCAACAGATTGGAAGCAGGTGAACATCACATCACTGTTCAGAAAAGAAGGTAGTCAAAAGGCAGGTAACTATAGACCAGTTAGTTTAACATCTACTGTTGGGAAAATGCTTAAAGCTATCATTATAGAAGAAATAGCGAGGCATCTGGAAAGAAACGGATCCATCAGGCAGACACATCATGGATTCAGCAGAAATAGGTCCTGTTTGACAAACTTACTGGAGTTCTTTGAGGATATAATGAACACAGTGGATAGAGGGGAACAGATAGACATTATTTACTTGGATTTCCAGAAGGCGTTCGATACGGTGCACATAAAAGATTTATCCATAAGATAAGGATGCATAGAGTTGGGGGTGATGTATTAGCATGGATAGAGGATTGGTTAACTAATAGAAAGCAAAGAGTTGGGTACATGGGTGTTACTCTGGTTGACAATCAGTGGTGAGTGGTGTGCCACAGGGGTCGGTGCTGGATCCACAACTGTTCATGATGTACATTAATGACTGGAAGAGGGGACCAAGTGTAATGTATCTCAATTTGCTGATGTTGTTAAATTGAGTTGAAAAGCAAATTGTGCAGAAGATACAGAGAGTCTGCAGAGAGATATAGATAGGTTAAATGAGTGGGCAAGGGTCTGGCAGATAGAGTAGAATGTTGCTAAAGGTGAGGTCATCCACTTTGGAAGGAGAAATAAAAGGTCAGATTACTATTCAAATAGTAAGAGATTCCGACATGCTGCTGTGCAGAAGGACTTGGAAGTGCTTGTGCATGAATCACAAAAGGTTGGTTTGCAGGTGCAACATGCTATCAAGAGGGCAAATGAAACGTTGGTCTTCATTGCCAGAG